>NC_133777.1:14872021-15139779 GCF_003597395.2 Chelonoidis abingdonii
TACGATGTTTTTGGATGAGTTTCGTGGGGATACCCCAACATGATCGATGGTCATGTATGGAACTTACCAGATCAGCACCCTATTCACGGTGTTATTCACTGACGTCCCACAGGTAATTAACGCATCATATGCAGCAATGCCCTCTGCTATGTACATCGGCCAAACTGGACAGTCTCTCGAAAGGTAAATGGACCAATCAGTTATTAGTGGCATATACAAAACGTAGGAGAAAACTTAGGCCTCTGGCACACTATATGCAGACTTAGGTGCGGACATCTGCAGCATATAAACTCAGGACCAATTTCAGAGAGATCTAGAGCTTCGTTCATCTGCAATTTGGACACCATCATAGTCTGGAATATAACAAAGCATGTGAATGGTGCTCAAGTACACCGTTTTCTCTTGGGTTTACCTCAACTGCTGACGGTGCTAATCTTCCTGTGAACTACTCGTTATTATCTAGTGTTGCATTATAGTTGCCCGGTGGATTCTTAAACTTGACGAAGTGGGTATTCACCTCACGAAAGCTATGATTCCAATGTTGGTAGTATATAAGGTGCACAGGAGATTCTTTGTGTTACCTTGAAGGAGAGGTTTGAAACCCTTGAGACCAAGTAATTTTCAGTTGTGCAACAATTGGGGATTTTTTTGTACCTGTTGCTTGTGCACTTTGATGATCATGTATCTTATTGTTTATTTAACGATAATGTTTATAGTACTAACTATCAGTTGTCCTATTTTGCGGTGGAAGAATGGGAATGTTTTAAACAGTCTGGTCTGATTTGCTCCCCACCCTGATAATGTGTACCTTTGTTATCTACTGTTGAATGACAGCTTGCCGCCTTCGAGCCCTTTGAAACTTCAGGCAGTATGGTCTTGCTTCTGGTTGACTCATGTTGCAATTTGAGATTTCTACCAGACTGTAAATTCTATCGGCCCCAAAGGAAAATAACTCAATTCACTGTGAATTCCGTGGTTTGTAGTGGCATGGGCCCCTCATCCATATATAGATGCATACCACACGGTGCATTTTAATCCCCATTCCCTCATTAATATTGCATACTACATCTGATAATATACTCTATCATTTCTATACTATGCATCTCTGTTATCTCTATAACTGCATAAAATTGTGATCCGATGTATTCCTATAAATATTTTTCTTTTTAGTCTATTCTTATTCACTGTTGTATTTTACCGAGATCCCTCATTCACTAGTTCCAATGTCTATCGTTCTCCATGTTTAATAAGAACTATCCACGTTATCGTGCCCGTTGATAACTTATTTTACCTATGAGTCCTAGTACAGAGAACCGCTCTACTAGTTTATGTTATTATAATCTCGCTCTCATAATTCTCTTGTTCTTGTTTATAAAGTTTCTTATTACATACCAAATTAACTTGAATATGCAAACAATTCACATGAGTAACCTTGTGCTCATTTGTCATTGGTGGAAATCTCTCCGTATCCTCCATTCTTAATAGCCTATTGCCATTCTATTCATTATTTCCGTGCCACGTTTTTCACTCTTTCACTTGCATAAGTCATATAGCTATGTTTGAATTGGTGCTATGTTAGTTCTCAGCTCAGAAGCATACAGTGATATCCACGCACACTAATTCCCATAATGAGTTCTATAGGAGCTTTGCTGAGCTCATTTAGTTTCCCTGCACGGCCAATATAATTAACCAATCCCACAGGCTTTGTTCTGTTGCTTAAACCTACCGTGATAGGGGATTCCAAATTTGGATCAGTCTTGATTCCGTACATTACTACCTTATTGATTAGAACGTTTTTAATAATATCATCCTCAATCCCTTGCTGATCACAAGCAGTTTTCTGTCACTAACTACATGACACATCAATCCTTTTTATAATTATAGATCTTGATTTAGCCTTAAACATATGTGAAGCATACAGGTCCCCTACCTCCATTCTCTCGTCTTTTTCTCAACTACAACATTCTCAGGGTTAGTCGTTTTTTTGTTTTTGTTGTTTGTTGTTTAACCTTTCATGGTGTGGTTTCTAGACTTCATGTTCTGCATTCCTCGTCGACGCTCTTTGTCTCACCCTCTTCTCAATGTAGTGCCTCAAAATGGGTACACTATGACTCATCTAGGAGGGCCCTATACCCTGAGTCAAGATAGAGTGGATACGTAGCCTCACTGGTATGCTCTGGTTATTTAATTATAATAGATATAATATCACCACATTACACTGTCTGTATATGTCTCTATAGAAAAACTGTGTTTACCTTTTCTAAGTTAACTCAGACGCAGGAATCCTGCTAACAAACACAGTGGCGAGCCCACCTCGAAGTACCGCCTCGCTCAATCTGAGTTGAACTCAAGGATGGCACTCAGTTTATGCATAAGCCATTGCGGGCAGTAATAAGATGATTAATTGTATCCGGTCTTCACTCGGTCACTGTAGGTATGTGGGGGAGAATTGCCCACCCTGAGACCCCCTTCTCTTTTAGTTTTGACAGATACTGGAGAAACTGGGCCATGGATTGGAAGTTATGATTAGTGGAGAGGTTGTTGGATAACCGCATTGGCGTAAATATTAAACGCATTGAATAGGGCTTCACGCGATTTATTTCACGATAGGGTATTCAGCCAGCAGTTTCATCGATAAGGAATTCATAATTGTGATATAGCTTGCTACTTACTTGTAAGCTCTGTAACTTTTTGAAACTACTTTTCATGTACCAGTGCACTCTTTGGGGACCTCACTGTACTATGCAATTTTTATAAGGGTCAGATCGTACTATCTTCGTACGGTGCCTGGCAATATAAGCTGTAGTCTGACTCTCCGAGTTACTTGGGCAAACCTGGTTCGATCACCTCAAAGAACTGTATCTGTTCCAGATCAATCGAGCGTGACGCGTAACTTCGTTACTGAGGAGATCCATGGTATCTTAGAAAGTGGAATATTCATGGCCTTTACATCTTACTATAATTCTTTTTTTGGGGTAATGTTTATAGCGTCGGTCGATCTGAGGGGAGGTCCGGGGTTAAGTATTTAAGCCCCTCGTATCTATTAGTCTTGATCAGAGGCCTTTTGCATAGGTCTCGGTGACAGTGATCTACGCTTTACAAAAGTAAACGTTGCCACGGCGGATTGAAAGAGAGGGCTGAAGCTCTCTCATCCGCATCTGGTAACTATGTTTAAAGATAGAGAAACGAGGGTGAGGTATTGCTAATGGTCAGCTTTTCGATGGCGAGACGTAATATCGGACCTATTTGCTGTTCCCATAGAGTTCTGTTTCGGATCGCAGTACTCTCTAAAACATTATTGATACCCGATCCGCGTGAAAGGCGGTACACAGTGTGAATCTGCACGTCGGTGGGCAAAATTTGTGTGATACAAATGCCTACTAAAGCACAGTTAGACCAGGCAACTGTGAAGGCGCTATGAAAGGTGCTCTCAAATGTGCTGACTAGGCAAACAATACTGGCAGAAAAGATTGAAATCTTATTGTTAGATAAACTGCAAGTAAACTCTGTACATTTGGGCAGCTCCAAATTCCAAAATAATAATATATAAAATTATGAGAGTCTTAATTCATGGATGTTGATCACTTCAAGACGCTTGATCTTATGAGCCATTTCAGTGCATACGCAGTCGTAGTTATTTAACATCCCCACTTCAGTGGCTGATCGTGCAGACAAAATGCGAGGAAGCTGCTGGGCAATTTATTCATAGAGAGTATGATAATTAGGACTCAGACTATGTGTGCTCTATATAAAATCCATGTAACCCACAGTCCTTGCCCAAATACTGTTGTGCTGGTGTGGTCACCCCATCTACAAAGCATATGTGGATTGTGACAGGGGTTCAGAAATAGTAAGGCAATCAAAATTACATAGGGTATGGAATGGATTCTGTCGAGGAGAGATTGTTAAGACCGTGAGCGATTTTCATGTTGAAGAGAGTGGTAAAGGATGATCTATTTGATATGGTCTAACTATCAATGGTACTGATTGTAGATAGTAAAAGTTTAGAATATAGAATGTTGTTTACTACTTCTCATAACACAAGAACTAGGGGTCACCAAATGAAATTAATAGGCAGCAGGTTTAAAACAAATAAAAGGAAGTATTTCTTCACACAATGCACAGTTGACCTGTGGAACTCCTTGCCTGAGGATGTTGTGAAGGCCAAGACCATAACAGGGTTCAAAAAAGAGGTAGATAAATTCATGGAGGATGGGTTCATCAATGGCTATTAGCCAGAATGGGCAGGAATGGTGTCCCTGAGCGACAAGGGACATATCATTTGATGATTACCTGTTCTGTTCATTCCCTCTGGGTCACCTGGCACTCGCCACTGTCAGAAGACAGGATACTGGGCTAGATGGACCTTTCATCTGACTCTGTAGGGCCGTTCTTATGACCTTAGTGGTATTACATCCCAGAATATTAGCCTGGTTATCTTTGCTATGCTGTTTTACTTTACAGTTATTCAAGTTTGTTGCAGGATATTTTCTTAGTTAGAAAAAGAAAAATACTGCAGTGCAAGTTAGAAACACTAATTTGAAAAGGCTCCTTATCTTGGGCGTTGTTCTTCCAGTAGTGCAAGCAGTACACCATAGATCTGGCCCTCATCCCCATATGGTTGTTATAATGCTTCATATTTGCACAGTACCTTCCATTCAAATATCTCTAAGCACTTAAACATTAGACACACAAGCCTCAGTGAGAGAAATATTATCCCAGTTTTACCTCTGGGGAAAACTTAGGTGGAGAGGTGAAATGACTTGCCCAAAATAAGATGGGAGGTTGTTACACATCTTCTATTCCCTAGTGCTGCACCTTAAACACAAGATTATCCTTCTCTCTGTTTTATGGTATCTAAGTACTTCTATGACCCTCATCACTGCAGCTTCTCTGAAAGTCTCCAGCTCACAACAAATAGTAGTGATGATGGGCTACAACCAGAGAGGCGGGTCTGGGCTCAGATTAAGATCCCCAACAAGACAGGTCAGCGTACGTATGAAGATGCCACACTTGGGTTGATGTACATCTGCACTTGGGGTCTGTACCAGTGCAGCTACTCTTGCAAAAGTTAGCCATAATCTAAGACGTAGAGAGGGACTCTCTAGCAACAGGGCAACCTCTTGGACTCAGTTGGAGTTGTGCTGCTGTAAGTAATAGGAGAACTTTGCCCTTCATCTCTTCCCCCTTGGCTGACACATTTGTCTCTACTCTGTGCAACTTTATACCCCTGTTAGAAACAATGGAGTGGTACTAGTCTCACTATTAGTTACAGGTCAGAAGGTGAGCAGGCTAGTTTCCTTAGGCTCCTGTGAGAGCAAAGCTGCCCTTTCACAAACCAAGAAACAATGGTGTGTGCTGCTTCCAAGCGTTGCTTTCTTTTTTCCTTGTTTTGGGCTCTGCTTCCTGCTTTGCTGGCTGAATATCACTTTGAACAACAGGAAAAAAAATTGGGTTGGAAGCCTCCGTAAGTGAATCCCACTTTTCCCATGGAACAAGTGGCGCTGAGCTCTCTCCAGAGGTGGGAGTTGCGCATGCCCACAGAAAGAAGTCTTTATTCTTCTTGAAACAAACTTAGTGCTGGCCTGTTTGAATTCCGTGTAGGACTGCAAACAGGTGCTATCCCAGGACATCCTGCCCATGGCCTGGGGAGGTCAACTGGGCACCTTGCCTCAGTTTCCCTCCAAATTCACAGACTAATCCAGTCACAACCATAGACTTAGACTCTAGGTCAGGAGAATATTGTTTCAAACTTATTAAACATCATTCAGCTTCTCAAAAGGGCCCATTTCTCTTCACCCCTCAGGTTCAGGGTCTCTTAGTCCTCCTTCTTGGGACTGTTTTCAGTCCTGGCATGTAGACTGTCTGCTCAGGTTTAGGTATTCACAGCCCACACCTGGGTTTGGATCCTCTTTTGAGTTTCCCACCCAGTCAACTAATCAGTCTCTTGCTCCTCCCAGGTGAGTGTAATAATCCCAAACACCTGTCTGTGTTGGCTAGGAGCCACCGGAGCCACTCACTTTACAAAGCTCCTGGTCACAGGCCCTTAAAGGAACAGTGTTCTGGGATAGCCCTGACCTTCCTTCTCCCCAACGCTAACTGCTCCCTGGGATCATTTTCCTCTCTTCCAGTGATGGCTTCATTTTTCTTCCCTAGACACATGGAACAGGATAACTACATTATTTGGCCTTAAAGGACCAGTATCCATTACAAGGACAAAAGGCCTGTCTCCTGGGTCGAGAAAGGGGTCACAGAGCCCAGGAAACAAGAGTCTGTGGGACAGCAAATAATCAACTAGGATTTGGGGTGGATGGTCAAAAGGTTCAAAATGCTGGGGACTGGAGCAGATGACCTTTTGAGGCCCCTTCCAATCCTACACTCCTATGATTCTATGAGGGAACTCTGGATCACCCAACAGAGAATCCTGGACAGCCTCCACTGCTCTGTGAAGGCTCCAGAGGAACTCTGCCCAGAGACAAGTAAGGGCTGAAAGTAAGCCACACAGTTGCAGAGAATCTCCCCATCTAGCTTCCTCTTCCTGGATTGATGGAGGCCATCTCAGCCAGTGCCAGGAGGAGATTGATGAGGAGTTCCTGTGGCTTTGTGGGGTCCTGGACACCGAATGCATACAGCTCAGGAGAGTGAAATCTTCTCTTTAGCCAGAGAGCGCTAGCAACACAGACTCCGCCATGCTGCTTAGTCAGTGTGCCTTAGCCCAGTCCTGGAGGTCCCTCTTCTGGAGTGAGAGCAGTTCAGGCCCAATGTATCCATTCAACCTTTGGCTTCTCTTAACCTGAGATTGTTGCTGCTAACTGTGTTGGAAGGGTTTGCAATGTAGATTCCAGTTGGCATTCCCTGGGCTGGAATTTGCAAAGGAGCCTCATGTAGTTAGGTACACAACTCTCATTAAAAGGCGATGAGATTTGGATGGATGAATCACCTAAGCTCCTTTGAAAATATCATCTTTTGTTCTCAAGTGTAGTATCATTGGAAAGGGGCCCACAGTATTCAGTTCAATTTCTGGGTCTGTTTGGACTGGGAGTGGGGTTTGAACCCACCTCTTACAAATTAGCCTCTACATTAATACCTCTTTCTTTGCCTTTCAGCTATGGCTATGCCTAATTCCCTCTTGTGGGCAGTTGATATCTTTGGGAGGGTTTACACTCTTTCTACAGCTGGCCAGTACTGGGAGCTCTGTAAAGACAGCCAGCTGGAATTCAAACGAGTCTCTGCGGTCAAACAGTGCTGCTGGGGCATAGCTTGTGATCACCAGGTATATGCCTACGTATTCTCAAGTGATGTTCCAATCAGATACCAGGAAGAAACTTATGAGAATCAGGTATGTAAAGTCATGAGCGCGTCTGTCAAACTTGCCTTGTGGTCTTCAGAGATGGTTGGCAGTAAGAGATGTGGTTACTTGTCCAGACTGATCTGTTGTCCAGTAGTAAGGTTGGTTGTTGTGTAATGTGTAAATGTAAGCGGACGAGGAATCTCATATTTGGGGTTCAAAGTGAATGTGGCAGCTAGGAAAGGAATTCCTAGCTTCGGGTGGAGTTCTCCCTTCTTTGGGTAGTGGGAACCACCCTGAGCATTCAGGGATTGTATTTATTTATTTATTCATTTATTTTAATCCCTGCTGCATATTTCTGAAGAACAGATCCTAAATGTCCCCCTAAATCCTTCCTCTTTCTTCCCCTTGCAAATAGTGTCCTCTTGAGCACCAGCCATCCCAGTTGGGGTCCTTCAGTCTCTAAGTCTGATGTTTTGCTTCCATCAGTTAGCAATACCTGTTCCCTTATGAAAAAATCACATGGAACTTAACAGCAACAAAGCCTCTAGAGTTATTTAGAAAATGTTTTCATTTCTATAGGTTTAAAAAAATTCCTCAGGTACAATTCCCCATTAAAATCTGTCATGTCTTTTTAAAAAAACCTGTGGCAATGTTATTGTCACATTCTATGGGGCTTCTCTGTAACACATGCCTCAACAGAATGCATTCATAAATTGCTTTTCTTTTTTTAAAAAAAACAAACAAACCATGGAACAAACACACACCCCAAAACCCACCTCTCATGTATTTGGTAAAGTCATTTTAGAGCTACGATCAAAGGATTTTTTTCTTGTTTCTCTTGTTTTCTAACAGATCACTAGATAAATGTAGTATAGAGTGCTGTGTTTTTATTTAAGGAGGGGAAGGCATATTTTCCTGACCTTTGTATATTTTGTCTAACATTGATATAATTATACATTGTGTTTTTTAGACCATTCCTCCTTTTATGAAAACATTTTAAATGATCTTCATTAAATATGCGTTATCTGGGTTGTAAATTCCTCCCTTTGTTTGGTCTAAACCATGAAAAATAGAAATCGGAGATGTGAAACTTTTCTGTGGGAACAAACTAAAAAAGTCATAGCTATCAGGCCTTGAATAATGGATAAAGAATGTGCAAAGGAGTTTAGCCTAATAATATTGTATATAGTGTAACTAGTATTGAAACATCTTGAATCATTTACGATCTGTGGACATAAGAGGTCTTACACCAGACATGGGAGTGGCTGTGGACTAGCCCAATGTGACTGAGGGAGAGCTAGTTGGGTAAAACTTCTTGGCAATTTGATTAAGGTTTTTCGTTTTGGAGTGTTTTGGTTTTTTTTTTTTGTTTTTTAGCACTGAGCTGTGTGTGGTCCTTTAAAAACGTTGTTATTGTTATGTAAGTGAACTTGGGCAGGTTTGACAGTGTTGGAAACCAAAGTCATACAGTGTAGAGAGCAACGTGGCAGGTCAGCTTCTAACCTAGGGGGACACCTCTAAGGATCAATCAAAAGTATGTGAGTATCCTCACCTATAGGTCAAAACCTGGAATTGTTGGCATTACCATAGAAACCCACCGTTTAATGCCCTTTCGTATGCTGCATTGAATGCCGTGCAACGTTTATAGCTGTTCAGTTAGTTTTCAGTCTAAGACATCTATGGTAGGGGACCGCAGGTGGAATTTCCAAAGGGGTCCGCACCTCCATTTGAAATTTTTTTGGTGTCTGCAGATGAAAAGTTTGAAAACTTCTGGTTTATTTCATTAGGGGAACTGGTGTAAGCTGGAACAGCAATTCTTTTGCTGGTATTAGCTGTATCTCCACTAGGAGGGTTTACTGGTATAGGAATACTAGCAAACCCTTTCTAGGGTAGACAAAGCCTTAGGGTATGTCTATACTTCATTTAAAAACCTGCAGCTGGACCATGCCAGCTGACTCAGGCTAAGGGGCTGTTTAACTGTGGTGTAGATGTTGGGCTCGGGCTTGAGCCCCAGGTGCTAGGACTCTGCAAGATGGGATGGTCCCAGAGCTCAGCTCCAGCCCGAGCCCAAACACCTACACCACAGTTAAACAGCCCCTTAGCCCGAGTCTCCTGGCATGGTCCAGCTGCGGGTTTTTAAATGAAGTATAGACATACCTTGAGTCACCTTTCCATTAAGAATTGGACCAAGGCCCCTAAATCCATGGCCACTGTCCACTTGATAGCGGTCTGATGTGGTGGCTTTCATTGGCTACCACCCTGGGCTGAACTTGGACCAGTACACTAGAAATGAAATTCTGCAGACAGTCCCATAATCACTAATGCTTTCTAGTATATGAATTGGAACGCTTGATGGTGCGTCTTATTGTTTATTATTCCATGATCTTTGGTAATAGAGTGAACAATTGAATGTCATCAGTTAGAATGACACCCACCAAATGTTTGTTAAAATGAAGTAACTTTCTCCCTTAACATTATGCAGTCTAGGTGTAGCCATGTCAGTCCCAGGGTATTAGACAAGGTGGGTGGGTAATATCTTTTATTGGACCAATTTCTGAAGGTGAGAAATACAAGCCTGAAGAAGAGCTCTATGTAAGCTCGAAAGCTTGTCTCTCTGACCAACAGAAGTTGGTCCAATAAAAGAAATGACCTTACCCACCTTGTCCTCCTTAGCATTGGCATTAAAGGAAGGATGCACTCTTTAAAGAGTGTGTGAGCCAGTAGCTGGTATCTGAAGGATGCTCCCTCCGAAGATATTAGCCAGTAGCCAGTGTTTGGATGCCGCCTTGTTTCCCCAATGGATCATTTCTCTTGAGGTGTGGAACATCTGAACATCCCCAAGGCCCCATCTGTAACCTAACAAGGTTTCATGACCTTAGAGACCTGACCTGTACATTTTTTCTCTTTTCTGGCAGCGTTGGAATCCGGTTGGTGGCTTTTGTGAGAAATTAATGCCCAGTGATCGCTGGCAATGGAGCGACGTGAGCGGGCTAAAACATCAGCAGCTTGACAGTTTCACGCTGCCATCGCAGCACTGGGAGTGGGAGTCTGACTGGTACGTGGATGAAAATATTGGAGGGGAACCAACAGAGAAAGGGGTAGGTGAACAATACCAGCAAGGGATCCATTCTGGGAATCCACTCTGTAAAAGTAAAGGCATCTCCCATCTTCCCACAGCTGTTTCTTGCTGGGAATGGAGATCGTTGTAGTATAGTGTTGGAGGCATCTTTTCCTAGGGCTATTGAAACCAAAGGGAGTCTTTCTGTTAACTTCAACAGGCTTTGGATCAGGCCCTGAAATGCTAGCTATTGGATGCTGTTATTTACTATAACATCTTTATTATAACAACAATAAAATGCTTTTCTATATCTTATTTGTCCTGTATGTATTGCGCAGAGGAGTTGAATATCTGTAGAGTTAGGAGATAAAAGCCCTATGCATGTGCAAAGTAATTTGTATTACATTTGTAGGAGTGATCCTTGTGAAGAATTGTTCTGAGTTATTTGATGTAGCCATCTGCTCCCAGCCTTTATGAAAGGAACTCTCTGTTTTTAGGGTTGGACATATGCCATTGACTTCCCAGCTACCTACGCAAAGGATAAGAAATGGAATTCCTGTGTCCGACGTAGGAGGTGGATCAGATACAGGAGATACAAATCACGAGACACTTGGGCAAAGGTCTCTTTCTGTGTTTGTTTTATTTATTAGCTCAAGTGGTATATGAAAGAAATGATGACATGAGAGTGGGGAAGTTTGCACTGCTGTCACTGCAGTGTGTGCTGTCTGCGAAGACAGGACCTTGGACTCTGCAGCTGCTAATCTAGCACCTCTTTCAAGAATTACAAATTCAAGGCTGGAATTTTTCAAAGGAAGATAAGGAAATTAGGTGCCCAAATCCCATTTCAATTCAGTGGGATTTATTTTAGGTGCCTTTCAAAATTTCCACCATAGCTTTGAATTTTGTTTCTTTTCTAACATAAAGAGCTTAGCCCAGCCCTCAGATCTTTGTCATGTGTTGATTTACAATTTTGTGTATGGAGGCATAGGCAGAGAGAGAAATTCTGATCACTTGTTCACAGGCAGCTAATGCTACGTGATGAAGAAACATGCTCCATTTTCAATAAGATTTTTCCTGGTACATGGCAGCCATTTGGTGTCAGTCCACTAGCTGTCTTCCCTACAGGCACATGTGATTGCTGTTTGCGTGCACATGCAAAAACATAGATGATTTATTTTAGGGACTGTAATGCTTGTGCAAGATGCTGGATTGACGGGTGTGGGAGCAAAAGTCTGTGCTTTGCCTAAGAACAGGTATAGCCCCAACAGCAAGAGTGCAGGCTTCTTCCATGCTGCTCCGCAAATGTGGCCTCACCCTGTCTGAAGGAGCAGCCATAAGTGAGAGAGGGAGTCCATCCTCCATGCCTAACCATTTGGCATCTGGGTGGTGGCTTTGATGCAAAAATTTGTCTGCTAGAAAATGAGATAAGCCCCTCCTATCACAGTGCACCAAATAGCCAGCGGGTATATGTGGGGTCAGGTCTCCTCCTACTTCTGCTCTCTAAATTTTTCTCACTCTCTTTGCTCTAGGTAACATCCCATGATGATCCTAAACAGTTGCCAGATCCTTTCAACGATATCTCCATTGGAGGATGGGAAATCACTGACGAGCCCATGGGCCGGTTATCGGTCTGGGCGGTGTCCTTGCAAGGAAGGGTATAACTCCTTTTTTTGTGTGTATTCCTTATCTGCAGTGGTTTTGTAGCCATGTTGGTCCCCAGGTATTAGGGAGACAAGGTGGATGAGGTAATATCTTTTATTAGGCCAACTTCTGTTGGTGAGATGGACAAGCTTTGGAGCTACACAGATTTCTTCAAGGCTAGGAAAGGTACTCTGAGTGTCACCACTAACTACAAGGTGGGACAGATAGAATGTGTATTAACTAGTTATGCTAAACTAAGAGACCATTACAACTTCTGTCATCAGACAAAAAGAGGATGCTAGTGGGTTACAGGTTGTTGTACTGGGGCATAAATCCAGTGTCTTTATTAAGATCATGATTTTTAGTGTCTTGCAAGTTATGAATGTGAGCCCCCAGGTTCATCTTTTGAAGGTGTTGTGCAGGTTTCCATTGAGGACAAGAACAGAGAAGTCAGATATGGAGTGATCATTTTGTGAAAAATGTTCGCCCTTTGATAGTGTTTGGTGTTCTTTTCTTTTATCATTTTTCTGTGAAAGTTTATGTGAGAGCATAGTGATTGTTTGGTTTTACCCATCTAGTTGTTATTGGGGCATTTAGTGCATTGGATGAGGTACACCACATATGACAGACATGTGTAGGACCCAGCCATCTTGGAAGGTGTGTTGCAGGTAGGTATTTATCATCGTAGCAGTGGAGATATACCTGCGGGTTTTGCATATGTTGTTATGGTAAGGGTCTGGTACCACTTTGAGTTGGTGGGTCCTGGTCTGTGGGAACTTGCTTCTGAGGATGTGGTTGCGGGGATGGGGGGAGATATTTGAAGGCCAGATCACAATTGACTAGGTGGCTGTGAATCTCAGTGTTTAAGCCCAGACAGACGTTCTGCAAGCTAAAGTGTTGCGTTCATAAACTGGTCAGGATATTTGCTTTTTGACATGGCTGACGGGGACATGGAAATAAAACCCTTTCTGTGATAGGCTGTTGATTGATACTGCTTAATATCAAAATAGAGAGGGAGAGTTTATAGGTGCTGTGTCATAGGTGAGTGCTTCTTTGGTGTGAAAAAATGAACCCATAGAAAGGATCTAATTTTGTTTAACTTTTTTTTTGCATTGAATAGGAAAAAGTTCAGCTTGCTGAATGAGTTAAACCTTCCTGAGCTGGCAGTAGGATAGTCTTGGAATCCAGCCCCGGCAGGGTTTTACTTTGTATCTATAATACTAAATACCAAAAAAGTATGCATCTCCCATTCTCTTCTTAGGCCCACGATGAAGTCTTTCTTATTCTTCCCCATGCTGTAAGGATTTCCATCCTTCACTCTTAGGCACATGTCTTAGCTGTCATCCTCCTAGCCACGGTCTGTCCCTGACTTGTGTCTTAACAGGTCTAGAAGTAACTTGAGATGTTTGAAAGAGCGTAGTCTAGTGACTATAACAAATACTCACTCCTGGGGTCTACTCGCGTTTTGCCACAGGCTGGCTGTATAGCATTGGGCAAGTCACTTAAAAAAAATAATCTCCCTGTGTCTCAGTTTCTCTGTGTGGAAATTATACCTCCCTGCCTACAGGCTTATATAATTAAAGTGCTTTGGGTTCCCCAAGTGGAAGTCCTGCCAAAGCAAAATGTTGTTAATAAATGTGCTCGCTGTTCGCCACAAGGAGAGCATATCAACCTAGGAATGCTCTATGCCCTCTCCATATTGAACCTTCCCACCAAGCTCCCTCAAACGTGTGAGACACCAGACTGGCAAGTACAAAACCCTTGAAGTGGCACGTTCTCTCTGCTGCATATAAATGTTGGGCTGGACACCATCAAAAGTTATGAAAGTGGGGAGGTGTTGGCCCCTATACAAATGGTGTCTATCTAAATGGATAGCTTGTTACAGTTAATGCCAGATCATGACTTTTTATCTATAGCAGTACCTGAGTGTGTGAATGCTCTGTATTTTCCTAAGGAAGGAGGATTCTTGGTGTTCAATTCAATGGCTCTAAGTTTATTTAACGTGCCTTGAATCATATTTAACTGCTCCGAATGTTGAAATACACACAGATCGTGTGGCAAGAGATCATGGGCCTGTCCAAATTGGCTTTAAAACCTAGTCTATAGAAAAGCCTCCTCCCTTGATAAACAGGGAAGTGGTGTGCAGTTGTATAATCTACTCAACTAATGCCACCTAAAGGTGAGAGTTCAAATGCTATAAAAGGATCCTTGGCTAGAGAAGAATGGTTCTCTCCTTTCTGTCAGGCTGCCCATATGTTTGCCCGAAAGGTTCTGATTGTTTTTATTAGGTGGCGTTTTTCTAAGGCTTTTGTGTCTCTCCTAGGTATGGTATAGAGAAGACGTTTGCCACCACAATCCAGAAGGTTCTGCGTGGTCCTTAATAGCCACCCCCGGAGAAGCAGTTCAGATCAGCTGTGGACCATATGACCTCCTATGGGCAACGCTTTGGGAGGGGCAAGCTATTGCAAGAGAAGGGATTGATAGAAATAATCCTCAAGGTAAAACCCTGTCATGCCATGCAGGGAAGTTGCTTTGATTTGTAGAGAACTGAACGAGAATCTAATGAACAGTGACTCCTTGTTTTGTTTATTGGGCAGGAATTTCTTGGACAATGGTGGAACCCCCAAGCTCTGAAAATGGGATCCTGCACGTCTCTGTGGGTGTAAACGTGGTGTGGGCGGTTACTAAAGATAGAAAAGTAAGAGGCCTTGAGCTACATTTCTGGCTCTCTTCCCTGTAAATTTATAGTATGTTGCTCTTCTGAAATGTCAGGGAGTTGGGATCTCTTGCCCCTTTTGCTGGGTAAGTTCCAGTGCCCCAAAATTGCAGGGGTGCTCTGTGGCTTTTAGTGACTGAACCACCAAGAGGCATAGGGGTGTGTGGGTGTCTATGAGAAGGCTGCTCAGCCATTCTCCTAAAGTTCCAGCTTGATAGCACGCTGCTGTCAGTTTGGGATAATGCTATAGACAATGGGCCAAACTCAAGTCAAGCAGCAGCAAACGAGTGTAAGAGGAAGTTTCACAACCCTAGGCTGGGGCTCCTTTATAGCTGCTCAGTGGTCCTTGTCATGTATTACATCCAAATGTAGCCAGTAGAATGGCATGTAGCGATAATGGGGATATGAAAAGAAACTGGTGGCAAGGAGCAAGGCATGGTGTGGAATTGGCAGTGAAGAATACAGAAGGGCCTAGAATAAGAGATGAACCCCCCTCCTATGGTGGTTGAGCCCCCTGGAAAGAGTGAAAACTGCTTATTTCACATAGGCGTCTTGATCATTTCTAGCTGCTGATCACTAGTACTGATTCAAAGGTCAGAAATATGTACCAGTCCCAAAACCAAAATGCCTTTTCACAAAAGAGTTTATCGCCCCAGCACACTGGGAAATAGACAGGTTCAGTGGTCAGAATAGCTAAAGCATTTGGCTCTAGCCTTGGGTGACAAAGTCTACTGTGTATTTCTAAACCTGGTGATTAGCAAAATAGTTGACCTTCTAAAGGTCACCAATCCCTCGATCTAGCAGTGCTTTCTGTTACTGGTCCAGGACAGAATATAGCAAATCCTACCTGTGGGAACAAGATAATATTCCGTCCCTACTTTATAACAAAACAAAACAAAAATTATGGTTCAATCTTGGCTTCTTACCTAGGATGCTCATGTATGTGCATGTGTTTGCTCATTCTGTTGACAACATCAAGTCTCTGTGCAACATCCCAAATAGTCTGTTGTTCTGATGACAATAAACCCCCTTTACCTATTTTATATTATACTACATGGCTGACTAATAACAAATATCTGCTGTACTTGGAAAATACTCACTGATTCTAAGCACTAACAGAGTGTAATTATCCCAGGTTCTTAGTGTGAATTAGTAGTTTCCAAGGTTTATTGAGAAGTTTATTGAAGTTAAATAACAAACATGAGGTCCCTTATTAGTATCAATAGCATGTATAGCTTCCGGCTTGTCTACACAGGGACATTATACCGGTATAATATAGGGGGTGAATTTAATGCTCTGTAGTTATACCAGTATAGCACCCTCTGTGGGCACTCTTAGTCCAATATGAGTGTTGTTTTTCCAGTTTAGTTTATGTTGCTTTGGAAGTGGTTTAAATTAAAGACTCGAGAAGTTGGTCTTTCTCTGGAATCAGACTGTTCACACACAGTTATATTGGTATAGTTAAACTGCTATAGCTATACCAATGTAACTGGAAAAACCTCCCCTGTAGACAATCTTTTGGCTGTTTTTTATTTGGTATAGAATGAGATAGAACCAAGCTAATTTAATAGGAAATTAAATACATGGTATGTTTTGATTTTTTTTTTTTATTTTATTTTTATTTTTTTTAAATCCAACCACTAATTTAACAAACAACTTCCAAAGTGTAAACAGGCTATTCCGTTGGATTTAATATAATATCTAAAGCCCTTGAAAAGCTTGGGGAAGTGACTTGGAGGCAGAAGCACTCGTTAGGGGCCTTTAGATGTGATAAAAGCCATCCTACAGATGAGATATAAGAGAATGAATTTTCCCATGCACCAGAGAAACTCTCATTCTCAGGGGAAGAGCTGGGGAACTGGCTGGCTCATGCTTGTCAGCTATTTGCTCTCTAACTTCGGAGAGAAGTTCTCCTGACAGAAACTATGGAACTGCCTCTAATTTACACCATCCTGGCGTTGTAAGGGGCCTTAAAGTGGGTGTGCGTTACATTGCCTGGCACCGTAAGGCCTGTTTGCACTGCCAGAATGGTGTAAAGGGGCCATAGTGCAAATGAGAATCTGATCCTTCTCCCTCATTCCTAGAGCAGCTCTTTAATGTTGACATTAACATAGCGTATTAGGAACTCTTGAAAGAGTTACGTAGTAAAAACTGCAGCCGACGAAGTGGGTATTCACCCACGAAAGCTCATGCTCCAATACATCTGTTAGCTTATAAGGTGCCACAGGACTCTTTGCTGCTTTTACAGATCCAGACTAACACGGCTACCCCTCTGATACTAGTAAACACTGTTGCTGGGACTTTGAAAGGAGCATAAGAGGTTAGGAACCCAACTGCCAATGGGATTTTAGGCACTTAACTCTCTTAGGCCCCTTTTCAGGCTAGGATTGTCAAAGCTATTCTGGATAACTGCCATGTCTGAGGTGTATGCTGTGCTGCTCCGAGGGAGGTGAAAGTGCAGCCTTGGGAGTCAGGACTTTGGAGTTCTATTCCCAACTCTGCCACTGACTTACTGTATTACCTTAAGCAAGTTTCTTAATGGCTCAGTGCCTCAGTCCTGTAGATGCTCTGGAAGCCTCAGACCAAAGGCATTGATGAAGTACCATTAGTTGCTCACGGCAATGGCAAAGCTGAGAATGAGACGCAGGAGCCCTGACTCCCAGCCACAGCTTTAACCATTTAACTGTCTCCTTGCTAGTACGTAGTTCAAAACTTGGATTTTAACTTGTGACAGGTGTGGTTCAGAAGAGGTGTGAACTCACACAATCCATGTGGCACCAGCTGGATTGAAATGGTTGGAGAAATGATGATGGTAAACGTAGGCTTAAATGACCAGGTAAGGCAGCGGAACACCAATTGTGTGAACACATCAGCGGGTTTAGACTCCCATATGATCACTGTTCAGCCTTGGGGTCGTAATACAGTCCAACAAGGGGCCCAATTGTCTGAACTGCCAAAAGCCACATGAGGTACATTATGAGAACATTCAGCAAACCTACCTCTCATCTGATACACTTGAGTACAAACCCCCCCCCCCATCCCGCAATCAACTGTACACAGGAGTGATGCTCTGCACCTAAAATACCACCACTAGAGACCAACGCAAAGAAAACCCGATTCAGAAAAGACTCTTGCCCTCAACTGCCCTCTTCTCACTCCCATGTTGTAGCTGATGCCCATCTTCTTTCCATGCCATTCATCCCCTTAGGACACACAGACATTCCCGTCAAGGCCCCTTTCTCTCCTAGGTCTGGGGAATCAGCTGCGAGGATCGAGCAGTTTATTTCCGGCAAGGTGTCACACCGAGCGAGCTCAGCGGGAAGACATGGAAGGCGATCGTATCTGGCAGAGAGAGTGACAGGTCTCAGACCGGCAGCTCGACCAGTCTGCTCAGGTAGCTAATAAAGTATCCAAAAGCCCTAAAGGCCATAAGATTTTGGTGCTGCCATGGCATGAGAAGAGTATTTCTGTGAACACAATCCATCCAGTTTGTTCAAGGCCCCTCACTGTGACCTTGAACAAACTCCACACATGGCTCCTGCTTCTTGAAGTCCATTTGTTTGGGGTTTTTTCCCCAATTAAAATGCAACAGCAAGCAGCAAACACTTCTTCTCTGGGGAGAGAGGCAATGTTCTGACTTGAGAATTCAGCCTGGCAGTAAAATGAGCTGAGCTGAGATTTGCCATCAGATTCCAGGGTCCAGTCTATAATTGATGAAATGTTACCTGCCGGATATCCTGGAGGTGTTTACTCCACTTAACGATTATCCTCCTCTTGGGTGTCACTTGTGTGGCATCTTGCCACTTTCTTTCCCAGAGAGAATAAACAAATAGCTCCCTGCTGAGAGCTGGCCCATCGGCCATGCAGAACATGCTGGGAACACTGTGAGAAGCCACGTGCTAAACCCTAGGAATCAAAACATCTTGTGTTGCTGAACAGAAACTATCTGCAGTTGAGAATGAATCCAGTGTTGATAGGGTCTATTATTATTTATTAGTACCAGTAGTACCTGGGAGCCCCAGGCCCCCATTGTCTTAGGCAAACACAGAACAAAAAGGCAGCCCCTGACCCAGAGAGCTTGCAGACCGAGGGGGAGCACAAGGAAACAGCAGACAAGACACACATAGGGTGGGGGAAAGGTTAGCGCACACAAGCAGAGTGAACAGTGTAATGGCAGCAAACATCATGTTAGTGCCAGGATTCTTTTTAGTTTGCTAGGGGAGGGGGAAGTTAGGAGGGGATCTGCTAAATAGAAAGAACAGGGAATGGTGGTGGGGGTAGGGGGGAGGCAGCTATGAAGTGAATCTGAGATGAAGATGGCGGGGAGCTGAAGCAAACGCCGATCAGCACCGGTCACAGAATGTCTGCCCATTCTGTAGTCCTGACTGGAACGTCCAAAGGTCTCTTTGTCTGCTCCTCTTCCAAAGGGCTGGAGTCTCTAGCTGGGTTCTCTCTGTTCCTCTCCTTCAAGGCCACATGGAGAAGACAGGAGGTACTGCATGGATCCTAGTACCCCTAGAAGGTGTGTGGGGTGTCCCCTGCACTGTTCTGGGGCCAAGGGGGCATTGGGAGGAAGCAAGGGGCCTGGCTGAACCCCATATTTTACCCCCACCCCTCCCAAATGCAGCAGTCCCTGCTTTGGCTGCTTCTGTTCCTACTATTTGGAGTCTAAAAAGAGTCCTGCCCAGCATTTGTAAACCAAAAGACAGAGCCTTGGGGTGTTAACACTTGAGGTATTCTGGAGAGTTCTGTGCAGCCAACCCTACAGGCTGTCATAAAAGGATTTCCCAGCATGGCCTGCAAAGCCATGTGTCAGGCTCTCTTCCCTTGGGAAAGTTAAGCTTTTACCATAAAAGGTCTCCTTTGTATCAGCTGGACACTGTTGCCATCTGTCTTTCTTTCTCTGGTCTTTTCTGTGGCTCTGTGCCATTTCATAATTCGGGGACTGGTGGCTGATTAGTTTCTTGTCTGTTTGTCCCTAAGCGCTGGCTGTTTCTTCAGTGATGACATTAGGGAGCAAATGAATTTGATCGTTCAGAGTGATGCAGACATTTCCTCTGATACCAAGAGCCAACAGATACAGCCAAACCTTGCCGACACGCCTCTGTCAAGTGCTGCAGCTAGCATCAATGGTAACAACGTGGGAAGCCAGTCACCAGAAGCGAGTGCAAACTTGGCTTTGGATCCTCTGGACTCTGCTCCTGAAGAAGCCAGCCCTGCTTCAGACAGTGGCGAGAAGGCTGGTCCCGAAAAACCCAAGTTCTCTGCTGACCAGGATCCCCATCCTGCAGAACTGCAGTGGACAAACATTGACTTAAAGGAAGCCCATAAAAAACCTCCGCTCTCCACCAGCACCTTCCCGGAGACATCCAGCCTGTCCTCCCTTGGCATGTTCTCAGTTGGAGTCGAAGAACATTATGACGCTGATGAGCATCCGTTGTGGGCCTGGGTGTGTGGGGGAGGCTGCCTGGTGGATTCACACAGCTCACTGAAATGGTTCACTCTTCAGTCAGGTACTGTCAGCTCAGCATAGCTGGGCCTTGATCCCCACTTGGCCTAATGATGCTACCATAATAAGATGCCTTTTTTTTTTTTTTTTTTTTTTTTTTTAAGCACGGTATGTCCTTATCTCAAAATAATCCCTCCTTCCAGCCCACTCATATGTAGTATTCTGCATGCCAGTTACTCTTCACCCCAGAAGGGAGAGTATTTCCGGTTGTGCGTATCTTGCTGTAAAGCACTTTATGAACATAGTTATTGACTGTTTCTCTGCATGTTTGGCAGAAATGTTACACAGGGAATAATCGAGTTTGTCGGAACTCCACACACCTGTTTAGCTCTCCATTGTGTTGAAACTGGAGCTCAGGATAAAACGGCTCCTGGGTGTGATTGAAAACTAGTCAAAAGCAAGTTGTGGAAGGAGCCTGTTTAGAGACAAATACCACAGTGCCTTGTTGGTACCATAGTCCTTGTGACTCGAGAATGAGATATACACTATCATCAGCCTTTCTAATAGTAAGAGGAATTGAAAGGTGGTTTTCTCAATGGGACCCCAGCCTTGACTCTAGGAGGGGTTAGAACAGGGAGGCTTCTGAAGAAAGTGAAATATGGTCAAATTTCCAAATAAACTGGTTGTCAAATTAATGAGTATGTGATCTCAATACCTAGCCTTGTCTTACTGGTCATCTCAGCTCTGTATCAGAATCTGTAGAGCGTATGGTCATCTCTTAGGAATATTCATGTGCTGCTTTAGTGGAGAGATATACGGAGAAGTTTATGATAAGTCTTTCAATCCATTTTCTATGCACCATTTGCAGTATTCTCACCGGCCTTTTGGTAATGCCACTGGGACTAGTGTGTCCATGTAATAATGGTGTTAGACCAGAGGTGTTTGGCCCAGTGTTGTTGAAGTGGCAGATTGTGTCTTGAGCATCTAATACTTCACAGAATTGAGTTTAAAGCTCACTCGTTCATCACGTTGGTTCTGTTCTAGGTCTGTTATCCTCTGTGCAGTCTCTTTCCCTGTCTATCAGTCCGGCGCAGACAGCAGCGTGGCGAAAGCAGATTTTCCAGCAGCTCAGTGAAAGGACCAAGCGGGAACTGGAGAACTTTAGACACTATGAACAAGCTATTGAGCAGGTAAGTGAAAATCCTCCGTTTCCTTCCCTCTAACTGTGATCATGATTTAACATCTGTCAGGATTGGGTATCCGTGATGGTACTGTCCAGTGTATGGCCTGCAACCTACTGTAATCAAGCATTGTATTTTTGCCCCCATTCATATTTGTCCATTACCACAGCTCTTAGAGCAGCTTTCCCCAGGCACTCCAACTGGAAACCCAAGAAGCCATTAAACCTCTGGCACAGCTGCTCTTGTAGAAAAGTTCCAGCTAGTACTATTAAAAAAAAAAAAAAAAAAAATCCTGGCTGACTCTGTTGCACTTGTTCCTGAATATGCTGAAATTCCTAATCCAGGACGCTTTTAAATTGTGTTCAATGCTTGTGAGCTATTGCACTGCACAAATTCAGGACCTTCTATTTGCACGAATATCCTTATTACTTGGACTTCAATAAATGAGTGAGCTTGTTCTCTGTGAACACTAGGGGGCATAGCACAGCTTCTATAAGTAGTGCTTATAATATCAACATCTGAATAACCAGATTTCTAGTTAATATTTCCCTTTGATTATCATACAGAATTTCCTTGGGCTCTTAGATTTCATTCAGGATTTTGGCCCCTCCTTTTCTAAGACTTGAGTTATCCAATATCACCTGTTTAAAGTATTAAAATAAAATTTGTTTCAATATAGAACAGTTTGGTGTATGCACTTTCAATCAGTTTTAATAGATGGTTATGTTAAAAGCACTTAAACACTAGAAACACTTTTTCTAACTCTAACCCCAGTTAGAAACAACCTGCTGTATTTTCCCAAGTCAGAGAATCTCTCTCTGATTTTGAACTCTCTGAAGGGGGCATCTCACCTCCCTGCCATGGAGTTTTGTTAGCCTTCATCTGATGACATTATCTTCTGCTTGTCTCAAAGCTTCTTGATATTGTATAGAAAGAATGAGCAGAAATTTTGGGGAGAGGAGATCAAGAAAGCTCTTCGCAGCTTCTTGTAACCCTGTGTTTCTGCCACAGTCTGTCTGGGTGAAAACGGGGACCTTACAGTGGTGGAGAAGCTGGAAGCCTCATAAATGGACAGACGTGCGAGTGGCGCTGGAGCAGTTCACTGGGAACGACGGCATGCGAGACAGCATTCTGTTCATCTATTACATGTATCATGAGGAGAAGAAGGTGCATTGGAGTAGCGCAGTGCAGTCCTGGTGTCCTATTTGACAAGAAGAAAACCATGACTAGATTGGGATGGGCATTGTGATACAGGGTTTCTCGTCTAGGTCACCACTTCCAATCTGGCCCAGACCAGTAGCAAATTAAAAAGTGTTTTCTCTCTGCTGGGTGTCTCAGGGTCCTGTTAGAAGTAATCCTACTCTCAGTGGGCAAGCCACCACCAGGTTGACACCAATTAGCCATCTTGTTGTCAGCCCAAAGACTGAATGGTCATGGAGGAAGAACCAACCTTTGATACCTAGCAATGGGGCCCTCTGAGGTAGGGTTGACACACACTGGCAGAGTGATGTAGTGGGGGTAGATAGGACCTCAGTCATCCAGTGCTGTAAGACTCTCCCCCGGTTTCACAAGCACTCCCAAACACAGTGAGGGTTTTCTCCCAAGTAGAATGTTAGTCCTTCTGCCATCCTTACCAGGGACTGTTTGTGAAAGGTCTCCCTATTGTGTTGGCAGTGGGGGAGGCTTAATGGGAGTTTGCCATGTTCACCAGTATCCTTTGTATTGTGCCAGTACATCCATGTGTTCCTGAATGAAGTCACCATCCTGGTTGAAGTTCTGAATGATGCCAAACACTCCTTCGCTCTCTACACGCCCGAGAGGACAAAGCAGCGGTGGCCAATTCGTCTAGCAGCCACCACGGAACAAGAAATGCATGACTGGGTAACTCTGCCAACTTTCTAACACAGTCTGGTTACTTCCTTAAATCCTCGTTGGTGGGAGGTTTGAGCATCAGGTTTGCAACCTCTGGACTCTTTGCCTATGTCTGCAGTAGCAAACACATTTGGGAGGAGATTCCACTGGTGCAACAAAAATTCAGCCCAAGTTTACTTGACAACATAATGAAAACACCTGCAGCTGCGTATCATCTCTAGGGCTCGTGCCAGTGTGACCAGGGTGCAACTGACCCCATGATTACTCTTGTGGGATTTTTGTCCCCTTTAAAATCCCCTAGTGTGGACAAGGCCACAGGAACTGTGGCAGGATTAACTCCGCCCTGCCCTTCTTTGAAGGCAGACAAATGGAGTTGTGTGTGATGGGCAGGGCTACAGGCATTCAAACCGTCTCAACTACTTAGGTTTGCTCAGCTCTTTGTAGATATCCCACTTCTTATAAACCAGTGGGACAAAACTTTCCTTCACTGTTGTGCATTGAGCTGTCTATCCACCTGATGGCGTCTCTATGGCACACAAATGGCTGCATTTCAGCAGTGGTCAGAGGGAAGGAGGGAGGTGTGTGTGTACAGAGACCTTGCGAAGCACTCTGGGGATCCTGAAAGACAAATCATGCTGATGGGAATGAATCTTGACACCTTTGATCTGAACTCTGCCTTTTACAAATCTCCAAGATGGACTAGCAATGAGGATAACCGCCTTTCACTAGCACTAGATGACCTACATTAAGCGAAAACCCCTTGTTCACACCATGAAATGCACCTCCTCGCTCTTTGTTCCTTCCTTGTATTGTAGCTGGCTTTGCTGAGCATGTCCTGCTGTGAAAGCAGACGGATTCAAGGCCCTCCCTCCCACCAGGCTATCTGGTCTGTTACCTGCAAAGGAGACGTCTTTGTCAGTGAACCATGTCCTGAATTGGAGGCCACATCACACATGATGCCATGTGACCAAATGTAAGAAGGTTTTAAAGTTCCCCTCACTACTGTGCATTTCAAGCAGCCAGAATTTTCTTTAATTCCATGTCAGTAGTTATGTGGTCTATTGTGTGGAATGCGTTGTGTGCTGTAGATGTTATCTGAAGACGAAGAGAGACATGGAGTTCCCTTCATTTTCATAAGTGAGATGAAGAAGTTTCCTCAGGCTACATTTTGATGTTCATATGCTCAAGGTGCATGTTCGGAGCCAGATCTTGCAAGGTTTCCTATCTGATTTTCATTGGGATGACCTGTAAGACTTGCAGGGTCGGGTGCTAAATTCTCCTACACAAATTAGTGGATGGCATTTTAAAGTAAATGAAACATTCCATTTATTAGGGCTCAGATTTGAATAGCACCCAAGTGAGGGAATTCTGAATCCCCCATGCAGTGGCAGTAGATGCTCTCTAGTGAGGATAGCAACTAGGTTTCTATTTTAAGTATGATACTGCAGCCTTGACCACTGTAGTCCGAAAGCAAAGAGGCCCTTAACCTGCCAATTTTGAGGCAGATTAAGGCCAAGAAGAATTTTCGCTATTATTTGGAAGTGACTTGCACAAAGTGTTTCTGAATTAGGAACCCCTAAAAATCCCTTGGGTATGTCAACAGCGCAGCTGGGCAGGGTGATTCCCAGTGTGGGTAGACAGACTGGCACTAGCTCAGCTCCAGCTAGCATGTTAAAAATAGCAGTGTGGTGAGAGATTGCAGCATGGACGGCAGCTCAGGGTAGCTGCTGGAGTCCAAGCCCGCCTGATCCCTTAGATCAGACCCCAGGTAGCTAGCAGTAGTCTGTCTACGCTAGGTGGGAATCATACCTCCCAGCTGCAGTGTAGACATAGCCTCGGAGTCCTAACGGTGAGGTGAGTGGGGTTCCACTGAGGCCATAAAGCTTGCCAGGTTGTTGCTGCCCTTATCTACTCCTGCACACTTCTTGATCTGTAAAAGCAGGTCTTCTTTTCTACCCCCCAGAGTCCGCACTGGCATGTTCCTCTACAGTCCCTTTGCCTTCCTTACTCTTCCCTAGAGACAGACAGACAGACATACACACACCCACCCACCCACCCACCTGCAGGGCTCCAGGTCCCCAGGAAGGGATTTTCCTTTGCACACCTCCTCACATCTGCAGACATGGGGGTCCATCTTGAGTAAGAGGAAAATAATACACTGCACCTGTAGAAGATGAGGGAATCCCCTCTGACCTCCTGCCTTTCCCCAGTCCCATATTAGGACCATCAATCCATGTGTATTAAACCAAGGAAATTCCTAGAGGAAAAGCTTCTGGGCGAAGTGAACGCTGAGGGCAAATATCCACAGCTAACGAGTGAAAATCCCCACCAGTGCATCAAAGCTAACTGTTCAAAACAAATGCAGTGGATCAAATCAGGAAATTCAAAGTTAAACTTACACATAAATGAGGCGTTTGACAGGCTACAAACTCGCAGCTGAGGTAGCCAAGCTGCCTCCACCCCCTGACAGTAGTCAGTCAAAAGGAGCATTCTTAACTGGCATCAATTGCCTTCCCCACCCGTTGGACAGAGGCCCAATGAGCTAGTGACTGAACGGGCCTCCTACCCTCCCTAAGTCAGGGCTGAGGCGCAGGGAACACATGCTGTTACTGACTCCACTATGGAGTTCATGTAAAATGTTCTCTCTCCCCCCATGCAGGTTTTGGCGTCAGATTGGAGGGCATCTCCGCCTGATAGAGTGTAATAGCCATGGAATAGTTTGGGGCATAGGTTACGATCACACGGCCTGGGTTTATACTGGGGGATACGGAGGTGGCTTCATTCAAGGTAATGACACACATTTATTCTACTTGAGTGTATACGTTCCCTGGTTAACCTCCTGCGTGACACCAGCAGAACAAAAACTTTCAATCCCCCATCTTTGTATTGTGTCTAGTCTGTAGAATGAGGTGATGGGCATATCCCGTCTCTGCAAGGGAAGCAAGCTGTGCATCTTAATTTTGTACCTTTGGCTCAAAAATGAGCAATAAAAAATGCATAAATGTTCCACCTGGCAAAATTTTAAGCTATAGCAACTTTCTTCTTTAACATTTAACTTTGCTTTTAATCCAAGTGATTTATTGCCTGCAGGATTGGCCAGCAGCACTGATAATATTTACATGCAATCAGATGTGAAATGTGTTTATATCTATGAGAACCAGCGGTGGAATCCAGTCACAGGATATAGCAACAGGCAAGTGTGTGTGTTTATAATGGTCAAGGGAAATGTCAGGGTGTTTTTTAAACTTTTATTTCACATGTTGTTGTCTCTAACATTTAGTGCCAAATTGAGATGGAAGGCACATGGGCTTTGAGAGGCTAGATTTGTCAATGTTCATTAAAGGATGCCTTTGTAGTCCGAGTCCTGCAATGCATTGCACACCCCTGGGAAGGCACAAAACCTACCTGCAAACAATGCATTGAAGGATTAAGGTAATAGATTGTAAGCTCTTCAAGTCAGGAACTATGTCTTCTTGGGTGTCATGGAGTGCTAAGCACAACGGGTCCCTGATCCTGAGCAGGGCCGCTGGATTCTGCATTTAATAACAATATTTAATAATCATCTAAAGACATTGGGTGGAAGTGGAAGTCAGTAAATCTCTTGGTGGTGGGTAGGAAAGGTTTTTCCACCAACCTTTGAAAAGCAGCAGAATTCTCAAGATTCACCCTCCTGGTTTTTAAATGCAAAATAATCAGTTTTTTGAGATCTTCGATTAGTGTTTGGCAGGCAACTGAGCTGCAGAGCAAACCTGTTTTATTTCAGTCCCTTCTTCAAGAGAGTCTAGTGACTGAAGACAGTGTTCAGTGTCTGGACGTGGGAAGTGCTAGGGAGAGGTGAAGAGCTTTATCTTTTACCCTTCTCTCAATGTCGCTTATTCTTTATTCCTTGTACGTGTGTTGCAGAGGGCTGCCCACAGACAGGTACATGTGGAGTGACGCATCTGGCTTACAAGAATGCACAAAAGTTAACACAAAGCCTCCATCCCCGCAGTGGTCTTGGGTAAATTTTGTCTTGAAATAATTATTTTTTTTTCTATTTTTTATTTAAAAATAATAAAGGATGGCCTAGTTGCTTGGGCACAGAACGGAGGTGTCAGGAGACCTGGGTTCCATTCCTGTCTCTACTGCTGACCTGCTGTGTCACTTTAACCTCAGGTTTCCTCATCGGTACAATGGAGATGATCTTCCCTACATCCTAGGGATGCTGAGAGGATTTATTGCCCTGTCCCCAATCCAGTTCCTCTTTGGGTCCTTTGTGAATCCCACCCTGAATGTTTTTAAAGTCCCTGGGGACCCAGGATGGAAGGTGTTCTCAACAGGCAAAGCTGTAATATAAATAAGCAATTACAATACAGAGGATGCAGAAGAAGAGGTAAAAGGTGATCTCCCAGCTATGCCTTCACTTTCTGTTGTGCTCCTGTTCACGTTATCCTTCTGATTCTAGGTGTCTGACTGGTATATTGATTTTAACATTTCCAGTGGAACTGATCGGGAAGGCTGGCAGTATGCGGCAGACTTCCCAGCGTAAGGAGTTACCTTCTTGTACCTAATAAACTTAGCCTGGCAGGGCCAGGCCAACACCTGATTGGCTACAACCACGCAATTATTAAACCTAGTTGATTTGCACTTCAGCTTTGCTTTAATGGTGGCATCTGTGCCTTGATTCCCCCCTTTGCAAAATGAGGGGGAGAGCTGCTGACAATCAGTGTTTGAATACTTTATCGATTTGAAGTATTACTGGCCATGGTGTTTGGGGAGGAGGGGTGAAATATAAGTCCCACACAACAAAATAAGGGCTTGCCAGTATTGTAAAGCAGGCAGGGGAATCTCCAGGGTACATAGTTGTTTTCAGTTGCAAGCCAATGCCTGGTATCCTCACAACACTATGTGGTGTGAGGGAGAGCTTTTTACAGAACAGTTGCACGGAAAATAACGCTGGGCTGAAGCAGAGTCAGCACTGACAGGCTGTTGCTGAAATGTGAGGTATTTCCAAGTCCTCTCAAACTTGCATAAAACCACGTATCTTTGGCAGATCCTACCACGGCCACAAGACGATGAAGGATTTTGTACGGCGAAGACGCTGGGCCAGGTAAGGGATTAAGTTTTGCATATAAAGTTTAGAATTCAGACATGCTCCTTTCTTAAGAGCAAGCTGTTTAGTCCCTTAAATATCTCTCCATTAACAAAGGGCAGCAGCACTGAAACCGGCGCTGAAGAACCCATCTCCAGCAGGGGAGCCCATGGCTTTAGCAACCACTTAAATTGCATTTTTTCCCCCAGCCTTTGCACACAAGTGTCCCAACGTTCCCATTGTGACTGTGTGAGATCTTTAGGTAAAAGCCCTCTCATCGCAGTTCATATTGCGGTTCCTGTCCCAGGACAGATCGCCCCAAGTATCCCCTCGTGGACTGCAGTTCTATAGGCAGCTGGCCTCAGTATCCTCCGTCAAGGGGCTTCTGCAAAAACTCAAACCCTTGTGTCCATTCATAGTCCTTTTCAGGTTCTGGTTTATTAAATAAACTAAAAATTCAAAATAAAGCTTTTGTAAGCCATTTATCCCCTTATTAGGACACACTCAGGCCTTCCCTACCATAGTGTCACTTCCCCAAGTCCCAGGTGTCTCTGCTGGAGTCTACTTTCACCCAGCAGCCTCTGTACTCCAGTTCCCTGAGCCTCCTTCACTTACTGCTCATTACAGGGGACTCAGGTAAACCCCGTTCAGATGTGTCTTAGTAACCAGGGTTAGCAGGGCCCAGGTCTCTAACCCTTAAAGGGGCAGACCACCCTTTTATAGCTTCCTTTATAAATTATAAATGATCAGGAGATGTTGTTAAAGAGTCCGCCAAGCCAGTAGGTTGTTTGTAACCATGTATAACACATGCCTCTTATGCTTAGATTGCAGGCCCTTAGGGCAATGATTGTCTTTTTGTTCTGTTTTGTTTGTACAGCACCTAGCACCATGCTCTGACTGGGGCTCCTAGGTGCTCCAATATGCATAACAATAGGGCTTTAACCCTCGTACAAATGGAGTCCTAATATAAATGTGACCAGCACCACCTACTTACTAGGCAACTGCTGACCTTCCAGCAAGGCTTTACTGTAATTGGATGGAACCAGAAAAAACCAAACCGTCTCTGTATCCTGCCTTGAGCAGGAAGCACCCCTGCACCCTGCTCTTTCCCAAGGGAACCTGGGGCAATTCTGAATCACTCTAGTTTTCCTCATGCACTTTCTTGTGCTAAGCTATCAAACACCTGTACTAATGAGGCGCTATGAGCCTACAAATTAAAGACTTTGATGTTTAGTGCTTGTTTTGTGGCTGCAGAGACAACGTTTTAGGCCTCGAGCATCTCTTCCTCCCGCTCAGCGAGGCCCTGGGGCCACAAACGGTTCTGCTGTATGTCCTGTAACAAATTGAACTAAGTACTGATGCCAAATTTCTCAACTTGCGTCAGTTGTTCTAAGCTTTGAGCCCAAACATTCCTCTTTCAGTTGCACAAATTACAATTGAAAACAAATAGGGGATTGCTTAGGGCAAGATCCTGCATTTGTGGGTTGGAGGAGAGAGAAATTCACTGTGTTCCCGGGCTGGCTGCAGGTAGACATTCTGTCTGTGGAGTCTAATGCATCCTCCCTAATTTGCAGTGCTACTTATTTCTCCTGGGAAACTAGAGCAATGAAGCTTTCCGTAATGGCCCATTAAGAGAGAACCTTTTTCTGTACTGCTTTAATGGATGGCTGCCAGCTCTTAGCCAACAAACATGCCTCCCTCTCTCGGGATGCTTTGTGTTACCTTCAGACAGTCCCCTTTTGAATCAAGTTCAGATGTCACTCCCATTGCCAGTACAGAGGAGAGAATGGACCAGCTACAGAGTTCTGTTCTCAGCAATGGATTCCCCCACAAACACGAAGTGCTCTTCTTTATCCCGAAGTTCTAGGCTAAGTTTAGACAAGTAGGAAGCAAAGTGGAGTACAGCACAGACTTCTAAGAGGGCCTATTTTTTTCTTTATTTAGTTACACTTGAAAAAGAAACCCTGATAAACCTTATCCTGTCAGTGCTTCAGAACTCAACCTGGAAACACAAACCGGGTTGGTGTCAACCCCCTCTCAAACTGAAAATATTAGTTGTATATCTCTGGTTTCCATAGTACCCATTTAATGAAAGGATTTGGGGATTTCCCCTGCCCTTATGTTTGAGTTATTCTGTCAGCATGAGCACAGACTCACTCACAGGAAGTGCATGCTCCTAAAGGGTTGTGGGGTTTTTCTCTTTAGAAAATGTAAAATAATCACCAACGGACCCTGGCTGGAAGTGCCTCCCATCACCCTGTGGGACATCGCCATAATCCCTAGTATGGCGGCAGACAAGGAAGAATTGATAGCACTCTGGGCCATTAGCGACAAGGGAGACGTGCTGTGCAGACTCGGAGTAACGCAGCAAAATCCAGCTGTAAGACTTTCTCCTTACTGCCTCTCTCATACAAGTGTAATTTAAAGTGCATGTGTGTAGCGTGTGTGCACATGTTCTTGCTGTGCTCCCTCAAATCACTTCACTGGGTTTTGTCTCGTGTAAAACCCCCATTAACCTACCCCATGTGTCTCTCTAACACCCCTTTACTTTACCTCCCCTTGAGTTGCGGAGGGGTCTGCTCCTTCTCTTCAAATTATTGATAGCATGTCCATCTGACTTAGATATTAAGCTGCTTAGGGCAGGAACGTGGCCAAGCTGTGGCCCCCCATATAGAGCCCACTGAAGTCAACGGGAGCCTTTCCATTAACTTCAGTGGGCTTTGTATTGGGCTGTGTGTTTTTTTGTTTTTTTTTTTAATAAGGAGCCATGCAAATCTGTTGTGCCTAGTATGCTTAATAGTAGGTTCACATTTACCTACAGGCTATAATAGAGATTACAAAACAGTAACCTCCATCCGCTACAGTACTTATGCATCCCTGTAATAGCAGCTGCCACCCATGTGCCCCCTCCTGGCCAGGGGTACCTCAGTTTCCCTCTTCTTCAGGGCTCCTTAATAAACTCTGCAGACAGGCTCGTGCTGGAGATGTGGATTAGCCCTCTAGCCACCTCACAAACAAACTTAACCCTTCTGGGAGGGTAACAAAGAAACAACTCAGAAGTCCCAACAAACAAAAAGGTAGAACCACCTTTTCTTCAGCCTACCCCTGGGCTGTGTTTCCAGCCCCTTTCGAGCAACCTTTGAGTCTTTCCCCTGCTCTGGTATAAAAAAAACTCAGCCTCTAGCCTGATTTCCCCTGGAGTAATGTTGTCCTGCAGCCGCTCTGGTTCAGTGCCTTCTCTGGCACAGAGCAGCCAGCCTGACCAGTCACCAGACTGACCTCTGCCCCTTAATAAGGCTCAGGTGTCTATTAAAGCATCACTTGAGTCCCTGAACCAGGCCTCCCCTCTAGCTCTATAGCAAGGCCAGCTGCCCTCTATTAGGCCTGATTGTGAGGCTCTTAATGAGGCACAGGTGGGCTGGAGCAGCACCCTCTTAGGCTATATCTGGGCTGCACCCCATTGGGGGCAGCATGTAGGATAGGTGTAGCTATAGACAACAGTGAAAAGCAGGCTGTGTCCCCACTGCAGCATGTAGCTACAGACAGCAGAGGGAGGCTCTGGCAGGGGGCAAGCCATGGGGAAAGGGTCTGGCAGCGGGGAGGGCACAGGACCCGACCCAACACTAAAAATAGTAGTGTAGATGTGGGAAGCGCTGCTTAGGTGTGTGGAGAGCCATATGGGGTACATAATCTAAGGTTCTGGTGTGCTTTTATTCTCCTAAGCTCTTCATACCTGAGCTGGGAATGGAGGCTGCCATGTATGTACCCCAGCTGCTGCAATATAGACATACCCTTAAAGGGCCCAGTCCACCCTGTGACACTCCCTTTGACTTCAGAAGGATGCTTGCATGTTTAATGTTAAGCATGTGTAAGTGCTTTACAGGATTGGGGCCAAGTGTGCACAGTTTTTACACAAGTCATATCTAGAGCTTGTAGAAATTTTTCCTTTTTTTAAAAAAAATGTAAATGTAGACATCTCGAAACTTTGGAAAAACCAGTATTAAAAAAAATCTTCAAAAATTGTTCACTAATGTTTCCTGATTTTATTACCAGTTCTATTTCAAGAATTGTACTGTTAGGTACACCTAAAGGCATGGGGCGCTTATAGAAAAGTCCCATAGAATTGAACGGAAGATTACATCCCTGCTTTAGCGTAATCTAAACAAACCAGGGAAAGGGCCATTGTCTGTTAAGCTATATAGGGTTCAGAACCAGTTGCATTCTGTAGGATTTTTCCCCATCAGGTGCTGATCAGCCAGCTGGCACGCTGTGTCATTCAGTTCTGCAACAGGTGCGAATTTCCCAAGCCATTCTTTGTCATTCACTAGGGAACATCATGGCTTCACGTGGGAACAGATCAACCCTTCATGTCGGTCTCAATTGGGGCATTCCACCAAGTCTGGGCTGTTGCAAGAGATGGCTCTACCTTCTACCGGGGTTCAGTGTCTCCAAAAAAACCTGCAGGTGAGTGCTGTGGAACAGAGCAGGTCTTCTCACAGCAAGGATGTAGTGAGCTGAACGAGCACAGGAGGCGACGTTTCAATCTCGCCACTGCAAAGAGTGTGAGGCTGATGCAAAGTAAACAGCTTCCTCCTCACTTATATTAATATGCTTAGGACGCTTTTAAAAGTTAGTTCATGTTTACAAAACCTTGAGATGAGTTTCTTTTTGTTAGCAATGTATCTGGGTAACTTCTTGGAAGCCCAAGAGAAGTTTTACCAGCCTTGCCCACAAAGAAATGCCGTTTCACATGGGTCAGCAGCATTCTTCCTTAAATTTCCAGGCCAAACTCCCTTGAGAAGGATAGGGAAGATAATAAATATTGCTTTACATGAAGTAGGTTCCCTCTCTTTAACTATTCTGTGCCTCACTTTCCCCATCTATACAATGAGGATAATGATACTGACCTCCTTTGAAATCTGCCACTGAAAAGTGCTATATAAGAGGTAGGTATTCTCACTGTATATAATTCAAATGGAGAGGATTAATGCTTTGGGTGTGCTTGACTTTGAGACCGGCATTTTTCATGTCAGCTGGTCATTTTGTATAGACAGAAGGGCTGGAAAGCTTCTTGGTTCCCTGTGCTGTGAGTCACCATGCCTTGGGGTAGGTAGGTATTTCTAATGCTGCTACCCCCATGGTGTCTGAACACAAAGCTTTCTTTGGCCTATTACAATACTCTTCTTACTGCTGTTTTCTCAATGCCTCGTTCATTTATTTCCAACTTTTAGGAGATTGTTGGTACCATATTCCTTCACCTCCAAAACAAAAGTTAAAACAAGTCTCAGTAGGACGGACATCTGTGTTGGCGGTAGATAAAAATGGTGAGTTTTAAATGACAAGAACTCAGAAATGAACCAGAGATCTGACTGCTTTAAAACAAGATTCAGGGCCACCTCCTCTGCCAGTGTAAATTGGCATTGCTCCATTGAAGTTAGTGGAGCTATGCTGGCTTACATCACCTCAGGATCGGTTCCTCTGAGTGTTTAGAGGGAATAGCCTTGCCTTGGCACAGTGATGGACTGGGTGAGGTAATCACTGTCTGACTCATAGGATTGTATTTGGTAACATACAACATGGCTAGTGCCATAGATAACATGGACACAGCATCTATGACTTTTTTTTTTTTTTTAATATTTGTTGGATTGTCACAAAGAAGAAAAATCACATCTCTTACTGCATCTGAGGAGCTTTGCCAGAAACCCAAAAGCATGCAGATCTGCAGGAAGAATGCCTTGAAGTGAACCATGCACATCATCCCTAACAAACAAACTGGTGCATCATCATTAGTTAAAATTAAAGGCTCCTTCCACAGAAGAAACAAGCCTTTAACTCTGCAGTGTCCTGTCTGAGAGAACTCCCTTTCCATGTTGCATTACTTCTGTACCAATGGTGTGCATGGATCTTTGTAAACCTATAATGCATGGTCCTTTCCCCAAGGAGCTTTACAAATTAGGGAGTGCACCATTATTCAGGAAGGTCAAAATAGGGTAAATAGAGAATATTAAGTTCCACACACTAGTGAAAAGTATAACAGGATTCCATAGAAGATAAGGAAGCATTAATTGCTGATCTCTTATGAGGTTTAACTCAACAGTGCAGAGTTCATGGCTTTAATGCAGTGAGCTCATCCTACACAAGCAGAACTCCTGAATTCTGTCTAAAAGACCATCCTTTCCCTTCATAGGATTTAATTGATCTATTTATAGGTAATCTCTGGTTCCGTCAGGGAATCACACCAAGCTACCCTCAAGGATCTAGTTGGGACCATGTTTCAAATAATATTCGTAAAGTTTCTGTGGGACCCCTGGATCAGGTATGTATTTAACTTTGCATTAAACTAGTTATGAATGACATAGTGAAATCATCAGTAAACACTGGTTTCTACTCCTGTTTCTCTCATAAGAGTGATTCACATGCTGGCATCCTTACAACCTGAAAATTAACTCTGTGAAATGGTAACACAGACTCCTGCTGTCCCACTGAGACTATGCAAACAGCATGTATTGTAAACCTTCCTTGTTAAATCTCAGTGGGAATGTTTTCACTGCTAATCTGTGTGCCTGGGTCTCATTTGTGTAGGGATGTTGGGTTTCTCTTTGCCCAAATTAGAGATGTTTTGCTCCAAGCAAGGTCACTGCATCCAGTCATTGGAGCTGTTCGTGTGATTGAGCCGGGTACTGTCATGGTTTTCATTTAGGGGAAGAGAGCAGTGTGTGAAACACATTTTATTCTCTCTCTCTTTAAGGTTTGGGTGATAGCTGACAAAGTGCAGGGAAGCCACAGCCTAAGTTGTGGGACAGTCTGTCATCGAACAGGAGTCCAACCATTGGAACCGAAAGGACTCTCATGGGACTACGGCATTGGGGTGAGTGCTAGGGGCACTGAATTGCTCTAAAGTTGGTATCTACACAGTTATAGGTGGTTGGGCACTGTCTATACAGGAAGATACACTCCCTGTCTCAGCAGGCTCCTTCAAAATTTTGGATAGATGCTCATCTCCTTGTGGAAGGCAGGAAACTGGTCTTCCGCCCTGTACTCTGAAATGGGAGCATTCCTTGTCTTGACTATCACTTGACATGGAAATGTCTCCATAGTTTCTTCAGATATATGTGTCTTTTTTAAAAAATTAATAAGTGTTATGCAATTATTGTATAGAACAGTGCATCATTTACATTATACGAATCTTTAAACTAGTGTTGGTTTTTAGTTTGAGAGCTTTGGACACAAAATTAAACTCTTTAATGAAGACTTCAGTGACAGTGTTAAAATATGTAGTTAACTGATTAGCCAAATTAAATATAATATAGCAATTGACGTGGCAGCATTTTAAAAAGTAAAGCTTCTCCGTGGTCTGTGCACGATTATCCTCCGTTGTCATGGTGCTGCACTACTCTCTGCTGCAGTGTTTGAAGTGCAGATATTTAAACAGTCTCAGTGAAATCCTAGCCTCTTTGAAGTCGATTGCAAAATTCCGACTTCAGTGCGGACAGGATTTCACCCAATCTCCATTATGCAGAATACTAATCCTTGCAGAATACTAATCCTTGTCCGGGCCTGCTCCTTTCCTTGAGCATGTGTCATACATTTTAGATGCTCTATCCAGGAGATAAGAGTCATGGAGATTTGAGCCCCAGCAGTATGTGGCCCAGGCAGGCATCCACCCAGCTCCCTCTGGGAGTTGCACATACTAGGAGGTCGGGATTTTATAAGGAGTCCTTTTTCTGAGCCGACCTAGGGGGGAACTAACCCCCTGGCAGGGAATTAAGAATAAATAGTGTAAAAACCTTCCTGTAAACAAAGCTCTGAATCAAATTGTGATGTTTCTTTTAAATTATATTAACCTCATGTAGGGTGGATGGGAGCACATTACAGTTAGAGGAAATGCAACTGAAGCTCCTAAGGCTGCTTTACATGAGACCTCTGAAGAGCATTCGGCAAACCCAACAGATCTAGAAGATGGAGAGAATGGAGGAAAGGGAAACCATTCTAAAACCACCTTGATGGTTAACGAAGGGCAAGAAGTAGACAGATATGCTGTTAATTGTTAGTATTTTCTGTTCTCTGTACACTGGCTGTTGCTCGTTTCCCTAAGTAATTTAAAGAAAAAACAAACTGTAGGACCCATCAAACTCAACCCATTTCTGCTCAGAAAAAGAAAAGCCTTCTGATAAAACTAATGCATTTTATAGAACTGGAATTTGCAATATGGGCATTTTAATATTTAACTTATTCTTACACCACTAAGTTAACAGAGTATGACTTGAGAGAACTGACACAGTTTTGACAAGAGAGACAAGGTGCTGTTTGGAGCCGCAGGAATAGCCCTGTCCCCTATTTAAAGCTGCTACACAAACTGTGTTAATGTGACTATCTGTAGAAGTCTTTCATTCCCTTCCCTACATCCCTTAACACTCACACACCTTATACGTCACTCTCTAGTTTTAGTCTTGCTCATCTTTAGGCAGGGAGGAGGATTTTAAAAATTGTATCAGTATATAGGGGATTAGTGTACAAAGAGCTCTAGTCACTGCACTAGTGTAAAACCTAGGGGCCTGATCCTTGAAACACCTATGTACATGCTTAACTTTGCTCATGTGTGTCAGCCCATTGACTTCAATGCTACCCTCGCATTGAGCGGGGATTACTTGCATCGGTAACATTCCACGTGAGTATGAGTGTTTGCGGGCAGGACTGGAGCAGAGGGAGTACACGTTACTAAGGGCCAATTTCTGGTACCCATTCTTATGCTGAGTAGTATCTTATTTCACAAGTGCTCCCACTGGCATCAGCAGAACTCTTGTGGAAGAGAGTCCTAATCTCTCAGTACGGGTGGCAGCATCTGCTTCTACATGTATCAGATATGAGGTGGAAAAATCATCTTTTTAGCCTCACTTTCAGCTCGTCCTCCAGCAACTCACAGCTCATGCTATGTCCAAGTCTCTTCGAGCAAGAGACTGGAAAAATTCCTAATTCCTGACTTTGTAGTGGTAGAGAGCTACAGTCACTCCAGTGAAGTCAATGTAGACTAGCATGCATTCAGAATGGGGCTTTGCTGTTAGTTTGTACTAAGTTATCTGTGCTGAACATATTTCTGGCTCTTCTAGTGAGTTAACACCTTAGTGTACATTATTCTTCAAAAGAAGGTCTAGTTCTGTCCTGCTTTAAAATTATACTTAATCCTAAATTCTCCTCGGAACTTCTCATTTTAAAGCCCAATGCTGCTTGCTGCCAATCATCTCCTGCAAGGTGCTGAGTGTTTAACTCCTGTTGGTTTCAGGAGGGCACTCCACAACTTACGGGATCAGGCTTTATCCATTGTAACTTAGAGGTTTTCACAGAGGGGCTAATCTTGCACACTTTGATTCAATAGGAATGTTGAGAGCAGGCTCACACCTCGAGTTTCTTAATCGTAGCACTGCAAGTTTACATTCTTTTTCCCTATATTGTGTGATTGTATATGGAGTTATTTTTATATAAACTGAATAGCAGTTTGGCATGGTCTTATGTACTGTATTTGTAGAAGTAACTATTGCCTGTATTTAATATATATATATTTTGATATTGTAATGCTAAGACAGTTTGTCCAAATGTGAAAGATTCTTAAAGATGCTACTGTCTAACCTACTGAACTTTCCAATATGTGATTATAGTTTGATTTTTACATCTGTGGTGTTCGAGGTGTCATAAGTGACATTATTTGCATTAATTCCTATAAATACTAGGTTACACACAATTCTCTAAGTTACACAGCAGTTGTTCCAAATAAACATCATTAATAGCTTTACCACATAGACTTTTAGGCTTGCTTTTTCTGTGCACTAACACATAATCAATGTCAGAAGGTCAACTTACTTTTCCTTTTGAATATCCAATGTTTACATCGCCAATGCAAGAGTTACATATAATACCGAGTCAATAAAATATACACTAATGTAATCATGCATTTTCTCCTTTTTTTTCCCCCAGCACTGCCAATCCCATTTTGTCTGTTGTACAACAAAAAGCTGTTTAAGGGAACAAATGCAAAATATAAAATCTATATTTGAGCACCAAATCTCTGCCCACTGAAAGTCTTCTTAAAGTAGAAAGTGACAGATGAAATTAAAATGTACATCAGCTCCATAACTGTGGGATAATTTTACTGAAATAAATTGAAGGTTAAAATGGATTTTGAAAAATGTTTATCAGAAAAAAGGATCCTGTTGTGAAATTCCCTTGAATTTGTCCAAGAGAAACTCTTGTCACTAGCTACTATTTTGAAACTAGGGTAGCTACTTGTCTTAAGCTACAAAGCTAACACTACTGGAAGAAATAAAATACCCTAGCAATTTTGTTCAGTGAGAAGCAGGTCATAGCTGACAGCAGGGCAGTAGTTACTGAGGGAAGGCATACCCTTCATATCGGATCTCTGTACCACTAGCTACCTGATACAACATTTACTGTTAAAGGTTATGCAGTATTGTTTGCCAAATGCTTTAATAACTTGTAATAATGCCCCTTTATTTACACTAAGATTTGAATCCAGATACTGATACACCATCTTGGCAGCTAAAATGCTGTCTATCCCACCCCATAAAAAATCCTACAGAGAAGGCTTTTAAAGTACACAGAATGCTGCTGTGGGAATCTCCATTGTAATGTACTGGTCACCGAGGAGCTTAAAAACCCCTGCAAGATTTATTAGACTGCCTTAGTGTTTGTCACTCAATATTACTTCTCTCACTTTCATTACTGTGCTTAGACAGATTCAGCAAAGCATTTAAGCACACACTTAAGTGCTTTGCTGAATCAGGGCCTATACAAACAGTTGAGAGCTTTTAAGAAATGGGACCAGGATCCACCACAACTAAGTTGTCTGTAAATCTAGGCATAGCAAGAAAACTAGAGAGCCCTGTACATGGCATCACCCTTTGTTGTCTTCCAAAGCCTGGCTAGTACACTGAGTTATCTGTCTGGACCACATCCCCATGAACTAGAGTAACCCCACCGATATAAAATGCCTTTTACATGACATCTGAACTTGAATTGTAAGTGGGTACTTGCATAACTCTTCCCTTGTGTGTTTAAGGGGGATTGGACTCTGTTAGTGGCCCAAATTAGATTATTTTGAGGTTCTAAGAGAGGCAGCTTTGTTCCTGCTAAAGTGCTGTTTAGCAATGTGGGACCCGGTCTCTGTAAGAGATGCAAAGAGAATATTTCAGAAGTATATGGAGAGTCCTACTGAAGAAATAGCAGCAGCAATGTTTGAAAGGTAGGAAGTTGGGTTCATTTCTCCCCTGGCTAACAGAATCCTACCAGAGGGGACTCACCAAAAAAAGATGCTGAGACCTCCTTGGTGAGTTCCCCCTGATGATTGTGGGAGGCTCTGAGCCTGTGCCTCAGTGGTTCTGGCCACAGTCCATGACAGCCAGACTACCAGGGCCTCCGCCCAGTCATAGCTGCCTCCAGGATCCCTGCAGCAGGTAAGACTGTGCAGAGCAGATACCATGGCCCCAAAACATACACTGGGCCCAGGGATGGTGACATAACTCCTCTTATCCCCCTCTTTCATTTAGTTAAAACAGAGTTGTACAAAAACTAATTGACCCAGAGAGACAGGCACAAATGGCTGCGGTGTTGCTCCTGTCATGCACTTCAACATTTACTCAAACAATCCAGTATTTACATTGCAATTAAAGTATTTAAAAATGTTTCTGACCTTCATTAGCCTTTCCAGGTTGGCAACTTCCCAGCTGCTGCAGCCATTTTCCTCCTAAGCCAGCTTTCTCCAGCTGACATAGGGATCACTGGAATTCATTTTGGGCGGTAGGGGCAGGGAGGGGAGACAAAAGCCTGAACATACTTATCCACACCTGTTACATATTAGAAGCATTTGCTAAAGTGATCTGGACCTTACCATTGCTTGTCAGGTAGGCAGAGGAGAGCCTTCAGCCTAATTCACTTTGGGCCAGTGGCTGGTTAGCACTTCGTTTGCAACAATGACTTTAAATGCCAAACCAAGGCTCTGGGCCCATAGGGACCTGGGTTTTTAAAACCAAAATAGCAGGAAGGTTGTCACATTATTTAGACTTGTCACAGGGCACCCACCACTTCCTCCTAGCTGCTCTGGAGACCAGCTCTCTTCTAGATTTAACAGCTGCCCTTGCAGGCTCTCAACCCATTGTCCTCCTGTTTACCACCACCCACCCCTCACTTCAGGGGCTTCAGCTTGGGCTTTGTAACTCGGCCTTCCAGCCAAACGATGTGGTTTCTCCTTCAGTAAGACTTTATACCCCGGGACCTGTTGCTAAGGGCAGTCGTTCTCAACTTTTCCAGACTACCATATCCTTTTTAGGAGGCTGATTTGGCTCACGTATCCCAAGTTTCACCTCACTTAAAGACTACTTGTTTACAAAAATCAGACATAAACATACAAAAGTATCAGAGGACACTATTACTGAAGAATTGCTTGCTTTCGCTTTTTTTAACCCTATAATTATAAAAGCAATTGAAATATAAATATTGTACTTACATGTCACTGTGATACGTGAGTGTGTTTTTTCACTTGTGAGCCTTGTCTGATGCCTGGACCCCAGGCAGTTGGGGGGCTGAAGCATGTAACTTAGTTTTGCATGGGCCCCTGTGGTGTGGGGACCCAGGCAACTGCTCTGCTTGCCACCCCTAATGCCAGCTCTGCACTTGCAATCCCCCTAAACCCATCACATGACCTCCCTGGGCACTGAAACCGCCAGGTTGAGCAGCACCATTCTAGATAAGTTGAATACACTCTGGAAGAACTCTGCATACCAGCCAGTTGAAAACCACTAGTCCAGGTTATGCCACTCCATCATTGGTGGGTAGGGCAACCCAGGGCCACCCACTACTCCACATTCCAGCCCAGGGACTCTGCAACACCCAGCTAAGGTCTGCTCAGTCCCAAACCTTGCTGCTCTCTCCCTGGGCTGCTGCCTACGCCACCTCCCACCTGCATTGCCACCTTCAGGATTGTCCTGGAGTCTCCAGGAATTAAAGCTTAATCTTTAATTAACTATTGTAATGTGATGAAACCTCCAGGAATACATCCAACCAAAATTGGCAACCCTACCTCCCACAGACTTTCTTCTCTAGCCTGCTCTCTCCTGGGTAAGCCCTTCACGAGGGTTGCGCTCCCAGGGGTTCTATTCTTTCCCTGGGTGCCTTCTTGTCTTTTCTAATGCAGATGAGGATGGTGGCAGACTTCCTCACTGCAGCCATTGCTGTTGCCAGCCCACACCTGCTCAGCTGAGCATCAGCTTTGGCTCAGGAGTTGCTTCTACAGCCTAATCCCCTCATGTGTGGCTGATCACACTAACTGGCTCTTTCTTAGCTTCCTCACCCTTTCAGGGTTGGTGTGGGTAGATACCCATCACACTTGTGCTTATGCAAGTTCAGCAGTTCTGGGCTTTACTACCCAAGTCTTTTGCTAGGAGAGGTACATTTGATCTGCCATACCAGACCACTGAACCATCAAGTCTGAAATGCCACCTCTTGGCCAGGATTGTCCTCCTGGAGTCTCCAGGAATTAAAAATTAATCTTTAATTAAAGATTATGTCATGTGATGAAACCTCCAGGAAAACATCCAACCAAAATGGGCAACCCTATGGCCTCGGGCAGACACAAACCTCTGGGGTGATATCCTGACACCTCTGAAATCAATGGGAGTTTTGCCATTGATGTCAGCGGGGTCAGGATTTCATCCCTGCTTCACAAGGGGTGGGGATGCATAAATGCAGCATGTGTTTGGAAGGTCACTTGTTATCTGGGGAAAATAGTTTTAAGCAGCTGATCTCTTTGGGCAAATTCTCTATCAAAAATGAGTATTAGCAGGTCCGCCACCTCTTTGAAGGAGGCCTCACTGCAAGAAGGCCTCACCTATGGAGGCTGCCCACGCACAAGAGGTGACCTCAGCTGGTCTCAGATTTAAAGTCTAGTTTGCCCTCGAGGCTACAGTCTCCCCCACTTCCACATGATTATCGGCTGTAGTGCTGGGTCCTTTCCTTCTGCTTCATCAAGCAAAAAAACCCATGAAAGCCCCTCAGCACCTGGCAGATTTCCTCCTTTTAACAATCTGCTTCTGCTATAGAGAAGAGGGGGTTTTGTTCAGTGAAGCCTGCTTTGCAGTAGACAAGAGAAGTGAGCAGTTAAATCTTAATACTCCTTTCCCATTCATCTATAAAAAGAGAGCGCAAGGGACAGAAAAAACCTTGATCAGACTTTATCCATCCCCCCCTCCCCAGTAGAGCACAGTAGTAAGCTAAACTAGAGATGTTACAGGCACTTGTGGGCACTGCACAATGGAAGATAGTAGCCTAGATGGCTCAATGGCGTGATCTGCCATTCAAATCCCTGTGAGGGAGAGATTAGTTCAAAACAGCTCTAAGTAATGGGTTTTTTTGGGGAGGGAAAAAGTCACCGGGAAGAACTCAAGTTCAGGTGGTGGAATCCAATCCCTGCAGTTAAGGGAGCACCCTGTGTGAAATGCAACACTCATGCTCCCCGTTGCATCCGCAGAAGATGGAAACACGTCTCTTTCATACCCTGACTCTGACACTTCATGTGTTCCAGATAAAAACATTATCACACTATCTGTCCTGGCACAGTGGAATAAATATCACATTACACTTCTACCTCTCTAACCACTCAGTGACAGACTTGAAGGTGGCAATTTTGCAACAAAAAAACTTCAAAAAAAGACTCCAAAGAGAGACTGCTGAACTCGAATTAATATGCAAATTAGATACAATTAACTCAGGCCTAAACAGAGACTGGGAATGGCTGGGTCATGACACTAATTGAATCTATTTCCCTATGTTAAGTTCTTCTCACACCTTCTATGGGTCATCTTAATTATCACTTTAAAAGTTTTTTTTTCTCCTGCTGATGATAGCTTATCTCAATTGATTAGACTCTTCCTGTTGGTATGGATACTTCCACCTTTTCATGTTCTCTGTTAAGTATAAATATCTCCTGTCTGTGTGTTCCATTCTATGCATCCGAAGAAGTGAGCTGTAGTTCACGAAAGCTCATGCTGAAATAAATTTGTTAGTCTCTAAGGTGCCACAAGTACTCCTGTTCTTTTAATGGCCAAAGTTTCTCCACACTGCACCAAGCATTAGAGCAGGGAGAACTCATAGGGTGTCTACATTGCAGTAAAAATCCTATGGCACCAACGCTGAGGCCGGGCAGCTGACTGTGGCTGGAGTGCCTCCAGCTGCAGGGCTAAAAATAGCAGTGTAGCTGTTCAGGCTTGAGCTGGAGCCCGGCTCTGAGACCTGATGAGGGGAGTGGGTCTCAGAGCTGGGCTCCAGCTCAAGCCTGAACAGCCACACTGCTATTTTTAGCCCCGCAGCCCGAGCCTCACAAGCCCACGTCAGCTGACTTTGGCCAGCCGTGGCCATGCCACAAGTTTTTTATAGCAATGTAGACACACCCATAAGGGTCAGAATGGCTTTCTGTTGCACACAGAGCACCTTGGGTTGCACAGATTCTTCACACAACACACAACCTCTAGAACTCTTTGCCAGGAGCTGTTGTGAAGGCCAAAACTGTAACAGGGTTCAATGAAAGAACTAGAGAAGTTCCTGAAGCATAGGTCCATCAGTGGCTATTAGCCAGGATGGGCAGGGATGCAACACCATGCTTTGAGTGTCCCTAGCCTCTGTTTTGCCAGAAACTAGGAGTGGACAACAAGGAATGGATCACTTGATGACTTCCTGTTCTGTTCATTCCCTCTGAAGCACCTGGCATTGGCCACTACTGGAAGACAGGATATTGGGCTAGATGGACCATTGGTCTGACTCAGTATGGCCGTTCTTATGTTCTAGGGGTCTCTGCAGCTGTTCTCTTCAATGCCCCCTGCAAAGGATCCACCAATCTCTCCCTCACTCAGCCACCAGCCTGCTTCCCCCTTGCACTACCTACTCTGTGGGGATAAAGGTAGGGCCCATGAAGCTACATCCTGTGCCAGCATGAGCACCTAAATCCTGCCCTTGCCCCTCTGCAGCATAACCACAACTAGCCTGCTAACATCAGCACTCTAGGGCCCTGGGTGGGGACAGTTGTGACATATGCTATACATGCAACATTCCAAACAAAGAAATGTTAGCTTGGCAAAGAAGAAAGGGGCTAGGAGAAATGCAAGTTTTTATTCCAACATTTTTTTAAAAAGTTTCTTTTCTTGTTTCGAGATCTCCTGCTTCATTTATTGTATTTAACAGTACCTAGCCCAGAATGAATCCTAACTGATTACAATGCAGGCTTTATTAGGAGAGTTCATTTTAAATGCACAGATTATCATTGTCCAACTGGTAAATATACAAAATATTTGTTCTGTAATCACATCATTTTTGCAAAGATCACAAGTGAATTAACTGTTAAATATTTATATTACAATAGCACCCAAAGGGTCCAAATGGAACTGGAGTCCCATTGGACTGGATACTGTACAAACACAGCCAAAGACAAGCTCCTGTCTAGAAGATCTTACAATCTAACAAATCTCTTTTAATGTTTCTGTTGAAAGGCACTTTCAAATATATATAATGCAACAAGGATCACATTAATTATTGTGCATTTTAAGTGAAGTTGTCGGACTACATTTTAGGAATGTGACCCAAAGCACACTGAAATGAACTGAACCTTTCCATTTACTTCAATGAGTTCAGGGTAAGGGTTCTCAAACTGTGGGTGGGGAGCCCACAGTGGGTCACAACCCCATTTTAATGGGGTCACCAAGGCTGGTGTTGGCCATGGGCCCCAGCAAGTCTGAAGCCTAAGCCTAAGCCCCACCACCAGGGGCTGAAGCCAAAACCCAAACCCCACCTCACAGGGCTAATGTTACATTCCCCTGCCCAGGGCAGAAGCCCTTAGGCTCCAGCTTTGGCCCCCTCTGCCCAGGGCAGGGGGCTCAGTCTTTGATCCCCCCTCCTAGGGTTGTGTAGTAATTTTTGTTGTCAGAAGGGGGTCATGGTGCAATGAAGTTTGAGAACCGCTGGTTTAGGGCATTTAGGGTCTGGTCCAAGGCCAATTTGTTAGGTAGTATTCATACCTGTTCGATCACATTAATCAAGCTACTCAAAATACGTTTCTATCGTCATTAAATTTGTTCCTCCCCCGAGTAGCAGGATATTTAAGATTTCAAGGGAAAAAATCCAAGTAATTGTGGTTAAAGAAATTAGTCCTGCTATCCAAATATCAGATCAGTTAGTATTTGTCCCCCCAGTAGCTGTGCACATTCCAAAATACTGTACCGGGCCATAAATGTCATTATTCCTGCACCAAGCTTCCCCATTACATGGTGTCACTTCTGGAGGAACAGAAGTTACAGTCAGTATTTTCAGTAATGACTAGTGATTTAGGACATCACTGCTGGGTGCCGAACTCAAGGCACCTTATAAAAAGAGTAACTTTCCTAACGTGCAGAGAACCCCCTCCCACTGAAAAATAATTTGTTTATAAAGCCCGCCCTGCAAAAGCAATCTAGGTGTTGAACAATCAAACAATTTCTCATTACAAATTAAAAGAACATTCTGACCTCAAGAAAATTACAAACAAAGCAGGTAAACAAAAAACTATAAGAAGAGAGAAGGTGTTTCAAATCAGGCAACCAAAATCATTAATCTCTTTGAAAAACCTAACCTACAATTTAGGATAATTTCAACGAGAATTATGAGATCTAGTCACTAAACATTTGTCTTTCCAAAAAAAACAAAAAAGAAACCCACCAGGAGGAAATAACCCCATAATCCTCCAAATGCTGAAATATACAGGAATGTATGGAGATGAGAGAATGAGGGCAGTAGCTAACTTTAGCTGCCTTGTCTGAAGCTGTGAATTTGTGTGGAGTATTTTTTTAGTTGTTCATCGTGTTCCTCATCACCGTGTTGCTGTTGGTAATGCTGGTACAGTTTGAAGCCATTGGATGCCCCAGTTCCTTCTACAGTTGGAAGATGCCCACTGGACATATGGAGTATGGTGGAAGTCAGTGATTTAATGTAATTTTTGGCTAGCGTGAGAGTCTCAATTTTAGAAAGTTTGTTCTCAGCTCTCACATGAGGGATAACCTCCCGCAAGGCCTGGAATGCATTATTGAGCTTGTGCATTCTCTGCCTCTCCCGTTCATTGCTTTCCAATCGCCTTAAGTGTCTGTCTTTGTTGTTCCAAGCATGCTTGGCTTTGACTGTACCGGTCTTGCTACTCTCATTGTTTACGCCATTTCTCCTTTCTTTGCGTCGCACACATTCTACTGGTTCCTCTTTGCTCAAAGTTGTCTCCCCAAGAAAGGGTTCTTTGTCAACAGCAAGCCTGTACTTCGTTCTTTTGCTTTTGGTCTTCATGTTTTAGCAGATGATGGGGAAATGTCATCCAGCGTGTTCTCCCACTAAGTTAATCTTCTGGTACTTGCCATCAACATGCTGCAAAAACATAAACATCAACATCTTCAGCTGTCGTTACATTTCATACAGAACAAATGGAAAGTCATTGTGCTGTTTCGCTGTGTACCAGCATCTACCTGCACAATACTGTGAAACTACCAGCTGGATCTTTTGTTTATTAGTATATGTTTTAGTGATTGTTAATGTCAGCCCATCTGGGCTCTGTGGATGGAAGCAGGGCCCCTGGAGAGGATCCTCTTAACCACAGCGCGTGGGCAGTGGTGGTGGTGATGTATTTGCATCTTGATTCAGGCATGTTAGTGGGACTGGGGGGTGGGGGGATGAGGGGAGGAGGGAGGGAGCCTGTTACTACATCTGCTCATAATGTACTTGCTTTGGATTTCAGTCTCCAACTGGCAACATTCATTGTCTCATTTGTCTGATTCAGTGGGCCTCTGTTTGTGCCCCTCTCCTCTAACTGAAGAAGAAGCCACTGTAGTTCTCTGTGGCAATATCCTCTCCGGTTCATTCAGTCCTTGGCCTCTCTGCTGAGAATGCCAATGAGCATGCTAAAACTGGAGTGAAATGAGTGTTTCACGTGGGCTCCTGTTCACTAGAGCCTGGTGGCTTCCAATCCAGCTCCATTTCACATATGCCACAGGCCAGCTGAAATGACTACAATGTGACAATGCTGATAACCACAGTGTATAAGGCATTACAAGGCAGATGGACGGTGGAAACATTTGGCCAAGTTCTCCTCTTGGCTACAATGGTATCACTAGTTTAGGTAAGAGAAGATTTTGGTCTGTCATGAGCAACTAGAAACAAAATAATATAAAAAAAAAAAAGTGACTCGAAACATTGGTTAGCCAAGTCTGTTCCCTTAAGCAAGAGCTGTCCTGAGGGAAAACAGGAAAGGGATTTAAAGGCTGGAGTGAGATTTAGCGTTTCCAGTTTAGAGATCTCAACAGCAAAAAGAGGTCTTCGGCGTCAGCAAATCAGAAAGTGAGAAGCACAACAGGAACATGACTGTCAGTAAAGGCTTAGTTATAAAACTCCCTTTCCTCCCAGCTCCTGGCACCCATTCCTTATGAGCTGAATCACATCCATGTGCAGTGAACATCACGCGCACACACAGAAGTGGTTTGGGACTAGAACCCTGGATATCCAGCTCCAAATAAGGCAAGTCTCTTCCACTGGAGCTAAAGGAAAACTTGTGAGAGTAAGAGGTCCTGTTTGTGGGCAGCATCACACACTCACATCGCAAAGTCAACACATTATGCTGTCCTCTGAATGCCCCCTTTCTCTTTCCCCCGTTCCTTTGAGTGCTGCTCTTGCTTTCTCTCACACTCTCCCAACTTCACCACATGCCTCCCCACCTTCTCTCAGTGCCAGCCAGACACCTTTTAGGAGTTATTAACTCAAATTTTTATTAATTTCTCATTCACAAGCTAATGCCCTTCTATTTGTCATTTGCTTTTAGTCTCGCCTTTAAAATGCTAGCTGTGTCAGCTCTGTCCACAACTGGTGGAAGGCTCAGACTGCTTCTCCTCAATGGTCTTCCCAGCTCTCTTCCAGGGATACCACCTTGCTATTTTGGATTGTTGCATTTAGAGGAGGAAGGCTGGCTGTAATCGGCACCCACAGTATGGTGCAGCAACAGCAGAGTTCCTGCTGCACAGTGAAGACTGGCATGCTGGCAGCTGTACCTCCTCCTGCACTGATAGCACAGTGCAGGAGGGGGAATGGGTTGCATTCTCTCTTCTTTCACCAGCTAATGACAAGGGTACAACAGTTTCAACACCCAACAGAACAGCAATTTCTACAACTACCAAGTCAATAATCTAGCCAACGCTGGCAGGATGGCAGAGTCTATTCTTCCTGTGCCACGGGACAGGGCACCTGCACAGGTGCAGCAATGCCCCTTCCTTCCAGGTGGATGAGCAATAAAACAGTGATGATGCAGCAGCACCCCCACCTCCACTCTGTGCCAATGCTTGGTACAATAGCAGCCATCTGACAGCAGCCCTCCTTGTCCTGGTGATTGGTATTAATGGGAGGGAGGGTCCATTCACTCCCTCTAGTTCCAGTCTTAAAACATATTTCTGGTGATGCACTGAAATGGGAGTGGCTGGAGAGTCGGACTGCTGTTAGAGACTGACCCCAGAGCTTAACTCCCCTCCTGGAAGGACAGGGGAGGTGCACCACCACTCCACATCACCACCTCTTGCAGTAGAGAGTAAAACTGATTGAGGACGCTGGGAAAACCAACATCACTGCCACCACCTAGAAACATCCTCAGCTGCTCCCTTCTCCGTATCCACAGCATCCCAGCTGCACTGTGCCAGCTACTCTGGCCATTCTTTGGGTTCATACCTCATCACAGGGTACTCAAGTTTCCCGGCCGAGGATCTCTGCTCACCTCATAAAGTGGTTTGATTAGGGGGCCTCCAGCCCAAGGCTGCCTGGGGAACAAGACAGGATTGCATCTCGGGTTTCACCCACCGGCCCCACACCATGCTGCCTGAGAGTCATGGGCGCCTAAGGAAAAAAGCTGGGACACAGGGCTGATACTGGGGAAAAGAAAAACCAAAGCCAGGCCAGGAGAAACCTGGGAGCGTCTCTCTCTGTAGGAAAGATGGCAAATTAGAAGTAGGATGGAACAGTGCAAAAAGGCACCAAGGAGAGCAGCCAAACCCTGCCTCCCGTGCAGAAGGCACTGCCACTGGGAAAGCAACCAGCTGCTCCTTGACAGATACCCACCTTCCTGGACTAGGGGTGGCAGTCAGCAGAGGAAAGGGGGGAGGGAGTGTGGTAGAACCAGTAGATTAAGGACAGCAGGTGACAATAGGGTAGGTGAAGTGGCTTGGGGGAAGGTTGCTTTCAAATACAGCTACATACCCCAGACCCATCTGCTACCCACCTCCCAAAAAATCTTCCCTCCTCCCCCACCCCCACCCCCACCCCCACCCCTACCCTACCTAAGCCCACAGCCTGATAGTGTAATCTGACAGGCTTGGCACTGGACCTCCAGAGAGAGAAGAGACAGTGAGGAATGAGAGAGAGTCCTGGCCGGAGTTTGTGTTGCAAGGGCTTGGGCAATCAAAGGGGTGGCTGGAGGGTGCTTGGAGGCAACTAGAGCAGAAGGGGCTGGGGGTGGGTAGGAGGCCGGGGGTGCCATTCGGAGCTCGCAGAGCGGGAGGAGAGGCGAAGGCTCGCGAGGGAGCAAGCGGGCAGGCAGAGGAGGAACTTGGGGCAGCGGGGGAAGGAGCGGGAAGGCACAGGAGAAAGCGCGGAGGAAAGACCTACCGAGGGCGGAGGGGGGCTGTGTGAGGGGGCAGGCGGCGGGCACAGCGGGGCTGGAGCGGTCAGTGCAATTGCAGACAGCGGGAGCCCTTCCCTAGCCCCCCACCGCGCCGGGAGCCCGGTGCCCGGCACGCGTACCTGGCAGCCGGCGTGGAGGGCGGGCCGCCGGGCGAGCAGCCGCTCCAGCGCGGCAGGTGGCTGAGGCGCGTGTGACCGCAGCCTGCCCGCCCGGCGGGCCTGGGACACGTCGCTTTAGGGCCGGAGCCAGCGGGAGGCGGAGCCTGGCGCAGCGGGAGTTTCCAGGCGAATCCGCAGTGGGGGGCGGCAGCTGCGGGCGGGGCTGGGCGAGGGTCCGCTGCACGGGGGCAGAGCCGGGACCTTAGAGCCGCGGGGCAGGTGGCTGTTTCCACTGGGCAGCGCGGTGAGAACGTGGGTCCTTATCGCGCGGGCGGTGCCGCCCGCTCCTGCAGCACACAGGGCGGCATTGTGCGGCCCAATTTAAGCGTGAGATCCCCCTCCCTCCCCGATGAATAAAAGCCAGTTTGTGTCATATGTTGGAGAACTTGTTCAAACACAGGTTAAGTCATATGAAAATAAAACACCCGGAAAGCTGCCCACATCAGCACAGCTAGGGTGACCAGACAGCAAGTGTGAAAGATCGGTGGGGGGTAATAGGAGCCTATATAAGAAAAAGACCCCAAAATCGGGACTGTCCCTATAAAATTGGGACATCTGGTCACTCTAAACAGGGCTCTTTTCCTGCAAACATTCACCAGAGGACAGCTTCAGCTTGCAAACTTAACGTTCCCAAATTTCAGAGGGATTTTTTTTTTTTTATTGTTATTAGAAGAGGAGCTGAGCTTTGTGCTGCAATTCCTTCTGGTCACTCCGACTGAGCTGGTTTTGGATGGGTCAGTATTCTGGGAGACTTCCAGTTCAATACCAAGGTGCTGCAAGCGGGACTGGTGATTCAAGAAGCAGAAACTCTTCCCTCAGTCAGTACTAGAACAATGCTCCAACACAATCGTAGTTGGCACCCTGCTGATAGACCCTTCCAGACAGCACAGATAATGAGATTATCATGACTACTTGTCATTAAAGAGGAACAGGCTTGGCAAGCCGGTCAACTGACCAATCTAATCAAGTTAATTTATTTGTCCATGGTTAAATATAGTTGTGTTCCCATAAGAGTTCCCCGATGTAAGTGGTGGCCTATCTTTTTGATTGCATCATGGTATTATTCCATCATTTTTTTAAAGGACAATATGTTTTGCATTTTTCTGAATTAAAATAACTTTTAATTAGCTTGTTTTTTTTATAATTAGGCATAAGAATCTAAGGCTAAGACTACTGGAGGCCATAAGGTCTTACTCTTTTTTTGTTACTGTTCTAAGAAGTTACTGCTTTAAAATATTTGACCATTTTTGACATTTGACTGGCCAGATATCCAGCCCTAGAGAGGAAGGATGGGTGAGTGATAGGGCACTACTGGGACTTCACAGAACTGGACTCAATTCCCTATTCCACTACAAACTAACACCTTGGGCAAGTCACCTAGGCGCTCTGTGCTACAATTTACCATTTATAAAATGCAGTGAATAGCACTTCCCTGTTTCACAGTACTGTTGTAGTAAATGCACAAGACTGTGAGGTATTCAGGGACCATGAGATATGAAAGTGATAGAAGTGCCATGGGATTTTTAAAAGCTGTGGAAAAAGCTCCCACATCCTAGTCAAATTTCAGCCTGAGCGATTACATTTTGCCTACTTAAAGTTCCTACTGTGATTTAAGTTGAAGTATCTGTTTGTTAAAATCCATGGAAGGAAATTTAAGTTGTAATTGTACAGTTTTTTTCCATTTCTTAAAGGCAGATACCAAAAGATTAATATATTCCTTTGTATAGTGTAACCAAAGTTTTTTCTTTTTAGAAGGCTAGAATTGAAAGCATTTCTTTTTAAATCTTTACATGCATTTTAGGATCATGACAATGCAAAAGGTCTATGAAAACTAGGGTGACCAGCTAGCAACTGTGAAAAAACGGGACAGGGGGTGGAGGGTAATAGGTGCCTATATAAGAAAGTCTCAAAAACAGGACTGGCCCTATAAAAACAGAACATCTGGTCACCCTAATGAAAAACAGAATTATTTATATTTATTGTGCACTTTGGGGCAGTTTTGTCACTTCCTAAACTTAAGACAGGAACAAAAGTAGTGGAATTAGTAACACAGAAACATTTTATCACCTTAACACTACACAATCTATAGTGCTGTTCACCAACTATATGCTACAAATTCTGAAATTTTATAATTTTGTGCCAAATTCATCCTCACTAAAATTCCATTTCAGTTGCATTTTTTAAAAGTACAAATGTTATAATAATGGATTTCTTGTTAGTAGTTAATTATGTCACCTGTTCAATATGTTCACAAGTTTCTTGCACTGTTTCCAATTTTTAGTGTTAGTTTCTTGCATGTTTTTAACATTGCTCCGGTAGAAGAAAGAGTCAAGAGTTGCAAACACAACAAATAATTTGAGCCTATCCTGCCACATGGAAATCAAAGTGCTTTACAAACATGAAGTTTCAATGACCTGTGACTAGGGAAGCACTATCCCCATTTACAGCTGGGAAAACTGAGGCATATAGAATTTTTGGCCCACATTTTCAGAAGAGGTCTCTAACTTGATATGGCTAACTTGGGACACATACAGCCTTGTTTGTGGAAGTGATGACCGTGCAACTTCAATTTAAGTCAATAGGAAATGCAGGTGTTCAGCACTATGAAAGTCAGGATGTAAGTTGGGCACCCAAAATCTAAAGCATTGAAAATTAAAGGCCATTTTTGGAAGCATGGGCTCTTTTTGACTTGCTCCAAAGTCACACAAGAAGTTTGCTAAGGAGCTGGAAATAGAGTCTAAGTCTTGTGACTTCTAATCCCCTATACGAAGGCTCACCTTTCTTCTCACTATGTGCAATTTTGGTGGTGTTGCTAATGGCAGCTTTAGAAGGCCCAGGCATAAAGAATCGTCTTATTACTGAAGCATTTTTGAGCACTTCATTTACATTATTTTTTTCATTTTAGAATATTTTCCATCATCATCTAAACCAGGAAAACAGGAGCTCAGAGGTTTATACCAATGCCACTCACCCAGTTACTTGTCTGTAAAGGGAGGAATGATATGCAATCTCTTCACAACAAGACGGTGAGTATGTCTGTTCTACTGGGACCTCCTTGTGCAAAAGAGCAGGAATCCATGCCTACTACATAACAGCAGGGTTTGTTTTGTTTATATAAAGACATGCACATTCATGTGTAGTCTTTATTAAACCTCACATAATCATAGCAAAACCCACTGTGATGATTTCAGATGCTAACACATTTCAAGAAATTTTCATTTAAAAGATATTACTACAAATTAAATCCATGCTGTACAGTGCTTCCCTGTAGAGGGTATGTGTTATGTGATATGATGTTCAAATGATGGTGACACGTACTAGCAGAAGAGCTTAGGGATCTGAGGGTACATCTACACTACGGGATTATTCCGATTTTACATAAACCGGTTTTGTAAAACAGATTGTATAAAGTCGAGTGCACGCGGCCACACTAAGCACATTAATTCAGTGGTTTGCGTCCATGGTCCAAGGCTAGCATCTATTTCTGGAGTGTTGCACTGTGGGTAGCTATTCCGCAGCCACCCCCGCCCCTTGGAATTCTGGGTTGAGATCCCAGTGCCTGATGGGGCAAAAATCATTGTCACAGGTGGTTCTGGGTAAATGTCATCAGTCATTCCTTCCTCCGGGAAAGTAATGGCAGAATCATTTCGCGCCCTTCTTCCGTGGATTGCCCTGGCAGACACAATAGCACGGCAACCACCGTAGGTGTACTAGATACCGCTGACAGAAGCGATACTGCAGCACTACACAGCAGCATTCATTTGCCTTTGCATGACGGCAGAGACGGTTATCAGTCGTTCTGTACTGTCTGCTGCGCCATTGTAAATTGGCAATGAGATGATGGTTATCTGTCGTTCTGTACCGATCTGCGCTGTCATGCGTGCCCCTGCTGCAAGGTATCACCGAGACGCAAGACACTAAAAATGAAATGACTCCCCAATTCACTCTCTCACTTTAGGTCATCTAAAAATAGATCAGTCCAAATCGCTAGTACTGAGGCAAGTGTACTAGAACCAGTTGGTATCTAGAGCCACAACCGCTCCATGTCAGATCTGCAGAATGAATGAGCTGTGGCACATTCACCGGGGGGGCCTGCAACAACCCCCATGCTTCACTCCCCCCCAACCTTCCTGGGCTACGAGTGGCCTGTGTCCCCCCATTTTTGTGATGAATTAATAAAGACAGGAATAAGAAACACGGACTGTTACTGAGATAAAAGAGGAGGAGGCAGCCTCCAGCTGCTATGATAGTCCAGTGCAAGAGGATATTAAATTGGTGTGGGGAGAGGAGCCCAGCATCCGCTGCTATGTAGTCCAGGCAGTACAGAATCTTTTCTTTACACATGAAAGGGAGGGGATAGATGGAGCTCACCCCCCATTGAATGGAGGAACGTTACCACCGTCTGTACCATCTACTGGGAATGAACCCGGAGAATCATCCAATTTTACCCAGGCGCCCCGGTCCGCCTCACCGGAGCCACCAGAGCACTCACTGGCTCATGACAGGACGGCACAGTCTATTGCACTGTAATCGTCTGCCACTTCGGGAGGGAAGAGAGAGATGCTACTTGTTACTGCTGCAGCACGTCCATGTCTACCAGCGACATGCAGTACATAGGGTGACATACAAAAAAGTCAAGAAACAGTTTCCCCTTTCTATCATGGAGGGTGGTAAATTGACGAGATAGATCCTGAACACCGCGACAATGGTGAGACCCTGACAGAGGAGCGTCAGCAAGAATGGAAATGATTTCGGAGATTGGGACTTGGGTTTAGCTGGAGTCCTCAGTACCCTTCCCCCTCCATGAGCATCCATTTGATTCTTTGGCTTTCCGTTACGCATATCACACAGCACTGTGCTGTGTCTCTGTCATGGCCTGGAGATTTTTTTTCAATGCTTTGGCATTTCGTCTTTGTACAGAGCTCTGATAGAATAATTGTCTCCCAAGTGATCAGATCCAGTACTTCGTACAGTCCATGCGTCGGAGCTCTTTTTGGATTGGGATCTGCATCACCACCCGTGCTGATCAGAGCTCCACGCTGGACAAAACGTGAAATGAATTCAAAAAGTTTGCGGGGTCTTTTCCTGTCTACTGGCCACTGCATCCGAGACATGATTGCTACGTCCAAAGTGGAGCATGTTGATACCACCTGCAGGCCAATACCGTCGATTTGCGGCCAACTAACCCTATCCAAATAGGTAATACTGATTTTAGCGCTACTCCTCTCGTTGGGGAGGAGTACAGAAACTGATTTAAAGAGCCCTTTATATCGATATAAAGGGCCTCGTTGTGTGGACGGGTACAGTGTTAAATAGGTTTAACACTGCTAAAATTGGTTTAAACGTGTAGTGTAGACCGGACCTAAAATACACCCTCTCATATAGGTTTTGTTGTGCTGTGTAGGTTGAAGGGTCTGGGGCTTCAGGCACCTGGGGTAGAACAGATGCTGCTGAGTTCCTTGCTTATGAGCACAAAGATTTGATTTCCAAAAGTAGTCCCGTTCACTTCACTGAAACGAACAGCTGAACAAGTACCAGAAATGAGTTGGGCTAAGAATAAACGAACACAGACACGAAGGTTATAAATATATAGCTATTTTATTTTTGAATATTAAATAGTGTTTTTAAATTACAAGCAATTTATTGAATCACACTATGCATGATAATCAATATACAGTAGAAATATTACAATTTAAAAATGTACACAATTGCAAGACAATTTGACCTGAAATTTCATTAACTATGATGTATTGCCAAAAACCTCATACCTGTATTAAATTACAATAGGAAAACCTCATGCCTATGATTTTGTTACATAGCTTCTCATTTACAAATTGCATTAAACATTGTATATACAGATCAGTACCATTTATCATTAAATTACACCTATGACTGTGCAAGTTCAAACAATTTAATAAAACTAATAATTTTAAGTCATATTCAAGTTTATCTGAAAAACAGGCTGCTGGTATCACAAATACTTATTTTCAATATATTTATATGCTCTTGTACTCTCTCTAGATTTTTTCTTATCAAAGACTTGAACCAAAACTTATTAATATTTAAGGAGATTTTTGTATGACTTAAAGCTGAAGTAATTTTGTACACTCCATTCTTATTTTAAGGCTATTTTTTTATAAGGCTAATATACCTTGATTCCACCTTTCACTAAATCCAAAAATAGCCATGTCACTAACACCTGACTTACCACTGAAATTTTAGCATAGTGCTTAATAGTTAAAAAAACACACAAGTATTTCCCTACCAACCAGCCCCTCATGAAAAAAGATTCAATACTACATATAAATGTATTACTTAAAATACTGATAAAAGAAAGAGGCTTGAATGGCTTTCATTAGTGCATCACCAAGGATACGAAAAAGTGTTCTGTCTGTTTCCATGGAAATGGCAGTTTACATGTATAACATATAGCTGAAAGTTAGGGACTTGGAAGGTACAGGTGTTTCAAATAAAAAAATTGACTCTCTTCTCACTTTATTGGCTTCTCACTGTGTAACCTAGTCACATTTTCTCACCAAGAAATTTTAAAAGCATGTTATCAGCTTCCATTTTAGACTGTACATGGGATCTTTTTTGTAAGATATTTAAGTAGCCAAATTAAGATAATGCCTTTTAGCATTTAAATAAATAATCAAGATCTTCTATTACAGAAGAAACTAAAATGGAATCAACCCTCATAATAAACCATTGAAAAAACAGATATAAATATTTCTAAAACTGAAACCACTTGGATAAGTAGTGCAAGAGATAACAGAATGTAATGTATGGCCCATTTGACAAATCACCTCAACTTGATTACATTTCAGCTACTCCACAAATTTGCCTTCCTTGCATAATTCATTTTTGGAAGATGGTTTACCACTTGAACACGGTAGTAGTTTGTAATAAAATTTAACGACATATTTCCAAAAAAAATTATTACAATTTTAATCTAGTGAATTGGATTAATGAAATTAATATCCACTGAGATTAAGGAAGTGTGGCAATTCAGATATAATTGAACAGATATAACAACGATTTTTCTCTGTAATATTGCTAAAGAAGCACATTACTTTGTATAACATCACACACACACACAATTCCCATTTTGAACAAAAAATGTCTGTTTGGCAATTCATTAGCAAACAGTCCATTTGGACATAGGAGTAAACGTTCATTGTTACGTAAGGTTTTTAAGACATGGTACTCTTACTAAAGAGAAGCCCCACCAACTGAGGAAAATCCTGATGTGTTGAATACAAGGTTAAATACTACCCAGCTGCACAAGATCTGTTCTATAATCTAAATTTCTGAAGTTACAACAGGAACAAAAGTGAAGCTGCATCTCAATATCCCAGTCAAACTGTATTAGCTTTTATTTAACCTCAGAAACTATCTTCAAAATCAAGAGATTCAGAATTAAGGCTGAAACTCCTTCTCTAACCCTGTGATAATTTAGGTGTTTCAGCACATCTAAGGTAGACAATTCCATACATTCTTTGGAGACTCAGCATATGGAGTTTCATTCTTAATTTTGGATTTCCCTGCTTTTTTATTCATGGTAATGTAAAAATGTTACAGAAAAATTCAAGGATTGATGAGACATCTTAACCTGGTGTGTGTTTAAGGAATTTTAAAAGTCTGTATTACAGAACTAATAGGATATAATGATTAGTGTGCCAAGGCCTATTGTTTATATTTTAATATGTATAAAGAGCATACCACGTAATAGCGCCTTTAAACCCATTACAGTATATATTGTAAGTGTATATTTAGAACTGGCTTTGCATTTAAAGATATTTGAAAAATTCCATGAAAAGCTGTTGCTGTGCATGTGCAACAGCAAATTTCTATGATGTTACTCACACTGAAGTACAACTCTCCCTGTGACTCTCAGGTTCCCTCTGGACCTGAGCTCCTCAGTAGGACAACTCAGTACCTCAGCAATACACTGAAACTTTGAAGCATTTTATTTTAGAATTAATCTCTTTCCCTTGAGGGGTATGAAAGCCATTCTAGCTGTAAGGGTGAAATAATAGTTTATAAAAAAAGAAAAAAAATTACTTTTTTGTATTTGTGTCACTTAAAACCAATGCCCTGTTTTAAACCAAACTGTGTATAAAATGAAATTGTAACATCAAACAGAGCTTAACAGCTGAAAACATGTAGTTCTTTATGCTGCTGCTGATTACATTCTTAGCTTTTCTGTACCCAGACTTATTCAGCAGAAAGACTAGTCCTATACTAAAGCAGAGTAAAAAATATTTATGCCACTAAACTGCAGTATGCTGTACAGCCAGATAGAAGGGTTGACCACAAAGCACTAAATGCCAGCATTTTTCAGCTTTTTCCAATCTAGCCCCACATTTGCAGCTGCATAATACATTTCACAGGTGAAGGAATTACTGCCCAACTGTATTTAGTGAGACAGTGAGGGAACTTGTTAGACAACTTATTTAAAGGATTAATTAAAACTAGCTGGATTTGAGATAGTTTTCTCTCTCCATGTTCACTTCACTTGGACAGTTTAATGGCAAGCTTTACTATCTTACATCTTTAGATCAGTGCACATTTCAAGCAGCACCATGGAGCCCTGATGATGTCTTAATACAGGCCTGGACAGTTCTCTGGGTGACAAAGTATGAATGCCAGTTTTCTGCTAGTTTAGAAGCAGGGCTATTAGCATGCTTAAATCCCCAGTTGTTAATCCTAATACTAAATAGTTTTTGCAGTAATTGATATAAAGGGAATCTACAGGTTTCTGAAGGGGAAGGAGGCATGGAAGGCCCAATGCATAGTCAAAAGAAAATAATTTGGGCTTCAGAATTCATAGGATGAACAAGTGAGCAGCCAGGTAGGCCTGATGGGTCCATTTTTATTAAAATTAATCTTTCTACAAGATACCCAGTTTCAACGCAAGTTTTCAGGGCCAACATATACCTCCCTCTCTCCAAAAGTTGGCAGTTTTAATGGAATGCAGAAAGGCCATCAAATATGACTACCTAGGAAGGTGCTACTATAATTTAAATGACTATGATTACTTTCAGGAGTGAAAATAAGATATTCACTTAATCCAAAATGGATCCCAAAGATATTTCAGACATCCCTCCCCAAATTTCCTATGAAATACAGGCACTCTCACAATTTGTAGTAGCTATCACTTTAAATGGTACTGTATGTAAGATTCCAGCAATTCTAACATAACACCCAGAAATGTTGTATGTTTTACAAGTGCAGTGCATAGCAAAGACTATAATAGTACAAAATGAACTGGTTAACTGGGCCAATTCAATTTGTCTTAATTTCAATTCCTTGAAAAAAAATTAAGATTTTGATTCTATACAATGTTGGGGAATATGGGAAGAAAAATCCATAGTGCAATTGCAGTAAGCAAAGTAATATGTAGTAAGTGATATCTTTCAGAATAAATATGGCTCACTACTGATCACCTATCATTCATACAGTTTCAACAACACAGCCACCTGTTGCACAGGACAATTATACACAATTCTACAACAGGTAGTATGGTCAAATAGATAACGAACTACATGGAAAAATATAAAAAGAATATGATACAATCCCATACATAAACCAGAATGTAGTGTAACTACTTTACATGTTTGTTACGAATAATTATCTGAATACTTCAAGTACTTGAAAACAGCGGCAGAATCATCATTCAATGAAAAGCAAATTGCATTGATTTAAAAACAATACATTACAAAGTTAAATACACATTCAAATTAATGTCCTGATTGCTTTCAGTGTTTATTTTAATTCTTAGTATTTCTTGATTACCTGTATTTCACTCCAGCAGATCCACATAAGTTTTAGACAGAGTTTATCAGACATTAGTCCAGAGTGCGTACGTACCACATGTGTAATTCCAGTGAGGAAACTTTAACTCATCTAATCTTTTTCTCCATCTTCACTGCTTCCTATTAGCAGAGGAAAAGTCAGAAGACATGGGTAAGATACTTGCACATTTTCTTTACTATTTAAAAATATACTAAGAATTTTCTGTACAAGACTTCCCTTAATTCTTAGCTAGACTCTTCCTAGAACGTGATATTCTGGTTCACTTTCTGAAGTCTGGTTAAAATTTCCTTTTTTTAAAAAAACCTTTCAGCTACTCCAGCGTTAAACATGTGGCACACACATACATAGGGATATCTGCTTAAATCACACAGTTCAATGACACTGTTTAGGTCACATGAAAAAGTAATGTATGATCTCAAACATCTCTTATCAATAAATTACTAAGCAGCAAATATAATACAATGCAAATAAAACTAATATTGATTTATTTTCTATAAAAACTGAGAACCAAGGAACCTCAGTGGCTAATAATATTTATTTTTAATCTCTTGATAAAAATATTATATTTATAATACTTTGAAATTATTTCTGAGTCTGTCCCTATTCTAATTTTATCATTTTTTCTGAGGCACTTGGGTACTAAGATGTACAGAGGAGCACTTTAGTAGAGGCAGGAATATAAAGGAAACTGCTCAGTACAGAAATATCATCAGTACCTTAACATTACTGTATATGGGTCTACTGCTAAACCCTCCTTTAAGAAGGAAATCCCCTACCCACAACAGATCAAGCTCTAAAAACATGTTGCAATCCCTAGCAGAGTCTCAGGGACATACTTCCTACAAGAAACTAGATTATAAAACAAATGTAGGTACTACAATAGTTTAATACTGCTCTTAAAAGGTCCTTAACTAGTGAAAATAAAAACAAAAATCAAATTATGGCCAGTGATGGGGCCATCGTAGAAAAAGATGCTCAAATACTTTAGAAGCTATACATTTTTGCTCTTTATGAGGGAGCATGGTTTCTTCCAAAGTTCCACAGAGTGGCCGCCAAGGTAGAAATCTTATTGTTTTTCCTAGAAGGGATAACTTTGTACTGTGCTTTGGGAACAAACCCAGAATTTTGGCAGTGCTTGTGCACAAGTTTTTCTGGAGAACATTTAGTAACAAAAACAAAATTATTTTGATCTAAAATGTTTTGAGCCCAGTATGAGAACTATTAATAAATTACTTGTTTAAAACAGGAAAATCACTTAAGATCTTATTAGCAAGGAAAAAGTTATTTGGATTTACCAATACAGTAAACACAAAAATACAGGCCCCAACACCAAGATTTATATTCAGTTCACTGACAGTATTTGCAATATTTACATCTCTGCATTGTAGTTTAATGTAACACGTTTAACAGGCTATTAAGAACAGGTCTTACTTAAAAGCCAAAATATTAGAAAAGTTATCAGTGTACACTGTTTACTTGAAAGAAAGCTACATTTACTTACCTCCTTGCTCAATATCTGAATCTGTAACATGTGTGAGAGAAAAACTTGCAATGTTTGCAGGAGAGATAGAGAACCTGGAATAAGGTGATGAATGTGACCAGTTTTGTTCAAGACTCCGGGAAGGCGGAGGTGGAGAAAAGTACTTTGAAATCTGAAGAGGTGGCTTAGAACTAATGAGGTTATTCACTGACTTAGCTATAAAAGAAGGTTCTGGAGAAGAGAAATCATCATCCCATTCGAAACCTCCACCTGCAATAAACAATCATAATTGATATGTATATACATAATTTAAGGTAGTGTAAAGTAATCAGTTTAAAAAGCAAGCAGCGAAAAAGTGTACTGGATTTGAGGAGTACAACGTGGTATATCACAGTTCAGCTCCATAAAAACAACTGCTAGTCAGAAATTACAATTTCATTTAAAAGTTCTATATCTTAGGGAATCATTGGGGTACAAATGAATGCTGAAGGAAATCTGTAGTTACTAGCTTTCTGGTGGTAGAATGTACAGGTCACAGAATAAGGGGCCTTAAAAATCCCAACATTTTCTTTCTACCATGTCAATTTCAACGTTAGTGGCTGTTACTGAGAGTTGCTATAGGAAAATATTGCTTGCTATCTGAGAGAAGCTAGGGGAACTCGTTTTCAAAGTAATAAAGCAATAAATTGCTAACTAATGGCTTTGAGATGTATGCCAATATTATTGAGGAAAATTAAATGGAATGGGGATGCAAGGTAGGAATTCTGATTTTTAAAGATTATTCTTTATTGAAAATAATTATGTTATGTTCTCTATGGTAGATCTTGTGGGCCTATTCAGAAGTGTCCAAAATTAAGTTTTTTGATATCTCCAGGTCTCTCTATCTTAATGAAGCTTAAGAAGCTACAGACTCACATGCTATCATCATGAAAAGTTTCTTTCCAGGCCAAGAGGAGCTACAACAGTGCAGTGAAATCAAGTGGAGAAAATATTAATTAAGAGTTTTATTTTCTCCTCTTGCTTCATTAGGCCATTGAAACTCCTCCAGTATGGCAGCAGAAACTCCCTTCAAACAGCTTCTCTGGCTTCACCAGGAGAGGGAGATACTGTGAAGACACATTTTTAATTTTTAAGGAAGCATGGTTTACAAACTTACAAGGAAAGAATAGTTGGAAAGTTAATCAACTGGATGACATTTATGGTTTTAAGCAGTTACAACAGGTCACCAGGAACAGGAATACTCTGCAGGGCCAGTAAAGTTTTCAAGGCCCTAGTATGTGTCAGCGTAAAATGTCTGAGTCCTGCTAAAGAGTATCTTATAAAACTGAGACACTGAAGGCGGTGTTGTATGGCATATTTATGAAGATTTATTATATTCCATAAAAACCCATTTAAATTGCTACCAAAGGACCCAGAACTAGGTTTTGTTTAAAATATACTGTTTTGTTAACCAGAAGTACCTTCTTCATCAGTAGAGCTTTCTGAATTTGTAAATCTGTTCAAGTAACTGAGACCTGAAGATAGGACAGGAGTGCTAGCAGAGCCTTGGTTATTTGATTCCGTTGCACGGTTTCCCAGCTCTTTGGTTGGTGTTTCCTAAGACAACAACAACAAAAAAATTAGTTCAATTACCTTACTGCACATGTGATAAATATATACAAATATACCCAGATGCCAGGGGTTCCAAAATCATGTTATTTCCCAAACCCACGTAGACTGTACAGTCACTCTTCAACCAAGATCACAGCCAGAATCCCATTTATATTTTATATATATATTTGAATTGAAATATTACACATTGTAATCCATAGTAAAGTTGCACAGATGAACACTACAATGTGTGCAGGAAGTGTGAATTTTTAAACTGTCTCTCCCCCCTACTGTCCTCTGCTTAGAGAGGGTCCTTAAAAAAGGCATATAGCAATGAAGTGTAAGACTTTTAGACTGACCATTGTTGTCTTCTCTGCATGAAACCATTTAGTTAACTATTTTCAAAATCCATCTTTCAGTTCCACCCACCTCCATTTCAGTTCTATCCTTTAATAATACTCCAAGGTAAGGGAAGTAATTAGAAGTTTAGTAGGCATGGTATATGAAAAAGCTACTAACGTAATCGGTTAGTGAAACTGAGAAATAAGAGACCAAATATTGGTAGAGATATAGTTCTAAGGTAGCAGGTGTTTCTCCTCTAGCAAAAGGATTGCTATTTCTTTTATGGCAGAGGCCACAGAGCAAGAGAGTCACCTATTTTTTTACTCCAATATGCAATAGCCCTTTTAATATTTTTTATCCACTTCTTCACAAGCAACATTTCCAAGGCTTGACAGTAGGTCTCTATTCATTTAAAATTACTACGCTAGTCTGGGCTGCCATAAGATTAAAAAAACACAGCTTGTTATTGTATGAAGTGAGTAAGGAAACAAACATAACCTTGGTTTTATTAAATAGGTCAAGCATTTATTATATTATATTTGTACTGGATTAACTTGAAGAATCACATGTATCAGATTAAGAAAAAGAAGAAAATAATATTCATTTCAAATACTGAACTGCTGTACTGTGACCACATGTAATCATTTAGTTTAGGCTCATTAGATACATGTATATCACTACCCTGGATAGCTGAAATGCAGGGAACAGCTAGTCTGAAATAGTAAATGAAGATACTTGAATTGGAAGTATATTAAAATTCAAATCCTTAAACCAGTTAAATATAAAAATGGCAATATTTCTACCACCAGTGTAAGAACAGTCCTGACCTATAAAAATATTTGTGATACACATTAAAAAATAGCCCAGACAAAAGAAGTGCTTATAAAAGATGTCAAAATGACAGTCTTGAAGACTGTATTCTTCTATTCAGCACAGGTGTGGTTATTCAAGCTCTCATTCTTTTCATGTAAAACAAACTACATTTCACTTTACAAATACTCACTTGCACCAATGCACTGCACTGAACCTTGGAAAGAATCTCAAAAGGTCCTTGCCTAATGTGCATAAATGTTTATTAGTTTTTAATTAGATGAGCGGCTAAGTTTGTAAAGACTTGAAGAGACTTGACAACAATAAAATCTGCTGGTATATCATCTTGAATCTGGGCTTTAAAATTTTGATCATGTCCTTTTTAAAAAACAAATATCTAAATTCTAAAATCAATGCTTAGTAATTAAGAGGTCAGCATACCTGATCAAACAGATAGACTGTGACATCATCAAAGAATGTTACTGCCTTTTTCTCACTTTTCCAATACTCAGAGGGCCTGTCATGTTTAAGAGACTTTGGAAGTTTCAGCAGGCTTCTCAGATGTTTTCCATCATCTTTATCATAAAGTATCACAGGCACTTGATGCACAGTTTCATCTTCACTGTCAGAGTTGAGACTACGCATATGGAAAGTTCTCATATCATCATCAGAATCATCACTGTTTTCATCTTCTTCATCTGCATCATCTGCATCCTCTGATGAATCAAGCATTCCAGAAACATCAAGTTTACCAAGGTATTTTCCTTCAATATCTGGCTCTTTCAGTTTAGGTCCTTCAATGTGGCACAAGGATTTTTCAGTACCAGTTGAACCTGAAGAACTGTGTATGTTATTAATAGACTTTAAGTCTCTGCATGGAAGAAATTCTGAAGTATTAGTGCCAACACAAGAGACATTTCTGTGAGATTCCTCATGTAGTTTAATTTTGCCCCTACAGTTTTGTTCAGAATTCACTGCAAATATCGGAGTTTCTTTACTCCATTTGTCAGGACACACCTGCATCATTACATCTGTCTTCGGTGTCCCCAACTTGTTATTTAATTCTAACCGTGTGTCTAAATTACTGGGGTCCTGGTAATTCTCTATTTGACTGTGCTTTGACTGTATATCTTCAAAACAATAATAATCTTCAGTTTTATTCTCTTCTATGCTGGAAGAGGTACTACAAGTATCTACTGTAAGTACTGTTGGTTCTGCTGATTTATTTACAATCTCTTCTGTTTTTTTGTCTGGCTCAGAATCATTATCAGAAAAATAGGCAGAGTCCCTGTAAGAGTTTCGATTTCCACTGGCAAAATTCTTTGTGGTTATTTCAAAGTTACTATTGCTATTTATTGAATCTGAGCAAGCTGTTTCTGCAGAAACAATGATTACTGCATTGGTTGGCAAATCACTAGCATGCCTATCACCAACAACACATAGTGCAATGTCTGTGTTAGACATATCATCAACAGTAAGATGTGAAGACCATTCTGGAGACTCCTGATTTTCAGTTTCATAGCCACTATCAGCAGGTTTATCAGGTGGCAAAAGTTTCTGGGGACTTTGGACCCCTAAAGACTCTAATACCTCATTCACAACTAATGAATCTATAGAGTCTGGTGTTTTTACGGACTGTTCTGTAGTCTGTGAGGGAGATGATGAGCTGTCTTTCAACAGATGATCTTGACTTGCACGGTCTGATGAAATGCCAGATATTAAAGTCACTTCTTTAGGAGCATCTCTATATTTTTGAAGATGATTTGAAATTTCATTGTTGTTCTCCAGGAAACCCCCATCATCCTGTTCTAATGCAGAAAAAGTCTTCTGTAAATCATAGTTCATAGATTCCTTATTAATATTTCCTTTCTCTACACCAAGGTTTCTCCCAGAAGTAATTTCATCATAATTAACAAGTGTTTCATTTTTTATTTGTCCCTCAGACTCTTCAATTTCAAGTGTGACACCATACCATGAATCGTTTCCAAAACTTTGATTTTTGGCATTACTGGATAGTATTTCAATGGGGGCACCTTCAATGCCTTTTTCCTTTCCTTGACAGAGACTATCATTAATACTGTGGGATGAGTTTTTATCCACTTCTACATATGAAAATGTATCACCGCCTTTCAGTACGGGGAGGTTCTGATATTTATCTTGTGACTTCTCATCTGTTACAAGTGAAGCAGAAGGAACCTGTGTTTCTGCAAGAGACTGAAGCAGAACATTCACATCTTCATCTACAGGCACATGGACATGATCTTCTCTGTTCTCAGCTTTTAAATCATCATGCAATAAAGAAAAGTCTGGTGTATTTTTAGCCAGTTTTAGCTCGATGTCCAGAGAATTCCTATTTGATGTTTCTGATATACTTTTAAAATCTGCTTTTTCTGATTTTGGCCTGATATCATTACTGCTATCTTTGTTAGTCAATATCCTCTTTAATAAATTCTTCTCTTGAAGAAACAGGAAGTTATCAGAGAGTTCTTCTACAGAAAGCACACTAAAATCAGACTCTCTCCTATTTTCATATAAGGAAACAGCCTCATTTTCAGAAACATGACTAGAACTCTCCTTATCAAGATAACTGACTGCTTTTGATACCTCTAGACTTGAACTTAAAACTTTTGGCTTAAATTCTATATGAACATCATTTAGTTCAGTTAAGTCAAATATATTTCTGTTATTTGTCAATTCCTCTGCTCTGTCAATATCACTAAATATATTCTGGAAAGGGCTTTCAGGACCATTAGTAACATGCAAAGCCTCATCTTTAGGATCTCTGTTATAGTGGAAAAACTCCCCATCTGTGCTGGATTCTTCAGCATCAAAATCCCTGGGAACCATGAAAAGAGAATTTTTGTCCTGTACAATTTCTTGATGATCAACTTCGGTTGTTAGTACAGCTGACTGATTATCTAAATTCATGCTACTGCCCCTATCTTTTTCTTCTAACTGGATATAGTAATCACTTCCAAGAGAATGTTTGTGAGCATCAAAAACAGGAAGCACCCCAGGTACATTAAGTGATGCTTCCTGACCACTTTCATCCTGTGCTCCAGACAGTTGCTCTGAAAGTGACCTTTCAAAAACCTCAACTGGAAAGAAAATGTTTGTATATGTCATTGCTTCATCAGGATTCACCTGCCCACATTCATCAAAATGATCATGTTTAGCTGACTCCCAGATATATTCAAAGCTGAGTCCCTGACTTGTTTCAGTTACAGTGAGGACTTCTTCCATTTCCTGGCCAAGTCGATCTCCTGTGAAATGATCTAGGATTGGAAATGCAGAGTTATTTGATTCTCTATTGGAAGTGTTTGGCTTAAGAGCGTTCCACTGCTGTTCAAAATCTATCTCAGAGTCCCTTTGGCTTTGCATGCGGAGATATGTTAAAAGTCTGTGTACTTCCTCTGCTGTTGGTCTCTTATCTGGAGGTAGCCAGCAGAACTGTAGAACTTCATACCTGTGAAGAAGAAAAGGATATTTTCAACAGTTACAATATACAAAAATAACTGCATTCCCCTTCCATTCACTGCATGGACAGGCTACACTTTTCAGTTCATTACTTTACATCAAGCAATATAACTCAAGATGTTTCCTTTTGTATTCGTGTATTTTGCAAAAATGCTTTCCTTATCTGTTGCAATTCCTTTTGCTTGTTAGCTAGAATCACTTTTCCCGAAATATATGAACATGCAGCTCTTCTGACTTATTTTTGACAGTATAAAAATTACATTTAAGAAACCTCAAACAGTTCAGGAGGTTTTTTTTATCTAGAAAGTTTAAAAAGAAAATTACCATCTATCAGAATATGGCTGTTCCAGACGTGGCTTAGAGAGTTTAACAAGTTTCTCTTTTATGACCTGGATTAGAACTTCTTTGTCAGAAATGTGTGAATAAGGCTGAGCAGCATTGTCAAAAAGCTCCCACAATGTTATACCCAGTGACCTGAAAAAGAGAAGTGACAGTTTTCTGTTAAACAATTTTTTATTATTTGTATTGACATACTATATAGTAGCCCGTCTCTTGTGCTAGATGTGAGACACACATGCCCATGAAAGATTAAAATCAAGACAGATTTTGTTTTGAATGATGCACATCAGAGCACCTAGACAACCCTACAGATGCCAGCTTTTAGCAAACCCTCCTCTACTCAAGCAGCATAGAACAGGTGTGTATATATGACAGCTCCAATTCAGCCTGTTAATGCAACAAAAATCAATATCCTTAGCCTATGAAACATAAGAACCTTAAGGGAGTTCTACTATAAGAATTATTTTTTATTTAATTTCTGTCCTGGTAAGGGTCAGCCTATCCCCCTGCATTGCACTGGACAAATTTGTTTTAAGTGCAAAGTGCAGCATTTCTTGCTCAGCTGTGTAAAATAAATGTTATAAACAAAGTCACAGTGAGTTATGGCAGAAACATATACAGCGACACCTTAACCCTCATCCTATCTAAAATCTCTATTCAGAACAATTTATCCCTTAAAATATGAGGAACTACCATCCTGGCCAACTTGCCCTCTTATCCCTATCTCTGGGGAAAAAAAAAAAAAAAAAAAAAACAAAAAGTTAAATACCAGTAATAATATTAAGATCCGATGCTTACCTATAAAAAACAACCACTACCACCCTGAAGTATCTAGCATGTATGATGCATAGAATAGCCACCAGAGTTTCACTTGTTAAACTTTAAGCATTCCTGCATGGGCTCATAATAGCACAATGTCTTATCTGAGGATCTGGCATGTAAGATGAACAGATATTACAAACTGAGGCTTGGAGCCATTACTGTCACAGGGCACCTGCTTTCTGACTAGTGCAATAAGCAGGAAATCATCTTATTCTACTATTCAATGCCTTTTATTCTACTGTCTAGGTAGAACAGGAAAATAAGATTTTGGGTAAAATCTTGAAGAGCACTTAAGTGACTCAGGAGCCAATGTCCCTTTTTCAAAGTAATTTAGAAGCCTAAAATATCACTGAAAGAAATGAGACTTTGAAGATAGAACTTAGGCGATTTTGAAAATTTTACCCATAGCCTAGATTCTTTGCAGACCATGCTTATTAACCCATGGCAACAACCAATGCAAATGGGAGCAAGTGAATGTATTTAACTTCACTTCTCTGAGATGAATGGTATATCGTGGAACACAAATGTTAAAGCTCTACTGTAGTATATTGTGCCAAGGCCACACGTGACACATGGATAATATTTTGGCCACCACTATCAAAACTTTCTAATTATCAATGGCAGTTACCTTAATGGCTGAATAATTTGCTGTTTCAGTTCTTAGTAACTGCTGGCAAATGTTTGCCTTATATACAGCAAGTATTTCTTTTACAACTGAAACGTAAAAACCTGTTCTGCTAAATATAGTTCCATAATTTTATTTTGATGTTATAACCACTTAAGAGCAAATTTAGAGTGTTAAGTACAATTTCAAGCCAATGAAGATTAATCTGAAAAATTCCTAGAAAATGAATGATAGCAGAATATTAAATCCAGCAAATCAAACTGTCAGTCCATTCAGTGCATTCTTTACAATGAAAATACACTGATTAATAATTGTGTATTTTATACTGAAAAGTGTGTGAACTCCAATTCTTTCAAATATTTAAAAGTCTACTACATACCATATGTTACTATACTTGGTTTGCTCTGCTGCTAACAGTCTGTCTTGAAAGCTTGTTACTAGCTCAGGTGCAATCCATCGAAGAGGAACAAACTTCTTCTCATCTGTCTCAACATAATCCTCCTAGTGATGACAAAAAGAAAACCAAAATAAAAGCTAATCCAAGGTTTACACTTTCTAGGGGCTTCAAGGTTTGTTTTTTAATTTGTCTGTATCCCTGATTTCTCTCATTAAGAGATGTTTGTAGCCTCTTCCTTTCTTCTCAATATTTTCTTTCAGCAGAAGGGCAAGTAAATATTCTCTGAAGGTCGTTAAATCTTTCTATAAAATGATTACACAGAGAATAAGTGATCTCAGCATCCGTCTCACCATAAAAAATTAAGGTAATTTTCTATGCAGCATAGAGGTCCCTATTGAACAAGAATATCTTCCACAAGTGTATTTCAAAGTTCAATCAATTTGTATTGAGAGAACAATTCTCAACATAGTAAAAAACATTTAGAAATAGTTTGGCAGCTAAAATACTTAGAAAACTGATTAAGTAAGAAAATGGATTTCAATTGACATTCCCTTCTCCCTTCTCTACCCAATTTGTTGAGTACAATAGTTTGAATTAATATGAAATATTATGAACACTTAATTCACTTTATATTTTTAAAAATTGATTGTGTTTTACCTTGACTTTAATGCATATCTTGTTTAATAAAAGTTTAAATTCTACATCACCCCCTGCATTCTTTTATTTTAGGACTCTTGTAGAACGAGGCATGCAAGCCTAAATGGTAAGTTGAAGTTTAAGAACATAAGAATGGCCATGCTGGATCAGACATATGGTCCACCTAGCCCAGTATCGTCTTCCAAAAGTGGATGGTGCCAGATGCTTCAGGAGAAATGAACAGAACAGAGCAATTTAACCAATGATCCATCCCGTCGTTTAGTCCCAGCTTCTAGCAGTCAGAGGTTTAAAGACAGACACCAACAGCATGGGGTAGTATTCCTCACTATCTTGGCTAATAGCCCTGGATAGACCTATTCTCTATGAATTTATCTAAATGTTTTTAGAAACCAGTTATACTTTTGGCCTTCACAACATCCCTTGGCAAGGAGTTCCACAGGTTGACGGCATGTTGTGTGAAGAAATACTTCTTTATATGTGTTTTAAACCAGTTGCCTACTAATTTATTGGGTGACCCCTGGTTTGTGAGCTAGAAAGGTGGACAACACCTCCCCTGTTAACTTTCTGCACAGAACTCATGATTAAGGCTAAGATTTTGTCATGGATATTTTTAGTAAAAGTCAGGGACAGGTGACGAGCAAAAACAGAAAAATTCACGGAAGCCATGACCTGTCCCTGACTTTTACTAAAAATATCTGGGACAAAATGGGGATCTGCGGATTCCTCATACTACCTGAATCAGGGCAGCTGTGCAGGGCTAGAAGCTACCTGCACAGCAGCTGGAGGCTGTGGGGTACCCTTGCCACCTGCAGCTCCACGGATCCCCCCCTGCCCATTGGGGTAGGGAACTGTGGGGTGTCCCTGGCTTCCCACGTCAGCCAGGAGCTGTGGGGTACCCCAACCACTTTGAGCTTGGGGCCTCCCGACTGCCGGGAACTCAGGGGTTCCTCTGCTGCCCCCAGCTGCCAGGAACTCGGGGGTTCCCCTGCCACCCTGGGGTTCCCCACAACTCCCAGCCCCGGCAGGGGACCCTGCAGTTCCCCACCACTGAAATCACGGCATCACTGGAAGTGACAGATCCGGTGACCTCCATGACTAAACAGTAGCCTTACCCCCTCAGTCAGCTCTTTTCCATGCTGAACAGTCCCAGTTTTTTAATCTCTCCTCATATGGAACCTATTCTATACACCTAAACATTGTTGTTGCTCATCTCTGCATCTTTTCTAATTTTAGTAAGTCTTTTTTGAGATGAGGTGATCAGAACTACATGTAGTATTCAAAGTGTGGGTGTACCACAGTTTTATATAGTGGTGTTATAACGTTTTCTGTCTTATTATCAATTCCTTTTCTAACGGTTCCTAACATTGTTTATTTTACAGCTTATTTGACTACCACTTCACATTAAGCAGATGTTTTCAGAGAACTATCAATGACTCCACGCTCTCTTTCTTGAATGGTGACAGTCAAGTTATAAAATGGTGTGTTCTGTGTATCACTGGGATTTTTTTTTCCCCAATGTGCATTACTTTCCACTTATCAACACTGAATTTCATCTGCCATTTTGTTGCTGAGTCAGTCAATTTTGTGAGATCCCTTTGTAACTCTTTGCAGTCAGGCAGGCAGATAGGACTTAACTACTTTGAGTAATTTAGTATGACCTGCAAACTTTGCCACCTCACTGTTTACCCCTTTGTCTGGATCATTTGAATATGTTGAACAGCTATGGATCTGTACAGGGACCACGCTATTTACCACTTTCCAGTGTGACACCTGAGCATTTATTCCTACTCTTTGTTTCCTATCATTTAACCAGTTACTGATCCACAAGAGGACCTTTCCTCTTATCCCATGACTGATTACTCTGCTTAAGAGCCTTTGGTGTTGGACCTACTCAAAAGCTTTCTGAAAGTCCAAGTAAACTATATCCACTGGATCACCCTTGACCCACCCAAAGAATTCTAATGGATTGGTGAGGCATGATTTCCCAATGCACAAAAGCCATGCTGACTCTTCCCCAACATACCATGTTCATCTGTGTGTCTGATAATTCTGTTCTTTACTATAATTTCAAACAATTTGCCTGGTACTGAAATCAGGCCTTTAATTGCAAAGATCACCTCAGGAGCTTTTTTAAAAATTAGTGCTTCATTAGCTTTTGTGACAGGATCGGGCCAGATGGCTACAGGAGAGTGATAGAAGGCAGGTATATTAGCTCCAGATAAAGCAGGTCCCTTTTCCCTGGGTAAGGTAACAAGGGCAGTTCCAGAACAATCAGGAACTTGCTGGAAGCAATTAAGGCAGGCAGGCTAATTAGGACACCTGGAGCCAATTAAGAAGCTACAGAATCAATTAAGGCAGGCTAATCAGGGCATGTGGTTTAAAAAGGACCTCACTTCAGTCAGTGAGGCATGCCTAAGGAGTGGGAAGTGAGAGGGTGTGCTACTGGAGGACTGAGGAGTACAAACACTATCTGGCATCAGAAGGAAGGTCCTGTGGTAAGGATAAAGAAGGGGGAGGAGGCCATGGGGAAGTAGCCCAGGGAGTTGTAGCTGTCACACAGCTGTTACAAGAAACACTGTAGATAGCTGTCATCCACAGGGCTCTGGGCTAGAACCCGGAGTAGAGGGTGGGCCCGGGTTCCCCCCATCCCACTCCCCTATATTGGATATAGAGGAGTTGACCTGGACTGTGGGTCCCACCAGAGAGGAAGGTCCCTGGTCTGTCCGCTGACCCACTAGGTGGCTCAGCAGAGACTGTGGGAATTGTTCTCCTTTCTTTTCCCCATGCTGGCCAGTGATGAGGTTAGCTGAGTGAACAGCAGGTTTGAGCCATTAGCAAAAGTGGCCAAACTGAGGGCTGCCATGAATCTCTGAGGCAAGCAAATCTGCCAATAAGCGCAGGACCCGCAAAGGCAGAGGAGGAACTTTATCACACTGTTCCTCCAGTCATCTGGTACAGAGGCTGATTTTAGCATTAGGTTACATACCACAGTTAGTTCTGCAATTTCATATCTGAGTTCCTTCAGAACTCTTGGATGAATACCATTTGGTCCTGGTGACTTATTACTGTTTAATTTATCAATTTGTTCCAAAGCCTCCTCTACTGACACCTCAATCTGGGACAGTTCCTTAGATTTCTCACCGAAAAAGAATGGCTTAGGCATAGGAATCTTCCTTACATCCTCTGCAGTGAAGACAAATGCAAAGAACTCATTTAGCTTCTCTGCAATGGCCATGTCTTTCTTGAGTGCTCGTTAGTACCTAAGTCAGCCAGCAACCCCCACTGATTGTATGGCAGTCTTCCTCCTTCTTATGCACTTAATTTTTTTTGCTGTTAGTTCATGTGTCTTTTACTGGTTGCTTTTCACATTCTTTTTTGGCCTGCCTATCTATACATTTATACTTGACTTGCCAGAGTTTATGCTCCTTTCCATTTTCTTCAGTAGGATTTGACTTCCAGTTTTTAAAGGATGCATTTTTGGCTCTAACCACCTCTTTTATTCTGCTTTTTAGCCATGGTGGCATTTTTCTGGTCTTCTGTTTTGGTTTTTTTTCATTGTAATTGGGGTATACATTTAGTCTGACCCTCTATTATGGTGTTTTAAATAAACAGTTTTCATGCAGTTTGCCTGCATTTCACTTATGACTGCTCACTCCTTTTAGTTGCATTTAACTAGCGCTCTCATTTTTGTGTAGTTCCCCTTGAAGTTAAATGTTTGTTTGGTCTTCACGGATGTTACATTTGATTACATTGTGGTCATTATTACCAAATGGTTCAGCTACATTTACCTCTGGACCAGATTCTGTGCTCCACTTAAGACTTGCCTCTCCCCTTGTGGGTTCCAAAACTAACTGCTTTAAGAAGCAGTCATTAACACTGTCTAGAAATTTTATCTGCATCTTGTCCTGAGGTGACACGTACCCAGGTAATATGCGGTTAGCTGAAATCCCCCATTATTACTGGGTTATTTGGTTTTGTAGCCTCATCTCCCTGTGCATTTCACAATCACAGTTTAGTCATGTTAAGAACTCTTTATCCATTCATCAGTTCTCTAATAAGCGATGTTATTGTGTTAACATTCAGTTAAGTTTTACACATCCTGTACTTATATGAAAACCAACTATCTAATTTGTAAAGCAACTGATCAAAATCATAACCCCATAAAAGCAGTCATCCCATAAAATACTGGTTTGTAACCTTAATGTGTTTAGTCCAAATACATTTGATATATTTAAATTTAAAGCTGCTCTGAATCTCTTTAAAATTGATTTAGAGAAAGAAAACAGATACATTGACTTACCTTGTATCTACTGAATCCTATTCCATAATCTCCTACTTTTACATTTAAATCAGATGTAAGAAAGCAATTCCTTAAGGCTAAATCACTGGAAAACAAAGAGTACAGTAATGAGAACAAAAACAAGACAAAAGGATATTCAATACAAGTTTAAGAGAAAAATCAATAACTTGGCTAAGGTAACGAAATTAAATTTAGCAGACTATACCAGAGCTTAAAGACCAATTATGATGTTAAATGCACAAAAATCTACAGAAAATGCAATCACAAAATAAGTATATTTACATGCCCTTTTTCAGTACTATTCTTGTTTACATTTTCAATGCATTTCAGAAGCCACACAAGCCAACAAAAGATCACATTATGTTGCACTGCAACAGTAGAGATCATTTATGCTTCTGTCAATCATTCTTCTAGAGGTGTAAATTTAACAGCTGATGTACTAAGAAGCTATCCATCTCTCTTTATAAAGAGTAGGTATTAACAGGCTTATTGGACCAGATATACTTTTGTGGTACATGGAGCTACAAATGACTCCTCCTTATGCCAGCCCACCTCACTATACCTCCCAGAGCATTCACCAAAGGAAAGGCAGATGGTGATATCCCCCAGTGAAAGCAATGCTAGTGCTGTCATAGCTTCCTACTCAGATTTGAACCTTAGCGTTCATAAACTGAGAAGCTAGCATGAACCCTCTAAGCTTAATTACCAGCTTAGATCTGATATCGCTGCCAGCAGCCAAAAATTCGTGTTTTGGCTCACTCTGGTCTGCCCCAAAACCTTCCTGGGGACCCCAAGACTAGAGCCCTGCAGTCTTCACCACAAGGAAACCACCTCCTCCCCTTGTCTCCTCTTTATCTCATCCCCAGCTCCCCCTCCCTGGGTTATCCTGGGCAATACTGTACTTAAACTCTTTGAATGCAAAACAGAGAGGGCAATTTACCTTCCCCCCTCCTTCTTCCCCTGAGGCTGCACAGATTCACCCTCCGTAAATCTAACACAAAGAGAATTTCCCTTCCCTTCGTTCCTTAGCCTACCCAGAGAAAAGGCAAACAGGTCTTAAAAAGAAAGAAAAACACAAACATGATCTCTGCATCAAGGTGACAATACACAGGGCTATTGCTTATAAGAAAATATATGAATAAAACACCCTTATTCAAAAAGAAATACAATTTAACATTCCAGCAAACTACACACATGTAAATACAAAAACAGAACAATAAAAGCCTATTGTTTTTCTACATTTGTACTTACAACTTGGAAACTGAAGATTAGAAGCTTGAAGATAGAAAGATCCCTCTCATAGCTGAGAGACAGACAAAAGAGACAGACCCAAACATTCCCTCCCTGAGCTTTTAAAAAATCCAGTTTCCTGATTGGTCCTCTGGTCAGGTGTTTGGTTCCCTTTGTTAACCCTTTACAGGTGAAAGAAGCATTAACCCTTAGCTATCTGTTTATGACAAGTGCCTGCTAAGGACTCCTCCCAATGGAGGAGGCTGCAGAGGGGATACTCTCAATCAGAGCATTCTATAATCTGTCACTGACCAGGCACTAGCCCACTATGTACCTTATACACAGGGGAGGTTGTGGTTGAATTGTGCTGTCACAACCTGAATTTGTCATCATGCCCTGTGCGTGAAGTTAAGGTACTAGAAGTCTGAGCAATCCTGAGATGAATTTATTTTCTTGTTTCTGTAATTCCAAAAGATGAATATTTTGCCATCAATGTTTTTTCCCTCCAAGAAATTTTAAAGCCATTCTACCAAAAAAAAAATTAAAATTACCAACCACATGGCTACTTTGAAGGTTCCCACAGCTACTGGTTGGGGGGGAAAAAAAATCTATTCAATCACAGATTTGAGTCATGTTGATTAGCATACAACGACAGTCATTTCAAAGCATGCTCTTAAGTGATAGCCCTTCACAACGTATTTTAGGTATCAGAAGTATCTGAACACATTTGAATATGACAAATCTAGAGACAAAACACGTCATTCAAATCTCAGAATATTAGAAAGTGACAACACACTGTGCCAAACGAAAAATAAATGCCAGGATTTCCAATAATGAATAATCAGTGTGATTAAGTCTATCATCATCTAATAGTATGATAAACTTTCTAACATGCGTTGCTGAAAATGAACGCACCGCTCCTTTAAGCGGGGAGGCAGGGAATTTGGCTGGCAGAATGAAAGGAACAGTGCTTTAAGGCTTGGGTGCGGGACAAGAGGTCAAACTGCTGCAAAAGGAGACAAGAGAAAACACTGATTCATCCCCTGGAATCCGGATGGGTGGAAGAGTTTAAAAGGGGCAGCCCATGCAGTGAAGCCCCCTTTTACACAGAGCAGGCTGAGGCAGCACCCATGCTCTTTCCCCTTGAGGTGCTGAAATACCAGGTTTGGTCTAGGCCTGCTGTGGGCACTGCAGTAGCAGCCCCTTTTTAGAGAGGCTGGGAAGGAATTTTTCCCTTACCACTAGATTGGCCTAGGTAGATATGGGGGGTTTTCACCATCCCCACAGTGAGTTTGGGAAGGGCTTTGTTGACATGTGGCATGAAGGGAATTAGGCAATATGTCACAACTCATTATGTAAGTGAGATGGATGTTCAGTGCAGGTACTCTATGAGGAAGGTATACAGTGACTGGAGAAATGGCTTGATAAAAGGACTTAAAAAGGAGGTGTTGATTAAAGGAATGGAACCGAGGGGAAAGGGCAGTTGGGGCTCCTATGATTGGCACAGCAGGGAGCCAACTCCCCTTTCTTATCACCCATCTTAACCCTCCTATGAGGGGGGTGTATGGTAAGGTCCCAGCACTGGATTGGCTGGGGCACCTGGATGGAAAAAGGGGTGGGGTGAGGGGCGCCTGGCAGAACCCTCCCCCGCAGGGAAGTTATTGAATGAACATGGTGTTACTACGCTGCACACTTATCTGCCAGATAGTCCCAGACATCTAATAATAAAGTTGTGGCCTGATTAAAAAAACCATATCAAACGTCTCCTGTCTTTCTTTCAGTATAGCCGGACAATAAAAAGTAATGCTCACTTTGTTGAGCATTATAAACAAAGTTCAAAATGCAGCAGTTACTACCCCCTTGTGGTCACCTGTAATTATGCATGCTCTTAAAAAAATGCTCACCCTCCACAAAGCTGTTTGTAAAAATGTATGTTCAATCATTTTATGCCACTGACAGCAAGTTGTGCATCACATGAGTTCTCAGTTCTTCTACTCTATCTAAAAGAACCCTCTTACTTGATACACCTAACATTTCATTTCTGCCATGGTAAACAGTTCCTGTCAAAACTGAAGATACAAATTTAGGTTTTAGATACTAGATTTAAACATCTGAAATGGTTTTCAATAGAAGCACAAATTTGTTATACAATAAGAACTAATCAATGTTCTGCATAATGATTAAGTTGCACTTAAATTCCTGTTAATATTAATATACTATAAATTGAATTTAATTATCCATAAAAAGGCAATTTACCAAAGCTAAAGAAAAAAGTAGAGGTACATAGAAGTTGTCTCACAAGAAACAAACCCAAAAGCTTAGAGAAACACCAAAGCTACTCATATCCAGTTTCCATTATAAATTCATCACAGGTACACATGATCAGTAAGGTAGCTATAGCTGCTCCAGCTAATGGTAGTAAGTCAGTAGCAGTTGAAGGAAAAGATTCCACATAAAAATATTAGCACTTCATTCTTCACCTTTAAGCTGGAGGAACTTGTTCCCTTTGACAATATCTTTAGCAAATGTAATCACCTGACAGACAACTTATAAATGCTTAAAATGCATTGACATTTACACACACAAAACAAATTCCCCATCTTAATTTCAGGCAACTACAGCTGGAAAAGAACCCTGGAAGAAAATATTAATAGAATACAATTCTAGCTGCTTGAATTTACCACTAACAACAAAATCACTGATGCTGGAGCTTTACCACATACTCTGACAGCATCAGGATAGTGTTGCCAGAAATAAACATTTGTAATGACAGTCTTGCAGGTCCACGGGCAGTTATCTACTAAACTTAGCTACATTTTGCAAAAAAATATTGTTCATTTAATAATTGCAAAACCGTTGTTTCTTGTGTTACAGTACCATTGCTCATATTGGCAGTTAAGACTGGTGGTACTATTATAAGTCATTATTCAAAACTGTTAAATACAGATTAAAATAAAAGCTTTCTACTTGTCAGGTAATCTTAGAGGACGTAAGAGACATCTATTCATCCTCCGTTGAGGACTCTAGGTTTTATATTCCAGCCCCTGATCTAAAACAAAACCCTTCTTATCCACTACTTTCCTTGGCTGAGGGAAGGGATGCTTTTTTGGAGCTCATCAATACTATTCCTACCCTGCTGGAGGAATTGTAGCAGTGACATAGAAACCATAGAATATCAGGGTTGGAAGGAACCTCAGGAGGTCATCTAGTCCAACCCCCTGCTCAAAGCAGGACCAATCCCCAGACAGACTTTTGCCCCAGATCCCTAAATGGCCCCCTCAGGGATTGAACTCACAAGGCTGGGTTTAGCAGGCTAATGCTCTATGATACTCCCAGTTCCAAGGACAGAAATATTGAGCCCAGAAGTCAAATGTAATTCTCCTGCAACTTCATACAGTGGGTCAAGTCAGTTGCCCCCATTGCTGGAGTATCTCAGACACATCACCATCAAATTGGGATGAGATGCATGCCTTTGCTTCAATCTTCATTAAAAAAGTTAATTCTGAATAGATACTCAACTCACTATTAACAACAAGGAGGAAGGAACACAAGCTGGAACTGGGAAAGAACAAGTTAAGAATAGATAAGATATGTATTAAAGTCAGCAGGGCATGATGAAAGTCATCCTAGGATACTGAATGCAGTAACAGAAGCAATCTCAGCACTGTTAGCAATTATCTTCAAGAACTCATGGAGGATAGGTGAAAGTCCCAGCATACTGGAGAAAGGCAAACATAGTACCTATCTTTAAAAAGGGGAACAAAGAGGACCAAGGGAATTACAGACTAATCAGCTTAACCTTGATACCTGGAAAGATACTGGAACATAACATTAAACAATCAATTTGTATGCGCCTAGGGTATAATAGGGTTATAAGGAATAAAGAGCATGGATTTGTCAAGAGCAAATCATGCCAAACCAACCTATTTCCTTCTTTGACAGGGTTATGGGCTTAACAGAGGGTGGAAGCTGTGAGGTGATATATCTTGGTTTTAGTAAGGCTTCTGTCAGTCCTGCATGAAATTCACATAAGCAAACTAGTGAAATATGGTCTAGATGAAATTACAAGGTGGGTGCACCAGTGGTTGAAAGGCCACACTGAACAGTTATCAACAGTTCACTGTCAAACTGGGAAGACATTTCTAGTGGGGTCTCGCAGGAGTCTGTCCTGGGTCTGGTATTATTCAATATTTTCATTAATGGCTTGGATAATGGATAACATTTGTGGATGACACCAAGCTCGGAACAGTCACAAGCTCTTTGGAGGGCAGGATTAGAATTCAAAACACCTTGACAAATTGGAAAATTAGTCTGAAATCAATAAGATGAACTTAAATAAAGACAAGTGTGAAGTACTACACTTAGGAAGGCAAAGATTAAATGCATAAAATACAAAATGGGGAATAACTAAGTAGGCAGTAGCACTGCTGAAAAGAATCTGGGGGTCATAGTGGATCACAAATTGAATATGAGCTAAAAAATGCAGTTGTGAAAAAAGCTAATATTCTGGGGTGTTTTAACCAGAGTGTCATATGTAAGACATAGGACATAATTATTCCCTTTACTCAGTTAGAGTAGTGTGTCCAGTTCTGGGCATCACATTTCAGGAAAGGTATGCACAAATTAGAGGGTGCAGAGGAGAGCAACAAAAATGATACAAGGTTTAGAAAACCGACCTATGCAGAAAAGGGAAACATGGCATGTTTAGTCTTGAGGAAAGAAGACTATGGGGGGGTCTGACAAAAGAGTTCAAATATGTTAAGGATTGTTATAGAGAGAACAGTGACAATTATTTTCCCATATCCACTGAAGGTAGGACAAGAAATGATTTGCTCAAACTGCAGAAAGGGAGATTTAAGTTTGCCTATAATTAGAAAGTTTTTCCTAGTATCTTAGTTAAATACTGCAATAGGTGGCCAAGGGAGATTTTGGAATCCCTGCCCATGGACGTTTTTAAGAACAGGTTATCCACAGTGCAGGGCGGATGGGATAGATGAGCTCTTGAGGTTCCTTCCAGCCCTACATTTCTACGTTTTTATAATGTAATGCATCATATTATCTGTCTCAAGCTAACTAGTTGCATTTTTGCAGTATAAGGATTGTGGGATTGGGAAATATCCCTGTACAGTTTTCTCTGACAGTAGTAACCCAAAATTCAAATTCTCTATTTTCTTTGCCTATGAAGGCACTTGCCAACATAATTCTACTCTTGTATCTTCTCCTTTTTCTGTGTTTTGCACTATCTGGGAAAGAGTACACCCCTTTACAACTGGTGCATGGTGGGAAACAGTTAATAGAACTGTTACCAGAGGACTCTCAGGCTACCTTTAAACTTGCTAGCTTTCATCCAGCTAACTCAAGTTTAAATAATAGCATAGCCCCAGTAGCACAGGAAGTGGCAGCAGAAGTCTGGCTAGGTTATGCCAAGTACATACCTACCCCTTTCAAATAGGTTTGTGTGTGTCATGATTCAGCTGTGACTCAGCTGCCACCACCTATGCTATTTATCCTTGTGTTAGCTTGATGAGAGCTAGAGTGAGTATGTGAAAACAAGCTGGGGAAATAACACTTCTAGCTCATAGTACAGACACAGCCTCAGTCTGACCGAAGCTGCGACAGAGGAAGTATTTAGAAGTGAAGGAACCTAGCTGAAAGAACCAAACTCTTAAATACGATCTGATTAGCTTCGGACAGTCTCCTCTCATTGTGTTTTATAGTGTTTGCTTTATTATAAAATGGGTTTGAGTATTTTGCAAGCATCTTGAGTCCATGCATCATATATTAAGAGCTCCAGAATCCCAATGAGCATATTTCATCTCCCACACAGCAGTGCAGCCACTACAGCTCCAATGGCTAAAGGTAACCTTGAAAAAATTAGTCCTATCAGCATTGCTACTGATCATTATAGAAAAATCTTCAACAGCTAGTCCTTTATCCAGAGCTAGTAGGAAGTCTTGGAGTGGCAACAGAGTACTTTATTGAATAAATAATTTGGAATGCCACCATTTTGTTCCTGGCCCTACTTCAGACATTATACCTTTGAAATGGTCATCAAAAATCTTTCTAGTGGGAAAAGTTGTTAAGAAAACAAGGAAAGTTGGACTATGGGTCTTTCTTTTGCACTGAGACATGCAGTTACATTGCAAGAATACTTCATAACCAGGGCTACAATCTGAAAATGGAATCCCACTAATATTATGGATCTTTCTGGAAACCAACAGAATCAGTCCAGCTGGGAAAAGGAAAACTATCTCAGACTGAATACCTCACTAGATCAACTATTGTTAACATCAATGGCTTGCAGCAACTACTGCAAAAAACAAAACAAAACAAAACAAAACAAAAACAAAAAAAAACACCTCTGGACAATCTTGTACCCAGGTTAAGATGCAAATCTGTTAAAAGACCTACCAGCTAAATTATCATTCATCTAGGAGTACCATTTGTCTCAATCAACTGGCTGTCTTGTTGAGATTGTGCAAGGTGGACAGATTTGAATAGATAAGAGACGGTAGTGATGGCCAGCTTATCATTTAAATTCTTGATTTCTGTCCTTGCTTGTTCAGATAAGAATTCTAAGCACAATGCCCACCTGCCACTTAGTTTCTATATTAGTCCTACTAGGACAGGATGCTGTTTATTAAATACTGAGCAGGTGTTTGGCTTAACTTAAGTTACTAGGCCTTGACAGGATGCATCCTGACCTAAGCCTTGCACCACTTATGACTGGCAGTGCATTGTCACTGCCTCTGATCCTAGGTATCTTTTCCAATGTATTACTATCTCAGCTGGTTACTGAACTGGATCCAGAAGATGGTAAGAAATTAGGAGAGCACTAAAAATAGCGTTTTTCTTCATTTGATAGTTCTTATGACCTTGAAGCAACTGCAATAACCATGACCAGTTATCCAAACAAAAAATGCATGAGCATATGCATATTCTTCTCACAACTACCAGGACTACAGTGCAAACCCTGGGAACAAACATTAGAATAAATGGAAATTCCTATTAGAAGTATTCCAGTTTTGGAACAAACCAAGAAAATATGGTATTTTGCTGCATATACATATCTTCAAAATATTCTGGTGCAAAGTTATTTCCCCGCACCTTCTAAACAGAAGCAATCATGACCCTTTTTTTTTTTTTTTTTTTTTTTTAAGTTCTTGCAAGCAAAGAATACTGAGAGTCAGCTCAGGCTGAGGCTCAGTAATACCTCCCAGAAAGGTTCTGGGAACATTATACTTTTTGGATCTACCACTGGTACTACCAAACTAAAATAAAGTATTAACATGCAAATACTAAATAATTCATTGTGTGCTCTCCTACCATCCCAGTCATGAAAATCCACAGTGTAAGCACTACTTGGGATGCTGAAGAGACTGAACAAAAAGTTCTGTTAAAGTATCCAAATATACACATGCCTTTGGCACCTGACTACCTTATCTGAAAAATGGATGCCTTGTGTTCTATTTTTAACTCTTAGTAATCACAGTCTGTGGTTAGAGCTCAAGAACCATGCCACAGCTTTTTTGGGAAAGTGGAGCAAAGATTTTGCTTTGGTACATTTAGGTTCTTCTGCTCTCTCAAACAACTAGAAACATAACATGCTCATGTATGTGCAAAAGGCATCCTCAAGACTTATACCACTTCTGGAGAACAAGGCATAGTACTTTTAGGTCACAAACAAAAATAAATTTGGTCATTTCAGACCTGTCTTTAGTGAACATTTACACACACAGTCACCACATAATTTGGCACACTGGCAGTCTGATCAAAAAGGACACAGGACTGAAATAGCAAGGGGATTTCAGGTCAGGACAGAGATGTACTGGTAAAGTGTCGTAGGGAACTTACACAGCACATGCCTGAACTCTGTCCAAACTATTAGCCTATCCTAGGGGTCAGCAACCTCTAGCAAACAGCTCGACAGGGTAAGCACCTTGGCGGGCCATGACAGTTTGTTTACCGGCTGCATGGGCAGGTTTGGCCGATCGCAGCTGCCACTGGTCGTGGATCGCTGTCCCAGGCCAATGGGGGCAGCAGGAAGCCACGGCCAGCACACCCCGCTGCCCCCACTGGCCTGGGACAGGGAACCGTGGCCAGTGGGAGCCACGATTGGCCGAACCTGCCGACGCAGCAGGTAAACCAACTGGCCCGCGCCGCCAGGGTGCTTAGCCTGGCAAGCCACGTGCCAGAGGTTGCCGACCCCTGGCCTATCTTCAGGAGCACCAACTCAAGTGTTACATTACTCTACCTAAATCAAACCTCTTGCCATAATCTTGTCCACAGATCTATTACTATTAATAAAGAGGTTCTCTACAAATGTTAACAAAAATGAATTAGATGTATTTTTATATGCTCAAAATCCCAATTAATAAAAGGAGGATACACTGAGCACAAATTAAACCACACCACCTTTCATATTTACTACTCCCTTCATTCATCTCCCTCCTAAAGTCACTCCAGTTGGCCCTCAGTGGTTCCTGTTCAACCAATTTAATAGTTTCCTCATATCCAAAAATGTCAACTGCAAGGTAATTCCCATTCCAATATCTCCATATGAAAGCAATAGTTAACACAGGGCTGCTTTTCAGACAACCAGCTTGTTTACAGTTTTCTTTCCATTGGAAAAAGATTAAGCCATAGTTAACACTTTTAAGTAGATTTGGTATCTAGTGCTCTGTTCTGAAGCCAAGAGATGTTAGATATACAGATAGCTGGGAAAAAGAAAGTCTGTTCATAAACTGATATTTCTGCCTGGGCGATAAGAGAAACATTCTATATTGGTAAAACTAATGAACATGTGTGCACAAAGCAGTTTAAATAAAGATAATCAGTATGGGCCTGTACATTAAATACAAAGTTGAAATTATTTTAAAAATTGTCATCTATTATTTACTGTAAGTATTTCATTATTCTTTACAGGAGCACTCACAATGTGTTTAACACTTTAAGTAAAAAAAGATGATCCCAGACCTGAGGAGATCAAAGAGCAATAAAAACAAAAAGGGTCAAAATGAAAAGAAATCCCATTATTTCAAATGTTTCATTAGACAATGTATTTCAATGTAAGCAAAAACACAGACACATAAGCCAGGTACAATGTATAATTTAAAACAGACTTCCTGTAGGTCATAAGATAGGAATGGGAAAGTACTTAAGACAAACCTGACATTTTACAAACTGTGTACTTCCATAAATCAAGTCAGCAGCTCGCATGCAACTATGTAATATCATTGGTAGTATGAATGAACTTACAAATTATCTATGCTTCACTAATTCTGAGGCACAGGTACAGACAAGGTTAAAAAATCAAGTATCAAATGACCCCTAACTTTAAAATGCATATTCATCTTATTCCTGTAACAGTTGTGACACCCATCCATTTATTTGAGTTGTGTAATTCAATAACCCCTACTTTTCTCAGCATGTAGAAAAGATCAGATAAGCAGAGGAACAGATTTACATTCACAGCCATCTTTCCATTTAGGCTTACTTTACTCACTGAGAGAAAGTGGTTTCTATTTTCTAGGTTTGTCTTTATTTTAAGATGCATGTTTGAGCTATGTATGCTGTTTATAACACTGCCAATACACCAATGGAAGCAACTCAAATTCAGGGTTGAATTGGTCCAGCAGCATTTAAGCAACATATTGCATGGGAAATCTTGAATCTAAGGAACAGAAAGTCCCAGGCTTCTAGCCAATGAAGGCTGGGAATGGTGTGTTATGTTAGAACTACAGCTACAGAATCATAGACAGGACTTGAACACTGTCAGATTTGCTATTTCAGAATGTACGACTAATAAACACAGGACCAAGTCTCTCCTCAATTAATCTTGTTCTTTATGATGTTCCCTTGTATTTAGTTTCATCATACATGCATGAAGGTTTTTTCACTTGACATCTCCACTGTTCCACTTTCAAATACTATTCCCTGCACTAGATGCAGTTAAGCCAGCAAGGAAAGGAAAAATTCCATATTACTTTTTCCAAGATTTAAAAAAAAATCAGAATAGATCACTTATACTTCATATAATCTTTTAAAACTCTAGCTATTCAACTGAGTAAAAATGTAATTTGAAGAAAATGTTATAAAAGTCTGTTGTAAATTAAGTGGAATTGCACTGCTTAAACTGAAGCTGAATTTGGCTCAAGGACCAATTAACCTCATCTCCTTACCCTACAAACAAAAAAATGGCAAAAAGAATTGGATCTAATGCAAACCTTTCACCTTGTAATGCAATCTTAACCAGTTTACTCCATTTTAGTAATGAAACTGATTAATGGCTGCATTCAAGTTAAAGCTCTACTTTTAAGAGCTTTCATAATAAAGTATACAGCTCTATAGCTAAGTCTTACACTTAAACTGGTGATTTTTAAAAAGTGACAGCAATTTTGAAATGACATGAAAGCAATTACCTTGTAGTTACTTCCAGTTATTTTCTAGCTGGGCCATGCTGTTTTGGGACATATATATTTTCTATTGCCCTATAAACTGGCATTTTCAGAGTTAAAGATTTGAGGTATGTAGTAAGATTTGACAGTATGCAGTGTCTGGAATCATGAGATTTAATAAGCTTCACTGACAATACTATTTACATAGATGCTAAGTCTTGGGGAAATTCATTAAGACAAAATGATTCTGAAATTCTTGCTCAGTCAGTCAACTTAAGCAATTGTTGACCCTTTAAGCGGATACAGAGATCATCTGCAGAACACAACCATTATGCTCATACTTCCTTTATACATCACAGCAATGCACCGGAGCTCAACCAGATGAAGGAGGAATGTCCAAAGACCATTTCAAACTCAATTTTTTTTTTGCAAGTTGTTTGCACAACTAGTTCTTCCACATGGTAGCAGAGACATCTACTTCACCACTTGGGAGTCTAGTTCTGCAGCATTTCATCAGTTATGAGTTATAGGCTTTAAATACTACAATTTAGTTTCCAACTCAATGAATACAAATCAACCCTTCTTAATGAAGAAAAATATCGTCTAACTGATTCAGAATCATACCTTATAAAATATCTTTTTACTTTGATACATATTGCTTTTATTTCAATCACGACACTTAAAGAAAAGTCTGCATGAGTTTTGGAGTGCAGCATAACAAACATTCTTACTTATTTGGAAAGCATACCTATGCACAAAATTATGTTTATGCATTACGGCAAGTCCAGCAGCGATCTCACACGCCATTCTCTGTAGCAGCATTATTTGTGAATCTCCATTAATATGCTCCTGCTCATTGAAGAGATAGGTTTTTAGGTCACCCTGTAAAACAAGATGGAAATTCTTATCAACCGTCTCTTACACTGGTTGCACCCAGATATTTAATGAAGAAGCAACAAAACATTAGTTTTCATTAGTCAACAAGGTTATTATTAGTATTTAAAAAAACAAGTGCTTAATAAAGAGTCTCCTCATCAAGTTTCAAGAGTCTACTGGTATTCTTACAGAAGGCATCTAAGGCACATGATACTTTTCTTTTAAGGATATTTCATTTCAAGTCATTCAGCAGTTAACACTCTAGATCACTTTTTCATATGTATATAATGTACAGCAATAACACTTAAAATGAAAAATATGGCTTGATGGACTTGCGCTACCACAAAGAGACTGGTGTGAAGCCATCTAAAAAGACAACATTCTGTAAACCAGCAGAGCTGACCTTGGAAGTGGGGAAACACAAGAGATCCCCAATTGGCCAGGTCTTTCAATGTCAATTGCATGCCTTATTCGCCACCTTCCTAGTCTGAGAATTCAGGTACCACAGGAGGGCAGCATGTGGATGGAACCTAGGTGATACTGTGAATAAATGGTACACAGGTGAATGAGTCCATAGGAGGGCTCCATCTGGTTTGGTTTATGAGTTTGGACCAGATGTAACAAAGGAAATCATATAAAAATGGTAAGTCCTTGCCATAAACTCTGCTAGAAACATTTTGTGACTGAGAAGACAGTTTACAATAATGTTCTTAAACATTCAGACAAAAAAGTGTCCAAAAGCAAGAATACATTAATTGTATCCAGTAATAAAGGTGGAAGTCTAAATCTCTCCAAAATGACACTATAGCTCCTATGTTTGGATTTAGAGAGTTACCAGCACTAGATTTCACAGTGCTATAGTGTCTTTGGTAGATCACAATAAGATTCAATTCAACAAACAGGCAAAAAGCACAGAGAGTAATTCATTTCAGGTGGGGCTGGCAGCACCACCTACTAAGCCTGCCCAATTCTTCCCATTACAAGATCCTATTGCAGTTATTTATAACTTTGTCAAACCAACCACTTGGGCTGAAATTTTAGATGCCCAGGTGTCTGACTCAGGCTGAAGTTTTTCAAATAATTTCAGCCAAAATGGTTCACTTGTTTCCAAGAAGGAAGCTCAGGTAAAAATATGTTTTCTCCATCTTAAATTCTGGGGACCATTTTTTTAAAACAGCTCTGTACCATACGCTTTGGATCAGTGACTTGAAATTTGGCAGGGTGTAGCTTGTATGTCAGGTATGTGACTTTGCCACCCATTGAAAATGTGCCTAAATTTGGCCAAGTTCCAAGCCTTTGAAAAACTGCAATTCATGTGATAAGTAGAGACTTCTTTGATTTTACCAGCTAAAATCTCCAAAGCACTTCAAAAAACCAAACTAACAAATTCCAAGGACTGGTAGGTAGGGTTCCATGGGAACAAAATCAAAGGGGTTCAGGAGAGCCTGCAGATTCTCAAAGTGACAATATATAAGGCACAACAGCAAACTATCGCAATGTGAAGCAAAAATACGAAGAACAGTAAGAGGCTTACATGGCTGCATCAGGAGCTCTAATGACCTGAAAATAAAAAAAGAATCCTACAAAAAGTGGGAACATGGAGAAATTACTAAAGACAGGTACAAAAGAATTGCACGAGCATGTAGGGACAAAAATCAGAAAGGCTACAGCATGAAATGAATTACAACTGGCAAGGGACGTAAAAGGCAATAGGTTCTAGAAATACAATAGGAGCAAGAAAGATGAAATAAAAGTGTAGGAATGAGGAGAGCAACAAAAATGATTAAAGGTACAGAAAACATGATCTATGAAGAAAGGTTAAAAAAACTGAATAAGTTTTATCTTGGAAAAAAGAAGACTGCAGGGAGAACCTGATAACAGTCTCCAAATGTGTTAAGGACTGTGATCCATTGTTTTCTATGTTCAGTAAAGGTAGGACAAGAAGTAATTGGCTTAAATTGCAGCAAGAGAGATTTAGGGAAGAGATTAGGAAAAAAGTATTAGTTAAGTATTGTAATAGGTTTCCAAGAATTTAAAAAAAAAAGAGTTTAGACAAACTCCTGCCATGAATGGTCTACGTATACTCTGTCCTGCCTTAACGTGGAAGTGTGTGCACTAGATGACCTCTCAAGGTCCCTTCCAGCCCTACACTTCTATAAGATTCCATTTGCGCTGAGCATATTTGAGCCTCTCTCAGCTTCTAGCATTGACCAGACTGCACATTCACTATTACATAATGACTGAGCATGCTACAGAAGCAAAGTAGAGCTCTGTCGGAGACTAATTTTTAAGCCCAGCCCAGACCCAAGCCCATACAACTCAACTCTTCCCCATGAACCTAAGTCAGTGCCATTGTCACCTCCTCCCATGGGGCTGTCCCAGTGGTGACTGTGTGCCCTGTTCCTCCCATCCACCATACTCTGTTGCAGTGTGTGTACTGCAGAGGAGGGGAGAGAGAGAGGTGCTGAGACTCCTCGGCACACTCACTCTGCAGTGCACACAACATAGCAAGATAGCAGCAGCCAGCACAGCATGGAGCCACCATCGTACCAACCAGATGGGGTCTAGTTGTTTTCCCACCTGACCCAACACTTGAAACCTGATTTGAGTTGGGTTGCAGGACTCTGTAACCAAGCAGGAGTCTTTCCCTGTAATGGCCACTCTGGAATGAGCACTGCCTCTCCTTCACTCTCAGTGACTTTCTCCAGCTGGACCCCAGGCAGCATGGAGGACAAACCAGCCTGATTTCAATACAGAGGGAACAAAAAAATAGACCAGGGAGAGTTAATGGGCAAGGAGCCTGCTGAGCTGGGAAGGAGGAATGCAGATTAGATGAAGAGCTGGTGTAAAGAGGAAACTGTGTCCTTCATAGCAGTATATAATACTAACCCACCTACAGTTCTGTAATCCACTGAGCCAGTATTACCCACATTTTAAGGTGACCATTTGAAGTTTCATTTCTAGCACAAAAATACATTTGTCTTGTTTATAAAGATATGAAGTCACAACTTCAATACTAAGCTGCAATAAAACTGTTGTTAAATCCAAATATTTGTCTGGTATTTATCATTTTAGGACTAATCACAAACATCTCTTCCAAGAAAAAGAGATGGTAAACAAAACTAAGCCTTTCGCAGCTGCTGATCTTTAAAGACTGTGCATGATCAAGTTTTGTCTTTCAAAACACTGGTATTTGCAGTCCTCTAAACTTCATATATTTCAACCTGGTTCATTTCCAAAAAATGAAAGTCAGTGCAAATGATATCTATAAACTCTTGATTAGAGATTTATGCTAAGCAAAGAAAAGGTCTCAGCATCAGCTAACATTGTCAATACGCAGGTGATAATAAAAGGTACACAGAAAACACCACCAAGCCAAACAATACCTTACCAACTCAAAACATTTTAGTGATTCATTTTCAGTAAGGGTTTGGGCAAACAATACTAATGACTTAGTAGAAGAAGAAAATGAAGCTCAATTTACTAAGTTTATTTTTGTATATTGTGGAAATAAATGTCAGTTATTGGAATTATGTTGGGAAGGACTAGATTAAAGTACAAATGCCAATGGCTTATGCAGAAACAGCTGTTTTAATTGAATTTATGATGAACTTGTAAAGGTATCTAGAGCCTGGTCTACACTGGAAAGTTATATCAGCATAGCTATATTGGTCAAGGTTGTGAAACAAAATCGACCCCTAACCAATGTAGCTATGGCAACATAATCTGCAGTGTAACTGTAGCTAGGCCACAGAAGAGGGCATCCATCAACAGTTAATTTCCGGGGAAGTGGTATTCACACACCAACAGAAAAACACCTTCTGTCAGTGCAGACTGCATCTACACTATGGGGCTATGCCAGCACAGATATGCTGACGTAACTATGGTGCTATCATCTTCGTAGTCTTTTAGAGGCATATCCTACAACAATGCTGGGTCAGTACAGTGCTCCAGTCTTGCAGAAGGTAAGATACTCCTACATAATGAATCATTTGGAACACAGCCAGGAATGCAGCATACACTTATATTCATACTTGGTTGAGATGCCACTAGAATTAATTTACTCAAAGATCTTAACTGGTTGTATGTTATATGAATGCCCAAGTTAAGAATCATAGGAGTGGAAGGGACCTCGAGAGGTTATCTAGTCTAGCCCCAGCACTCATGGCAGAACTAAGTATTAACTAGACCATCCCTAACAGGTGTTCATTGAACCTGCTCTTAAAAATCTCCCAATGATGGAGATTCCACAACCTCCCTAGGCAATTTATTCCATGCTTAACCCACCCTGAGAGTTAGGAAGTGTTTCCTAATGTCCAACCTAAACCACCTTCCTTGCTGCAGTTTAAGCCCATTGCTTCTTGTCCTGTCCTCAGAGGTTAATGAGAACAATTTTTCTCCCTCCTCCTTGTAACAACCTTTTATGTATTTGAAAACTTATGTCCTCTCTCAGTCTTTTCTTCTCTAAACTAAAACAAACCTAATTTTTTCAATCTTCTATCATAGGGCAGGGTTTCTAGACCTTTAATCATTTTTCTTGCTCTTCTCTGGACTCTCTCCCATTTGTCCACATTTTTCCTGAAATGTGGTGCCTAGAACTGAATGCAATACTCCAGTAGAGACCTAACCTGTACTGAGTACAGTGGAAGAATTACGGTACTTCTCGTGTCTTGCTTACAACACTCCTGCTAATACATCCTAGAATGTTTGCTTTTTTTTTGCAACACTGTTCACTCATATTTAGCTTGTGATCCACTATGACCCCCAGATCCCTTTTTATGATACTCCTTCCTAGGCATTCATGCATGGTGTCACGGACATATAGGTTATGAAAAGGGTTACTAAATGTTATTTTCATCTAATACATCTCTACCTTTTTATAACACTGTCCTTGGGAGCCAAAAAATCTTACCGCATTATAGGTGAAACCATGTTATATTGAACTTGGTCTGATTCACCGGCGTGTGCAGCCCCTTCACCCCCCAGAGCACTGCTTTACTGCGTTATATCCAAATTCGTGTTACATCAGGTGGCATTATATTGAGGTTGTGGTGTACTGCATGATGAATGATGTGGCAATGGAGAACTTACTAAATAAGGATTGTTAAAAAAAATAAGCAGCCACCATTCCTGTTTAAAACAAATTACTTTAAATAATCTGGACATTAAAATTATGTCTACAGTACAAGTTACTATTCTATCCACATCTGCTTTTACAAGAAGTGTAGTATAAATCCTTTGTTTTAAATCAGTATAACTACTTATAATTAAAGCAATCATATAGCTTTTCTGTTATGGTACATTGGGTCTTTCATTATAATCTCTTTTTCTGCCCTGTTTTCAATTGCTAATTCATAAAGTTTGAAATATTTGATATTTTCATTGTGCTATAGAATTAGTCTTTTAGAACAGTAATTTTTTTCTAAACACTTGCATTAAATGTATGATTAGACAACTGTTTTAATTTGATATGTGAATTATATTCCATAGACAGTGTATATATCGACATATGCATCTGGTTTACTTACCTTGCCAGTGAACACACACAGAATCTAAAATTTAGTTCACGAAGCAAATAGCATCCTCACTTATACAATTCAGTTTCAAATTCCATGTTAAAAAAGCATTGAACAGAACTGCCTAATTAGCTCTAGATGGCAGCAAGATGCAAGAGTAACAGTCAGTATGTCCTTTGTGAAACTATCATTCAGAATAAACAGCAACTGTTCATTTATGGTTTGCTCCAGTTGAATTAAAGTCCTAGAATGTGTTTCAAGTGCACTGAATAGGAGTTTCTGATACCCATATTTAAAATTTAGGGAGTAAAATGGACTATATGGCTCTCATTTAGTAAATAATTTAGCTATATATATTTTATATAAACAATGTTTTATAGTTGAGCTATTTTAAATTAGTCACTGTAAACAATAACTAAGGGTTTATCAAAAGGGAGAGTCATTGCACAGCAAATTGGGGAGTAATCTACAATACATTAGTATGCCACATACTAACCATCCATGTGGACTCTATTGCCGTGCTCTGTAAGTTCCTTAGTGTACTTTGATCTCAGATCAGTGAGCACTAGTGAACTTTTAATGAGCAGTAGCAGGGTCCACACAGACAGTTCATGCACCGCATGCTGGTGCACTATAAATTTACAGCCATGTACTGACTCTCCATCTAGAAAAGATCCCTGGCAATCTACCTTCCAAGCAGCAATATAAAAAGTATCAAAGGAGGACACAAAAACTACTTGTATGTGGCTTTATAATGACTTTTCTAGGATTCACTTGAGATGACACGTTACTTACTCATGGCTTTATCACTCTAAGTAATGCAGCCATCCCAAACATGCTTCTAAAACCTTTATGTCACGACAGCATTGTGCATTTACTAATAAAAAGGTCTGAAAATTCGGGTTGTCCCTGATCAGCTCAGATCTCACTGGGATTCACGTTATTTTATTTCAATGAATGCTGCCATTTTGCTGCTACTTCTCAACAAGTAGTGTACAAAATGAAGAGGTGCTCAGCATTTGATTGCATCAAAGGGTGTGGAGGAAGAAGATTTTCACAGTCCTAAAACAAGTTAAGTTTATTAAATGAGATGTCTGGAAAAACAAGTCCTAAAACAAGTTAAGTTTATTAAATGAGATGTCTGGAAAAACATAAGCATCAGAATTTAATCATGATTGAGAGTACCAAGTCTTATACATCGAAAGATTAAGATATTTGTAAAAACAAAACCTAGCTTCTGAAGTTTTAAAAATGACTATCAGTGGAAGGCTGCACTTTTGTGACTCCAACTATTTCAGACTCCACCAGCAACACAACGTTTTAAGCACATGCAGAGCACTTCAAATAACTGTAGACTGCTGACCTCATCTACTCATGGAACTGGTAGGTTCCTGGAGAGTGAGTTTCTGCAGAAGTAGATTTTGACAGGTAATCCAACCTCACAATACAAATGTTAACTCCATTTATTCTAAAGTTTTCTTTACTCATAACTTAGATCATTCTATCAGAAGATTTGCTGTCCTAACAAAAAGTTGGCCGCATCTGACTGGTAATATATTAAGGCAAATCAGCTGGCTACTTTACTAACCTGGCACCATCTTGAGACACCATTAAGTAATTATAGATCAGAACACTGCACCCAAAATATAGTGTAAACTGTTACAGGATCATTTAAGATTAAGTAACACATTAAGCACATACATCTTCTACAGTAACTATTTTAAAGAATTATAGCCAACTTCTTTATGTTACGAAGTGAAAACTGGGATTTAATTTCTTTACCCAGCCACCTGTGTAAATTTACAGGCTTTCAGAGTGTTCTTTTGCTTCCTTTTCAGTTCTGTAAAATGAGTAAAGTAAAATAAATTTAATGGCCTGACTTTTAATCTCCTAGCTCTGTCACAAAGACACATTACTGCCAGAAGTCCCATGAACAATGGATTACTTCTCACCCCCAGAAAAGACAGTCACTTCAGGTCATTTCTGAAAGCATTACAGTTCCTGCATCAAACATGATTTGCATCTTAGGCTCCTCATTGCTAGAAATCAGTTTCCTCTTCATGCAGATGTTAACACAGGAAATTTATTTTCTATTGAGCAGAATTTCACACATTTTCACAAATACTAGTAACAAAATGAAGGCTTTTACTGTGCTATGATATTGCTATAGTATATATAATATATTGCTTCCCACTAGACCCACATGCAGCCACTCCAGGCACCAATGACTCTAGCCACTAACCTTGCCAGGACCACAGTGGGGACTGAGGAAACTTGAATGGCAGAGTACATAAGGTTCAAGTCATTGCAAATATCCATGTACACCTAGCAGTAGCCAGCTGGGGACAAGGTTAGTGTAGGGCCTGCCACCTTTTCTACAAATGCCTAAACTGCCCGGAAATTCCACCAGCAGTTTCCACTGCAGCCACAGCAGTAGAAGCAGATTCTACAACAGCAGACTCTGGACATCAAAACTGATATCTATACTTGAGTTTTCTTTGGACTTCTCCAATCACAGAACTCCAACCCCTGCGGCCCTTCCTCACCCATCCCATATTCCCTCTCTCTACCACCCTCACTCTAAATCTTACAGCCTTTTAAATTTCGCCCCTTTTTACATTACTCCTCTCTAGCCCCTTCCCTCTCCCCTCCCCCTCCCCCCATCAAAACAGACATGAGATAGAGAAATTAGTTTAATAGTACTGCACATATGTTCTTGAAGTAGTAAATCTTGTTTTTCATTATCCTTTCTTCTTCCCTTATGATGTCTGATTAACTGTAAGATCTCTGGGGTAGGGACCACATCTTATTTGCCTGTATGCTCAGTGAATTAAAAAACAAACAAACAACAATAGGTAGAACCCTACCCAAGAGGTCAGAACTCCGCCAGGTAGGCTAGATATTCAGTCTGAGAAACACAAATTATACAGGCAAGCATTATTTAACTTTAACTTACTACATAGTTTATTTAGACATTTATTACTCTATTTTCCAGATACATTTTTAGTTTGCTTGGAACGGAAATCAGCAGTGTTTATTTTCCATGCCAATGAGATAATTCAACTGCATTGAGGTTTATGAAAGCCACTTCTTTGGCTGTCAATTAAACTGAAAGTTTATTTTATCTCACGTAAGTAAAATCCTTCTCTGGATTATCTTCTACCATGATAAATTCTGGCATTAACCGTTAAGTCTCAAACCAAATGAGAGTATAAAAAAAAATTTCTGTAATAAGAGAAGCAGGGCAACTTTTACATTTGAAGATTGAGTAATTTTTAAAGTCAAGTTAAATAATTTAACTACTCAGAAATATGGCAGTAAGAGCTGATTATGTGCTTATCTGTGTTAACATAAGCAATGTAAAATGCAACTTTCTTCTAAGCTCAAACCATTTTTCTATAAAGAGAAAAGATGACTGATATTCCATCAGGGATTCATCTGCCTCATTTTATTTAAATACAGCTAATACAATCTGAGCAAAAGACAATGATTAAAACAGGTAGTCATCTTTGGAGGTTAACTAGCATTTTCTCTGAGAAATGTCATAGGTTCACCCTGCTATTCTGTTTGAAATTGCTTGAATCAATTAATGTGAATACAATCATATTTGTGCACTGAGCTTTTCGGGAAAGAATTTTATATTGGTAAAACTGATTAACAGTAAAAATTTTACAAGCAAAGCCTAATCACTATTTTATTACTTCTGGGAGATTTACTTTTGATGTACCTTATATATGCACATTCGAGTCTATTTCTGTCTTCATACATTTTGCAATGAAATCCTGCTTTAAGAATTCTTTGAAACCACAATCCTTTAAAAAGAGTTGGTTCTACAGCTAATCTTTAAACTCATCCAAACATAGAAAAATAAAACAAAAAATCCAACTAAGTACTGTATGTCACAATTCTCAAGTAACTGCACCTCTGACCCCTTCTCGTCTGAAGTGTACCACTGAGGTACTAGGCCTCAAGCAGTCACCTCTATCTTGAGGTGGAATTGCATGATTCTCCCTCTCACAGACTTGGATCTCGCTGCAATCCCCAGTGATTAATTGCAATTCCTCAGCAGGTCTGACTTATGTTCAGCACCTGCTGTTTTCTTCTCTCTAGAAAGAATGACAGTGGTAACCAGTGACCACACAGCTTTCTTAAAGCAAAGTATATATTTAAAACAAAAGCATTTCAGAAAAAATAGCTCCCCAAAACAGTAAGCCAATCCCTATGTTTGCCTGTCCGTCTGTCTGCAAGGCTTACCATTCCCTGGAAGCTGGGGAAATAACCCAACTCTTTCAGACTCTTCTACAGAGCCTCTCTGTATCAAACTGTCCCCCTGACAGCTGCTGACAAAGGGACTCCTCTCCACCACCACCTCCCCGTTTCCTCAGAAGGGGTTTTTCACTGTTTACTGTTCTTTTGGTCTCTTCATTCAGAATACCGACAGAACAGCCGTATCACTTTGGCCAGGGGCCTAGAAATATAGCATTGTTCTGTAATTGGCCCCGACCCCTGAAGTGTTTTGTCAGAGGTTGCTTAAACAGGGAGCTACTGCGTTGCCTTCCTGTTTGTTCTTCCCCAGTCTCTTAAACTAAATCAATAAATTCACACAGAAAAGTCTTAGAACCCAATATACAACAACTTGACTTCACTGACAAGGTCACAGAGTGATCATAAAATTGTTACATCTCAGTATTCTTCGATTATTACATAGCAGCTCCTTATCCATTACACAGTTGTTTTCAGTTGCTTGCAACTTTGCCAAATTACCATTTGGGCATAGAAAATTTCAATCCTCAGGCTGAATTTTTCTGGGAAATTTATGGTAAAACGGTTCAAACCCTTCCAAAAATAAATTTAGGGGAAAATAAGTTGCTTTGCCCATATTAAAAAAATTGAGTAAAAAAAGCAACTGAGCAGCTCTAACTTTCCATGTTTTGGAGCAGGGAACTGAAGTTTGGCAAGGAGGTCACACCGGTATTAGGGATGTGCCAATAAAAAAATGCTTACATTTCGCCAATTTATAAGCCTCTGAAATCTCAGTTTGCACATGCTCAGAAGAGGCTTGTTAGAGTTAAGCAGCTAGATTCTCCGAAGATTTTGTTTTTCCACTTCATATGATCCATTTCCTAACAGCATCTACATTTCAACCAGATTCTGCACACACCATACCCACAGAGACCGAACATATTCCAACCCAGGGTTACCAGGACTAAGCAGAACCTTTGCTGCAACTGCTCTTCCCACTGTCAATGGCTGCTGTGGCAGCAAAAACTGGAATTGAAACCAGAGAGACTGTCATTCCTATGCTCTCAATGCTCCATCTGCTGCCACCCTGGCAGCATGGAGAAAGAGAAAGCTGCCTGACTTTAATGTAGAGGAGCAAGGGGGAAGAGAGAGTGTTGGAGGCAGGGAGGATAGGATCAGGAACAGAGGGGAAAGCTGACTGCACAGGAACAAGAGGGGCCGAAACCAAGAAAAATAGGAGTAGAAAGGGACATGGAGAGATTGAGGGGCAGGGACAGAAGGGTCTGTTAACCATAGAATCATAGACTTTAAGGTCAGAAGGGACAATTATGATCATCTAGTCTGACCTCCTGCACAACGCAGGCCACAGAATCTCACCCACCCACTCCTGTATCTTCGGACAAAGAGAGGAATTGGCTGTAAATCTGAAGGTGAAAGGCAACCTGGAGACAGTGATCATGAAATGATAAATTTCATGAATCTAAGGGAAGGAAAGAGTGAGAGCAGCAAAGAGAAACCTTCCCTACAGAACCTGAAATTGAACCTATTATTCCTGAGTCTCAACATTCTTTTGCTGTCTAACAAATTGCTGTGAAACCCACTGGGAAATCTCGTCACCATGTCCCTTTAGTGGCAAATCCATGAGAAAGATAACAGCCTTCTATGCCAGTGATTCTCAAACCGGGGCCGCCACTTGTGTAGGGAAAGCCCCCTGCAGGCCAGGCCACGCCGCTTCCATTGACCTGGAGCAGCGAACCGTGGCCAGTGGGACCAGCGGCCCTGGCAGGTAAACAAACTGGCCAGGTCCACCAGGGGCTTTCCCTACACAAATGGCAGCCCCAGTTTGAGAACCACTGTTCTATGCTATCAGTTAGAAGCCTGAGAACTGTGCTGTGGATCTAAAGATCCCAAACCCTGATGAAAATCCATATGAAGTATTAACAGAATTCCACCTTACTGAATTTGGGGTTTGTTTGTTTTTTTTCAATTTTAAAGTTCTTAATTTTTTAAGAATTTGCATAAATAAATGACATTAAAAGAATGTTAACACTAAAATCAAATTCTCAAAAGTTAGGAAATGTATGAATTAAGGTTACTCATGCAACCTTCATTTGGTTCCCTTGGGCTTATGCATTACGATACCAGTCTTTAGTTAGATGATCCTGTACTCTCCACTTCCCTTTCCTCCCTCCACCCCCACAGGACTTCTGCCTCATTCATGCATAGAATTAACAGGGTTTTTTTCAAAATGTGATATACTAACAATTCTGTTGTCCAGGAAGAACAAAGTGGCAAAGCTTACTTTCTGTACAATTATTTTCCTCTCTAGAAAGTCCCACAATGAACTAGGAGTTAAATCCTGAACTTAGAGAGCTAAATATAAACAAATATAGCTTTTGTGGTCCACAAATGAGAAAAAGTAAATGTTATTTACCTTTCAAGATATCTTTATTTGACTCTTCAAGGAACATTTAAAAAATGAACAGGTGGTTTCAATAATGAGGTTCACAAAACCTCTTAAAATGTACTCCAAAGAAAACAGTATTTTCTAACTATAAACTATTATTAAATTTACTATTTTCACTATTAAGTTTACTTACTAAATCACACAACTCAAACACCAGAAGATACGGGATGGCTTCCACACACCGCCCAATACATTGCAGAACGTTTGGATGCTGAAGAATGCTATAAATAAATACAAACAGATTATTTTAAGTCAGAAAAACAGCAGTACACATTAATAGATCTAACATGACTGAATACTACCATCCCCCTATGCATCTCAATTTCCTCTTCTGAAAGTCAGATTTAAATCCACATAGAAACAGCATGAGGCAGATCTTCAAACTCAATAAATCCCCTTTGATATGCTCTAGCCGTGCAAGGAAATCTTCAAGAGGCCTTAAGCGGACAGCTGAGCATTCTCCTGGCGTGGGTGTAAAGTGGTGTAAAGACAATGCTGCTACACCCTGTTTCCCCTCTCCCCCATGGTGTGTGTGTTGGGAGCATACAAGGGCATAGCTGGGGCATACTGTGCTCCAGTACCCCAGTGGGACTGTACAACTATTTAAAGCAGCCAGTTACTCGGTGCCCCTCTGCCCCAGAACTGGCAGTGGAAACATGACAGCCACTTTTGCCCACTCCCTGAAAAGCACATGAAGATTCAGCTTTTCGTTTCCAGCCAATTCTTTTGAGTACCCTTGGACTCCAAAACAGGAGACCAAACAAATGGAGTTTACTTACCTGTAACTGGAGGTTCTTCAAGATATGTGGTTCCTGTCTGTATTCCACAAGCCGGATATGTATGCGCACCATGCGCCTGAGTCAGGAATTTTTTTGCAAGCACTGTCAGTTGGCCTACACCTCCGTTGTAGTTCCCATTGGGCTCAGAATCAAGGGTATAAAGGTGGTGCATGCCAACGCCATTCCTGTTTCCCATTCTTACTGCAGTTCAGAATAATCTGCAGGGACGGGGTCGGGGGGGGCTAACGGAATACAGATAGGGACCACACACACCTTGAAGAACCTCCAGTTACGGGTAAGTAACCTCAATTTCTTCTTTGAGTGACAGTCCCTATGTGTATCCTACACAAGGGAAATTAATAACCCAGCAGTCAGATGGCATGGGCACGAGGATGCAGATTCGATAGTCTACTGTAATACTGCTGTCCCCACAGCTGTATTTGCAGTTGACAACTGAACCAGAGTGTAATATCTCATGAAGGTATGCAAATTGCTACAAGTATGTCTCCTACACATCTTTAGGTGGAGTATATCTCTCAGCAATGCAGCCATAGTAGTCAGCCCTCTAATGAAATGAGCCCTCACCCCTCTGCAGGGGGACTATGAGCTAGTTGTAACAAAGGGTAATACAACCTGAGATCTAGTTTGAAAGTCTCGACGTCAATCTTGCTTAACCCCTTGATCGCTCTGTTATGTAAACAAAGTTTCGGTATCTAACATCCTTTGTTCTTTGCAGATAAAAGGCCAAAGCCCTTTGGTCATCTAGAGAATGTAGCCACCTCTTCACTTGAGACGTGGTTTTGGAAAAAATTCTGATAAGCGGATTACCTGACTCATATGAAACTCAAACTACTTTGGGAATAAATCCAGGGTGGGATCGTAAAGAGATCTTTTCTTTATAGAAGATAGTATATGGTGAGTCTGCCATGAGTGCTCTCAGCTCGCTGACTGTTCTGACTCTCTCAGCATATGCACAGCATGCCCAGTCATTTGACTGCATTGTCATCAGCCAGTGAAGAGCCAATAGTCCACTATCAAAGCAAGTCAGCGGGCACTTGTCAAAGATGTGCAACATAGTCTGAAGCTGACCACATTTACATCATCGGATGAAACCCCATTTGAAAATGCTGGCCGCACCATTGCCTTGCTCTGTCCGAAACCAGTTCAGGGATGACTACAAGTACCTTGGCAAGTCAAAACCTGACAGGCAGATGGTTGGGTCGGTGATGAGAGAGTGATTAACAACTGTCGTTGCTGCCCACTCGTTACGCCAAGCGGATTCCACCGTCACGTCCTGTGGAGGGATAAGTGACCACAAAGGAAGCCTAAAAGAGAGGCAAACTGGGAGGTGGACGATGAGGTCTGAATACAGAGGCAAGTCGTTGTTCTCATGGATCTTAACCAGGCGCATGATGGAAGCCCCCTCACAGCGAATATGGGGCAGTGCTATGTTAAAAATATTGGCAGCCCTGGCAATGGAGTTGCACTTAAAGTCCCAGTAACAATACATATAGCTTTTTTAATCTCTACATCGACCAGCTTCACGTGAGACAAGTGACATCAGATAGGAGCACAATACTCTGCTCGAGTCGCAGAGGGCAAGAGCTGATGTTCTAAGCACCTGGGAACAAGCACCCCAGATTGAGCTGGCCAGTTTTCTGAGCAAGGTGTTCTGAACGCTAACTTTGGCTGCTGTCTTTTTCAAGTGGTTGCGGTACATCAATGACCTATTCAGTGTCTTCTGACTGATACTACGGCTATTAGAAAGGCCAACTTCATGGACAGACAGGCCACAGAGCACGTGCCTAGAGGCTCAATGGGGGGCTTAGTGAGCAATTATAAAACAAAACTGAGGTCCCACTGAGGTGCAAATTTCAATGGTGGAAAGTGTTACCCAAAATTGGGCCAGCTAATAAGCTTAGGGAGGACTAATGACCCACCAGAGTCTGGCAGGAAGCAGCACTTTTATTATACTGAGAACTAAACTCAAAAAAAGCACAGGGAGGTCACACTCACACTTGCATACTCAAGCTCCCAGGACAGGCACGGCACTGGAGATGTCAGGATTTTTCAAGGTAATTGTCCCCCAGCACAGTGATGGATGGTGCAAAGAAGGTAAGTCTTCCCGAGGCATGATGGAATGCAACACAGCAAACCACTGGCCAGGCGGTCCGGGCGAAGGGCCTTCACAGGACATACAATCTTGTGAGTGCACTGCTGAGCACATGGCCCCTTCCCCTTTTAAGGACCTGCTCCTCATGGCTGCGACTAGAGATGACTTGGCCACATCTGGTTGGTCACACTCCACCTTGGGCAGTGTCCATGCATTGTGTGTGTGAATGCTGCCTAATTAGAGTCCCAGACAACTTGCCTACCTGGGAGCTCTTCTGATTGTCCAGTTGTTCAAGCAGCCCATTCATTTTACAAGCATTCCAGGAGGGGGAGGGGAAAAGCCACTTCACGGAATTTAGAAAGGGGGAGGAGACAACAGGTAGGGGGGAGTGTAACAGACCTTTTGGAGCATACAGGTTATACATAACAGATCACTGGTGCTCCTACGACAGAAAGGATCTGAGAAATCTAGTTTTAACAGGATGAGTGAACATGTATGGTTATCCATCAGAGGATGGAAAACACTGATCATTGCTAAATGCACACTCAGAGAACTGAGCACAAGACCCAAAGACTTAAGAGTAAACAGATACTCTAAAATAGCAGGAATCCCAGCAGATTCCATAAACAAGGTACACTGTGAGCCACAGAGGAGAAACGCTTCCATCCTTGGAATAATAGCTTCTCATAGCAGTGTTTTCTGCCTTTGGTTAAGGATGGACTTCACCCTTTTAGAACATGAGCACTCTATTTCTGATACCCATCCAAATACCTGGCCATGAGCTTGAACCTGCACTTATACTATGTTAGAAGGTTCAGCAGTGTGTGGGTGTTAATAGGTGGGTGAACTGACCACATAAGCAGATGTGTAAACCAAAAAACTGTCTTGGCCAGTTGGATGCAGTCAGGATGACTCAAGCTCTGTCTTGTTGGATCTTCCACAGAACTTGTATCATTGACATGGGAGGAAAGATATACCCCACGCAGCCCTGCCATGACACTAGTAGGGCATCTGTCTTGTAGCCCTTGCCCAGAGCTGCTCTGAAGAAGTATTGAGGAAGTTTCCTGTTCTCCCATGAGGCAAAAAGGTTCCAGGTCAGCGTTTCCTGAATGGGCAAAGATGTTGTCAAGAACCAAAGTGTGAATCTCTGATTTGTGAAAAAATGTCTGCTCAGGCACTCCGCTAGGGAGTTTTGCACCCCTGGTAAATATGCTGCTGATAGTGTTATGAGATGGCTGATGCACCAGTTCCAGAAGATGACAGTCTTTATGCACAGAGGAAGAGATCTCTCTCCCTCCACTTGTTTACATAAAATACCCTTATGTTGTCCAATATTACTTGGACATGTCTGGATTGGATGAGTGGGAGAAAGGCATCGCGGGCTCAGTGGACCGCCCAGAGTTCTAGTGATGTGACATCCATTCTGGACTCCCATATAGTCCAGATGCCTTGTGCCATACGATTGCCCACATGAGCACCCCAACTCAAGAGGGAGGCATCAGTAATGATGGCTGCCTCAGGAATTGTGTGAGGAAAGAGATCCCCACCCAAATCTTCTCTGGTTTTGTCCACTAGACGGGAGAGTCTAAAACTCTAAGCAGAACTGTTCCCTTGCTGCTTATGTTGCAGAGACTGTTGAGTACATGAAGAGAAGCCAAGTTTGTAGTCAGCAAGGATGAAGCTTCCCTAACAGAATCACATGTTTACATGAGGCCAAGCAAGAAAAGGCAACTTAATTGATGGCCTGGATCTGATAGTGACCTGATGTATATGAAACCTCTCCAGAGGTAGACATGGTTTTGCCGTAGTCGAGTCCAATGTCTTTCCTATAAAACTCATGCAACTCATGGGGGTCAACATGCATTTTTCATGATTGACACAGACACCCAGGGAAGACAGAAGGTTGAACAGAACACCTCCTGCCTGCTAGAATACCTTGTAAGAATTGCCCATCAATAGAAACTTTTTGATTGAGGATTAAAATATGATGTGGCATTGGATGCTGTAGAAGCTGGGTACCTGGTCTATAAAGCCCTCTGTTTCTTGCATGGGGCCTCCTGAGTACACAGGTGGTAAAACAGCTGAGGACACAGTCTTGTCCTATACCCCGGTGTATGGTAAACTAACCTGAGGCTCCTGCACTTTCTCAAGCTGAATCTGTACCTGTACATGAGCTTTTGATATTGTCTGAAGTCATCTGGCAGAGAGGGAGTAGCTGGAGTAACCACCTCATCCAGTGAAGAGAATGAAATTGCTTCCAGAAACAGTGAATCCAGCTCACCTTCCCCTTCCAAGTATTCCGATAGGGCCGGTTGCAAGAGTCCAGGTGATGGCAAATAGGACTCCTGAACTGATCCTGGGTATCTAACCTAGGACTCCCACAGTCTCCCATATTAACAGTAGGATGGATCATCTGGCAGAGAACCACCCCAGTTGCAGGGCCTCAGACTCATCTGAAGAGAAAGCCAGATCCCTCATCCGCAGCAGAACCAACAATACCAATGGCTGTGCCTCAAGGCTTGCAGGTGGGATGGATACAACTGCCTCATCAAGATGGTCTCTTCTTCTGGTGTATTAATATTCCAGAACAGAGATGGTCCTAACAGGAGGGATGAACGTGGATAGTGAAGAGCAAAGAGGTCCTCCAGGAAGACGTAGGTCTCTGACATCAAATAGACTCTCTTTGTACCTCAGGGCAAAGTCGTCAGAACCAGAGCTTCTCTGGTCATTGTTGTCAGCTCCCTCCAGGGCCGGGTCGCTAGCAGTACCACATCAACTCTAGAAGTGGATGGGAGCACCAGTAGCTGTTTATCCCAAGCCTTCACCATCGGAGCTCATGTCAAAAGCTGTTACTAACCTTTTTGTAACTGTTGTTCTCAAGATGTGTTGCTCATGTCCATTCCACATTCGATATGCATGTGCTGCATGCACCATCACTAGAGATTTTTCCTACAGTGGTACCCATCAGGCCAGCTCTAGCACACTTTGATGCCCCATGTTCATACACCAGTCGAAGGAACCCAGACAGCCCCATACCCTCTCCATTCCTTCTTGCCAGCTAACTCTGAAGAGAGGCAGGAGGATAGGTCATGGAATGGACATGATCAACACATCTTGAAGAACAACAGTTGTGGTAAGGTTAGTAACAGTTTTTTTCTTTTTCGAGTGCTTATTCACGTCCATTCTATGTTAGTTTTTTCCCCCACCACCAAGTTAAATCACAAGTGACCCAAACACAATGATAAAAAGCTATTTGTATAACCTAATCACTTCTTTGATTGGATTTAATATTTGTTTAATGTTTAAAAACAGATAAGATGCTGCTTAAAAATAAGTTTTGTTAAAAAAATGAAGTACATAAAGCATTGCCAACTCCTGTGATTTTATCACAAGTTTCACTGTATTTGGTTTTTCTCTCAAAGTTCAAGCTCCTGGAGGCAAGTGACTACATGAAAATCTCAGCATCAATTTAAAAAAAATCTCTAGTCTTCATCCCTGCAGAGAAAAGCCCAAGAATGCAAACCAAGGCTCAAAAATTGGACGGCAATAAAAACACGAAACTGCACTCTTTAAAAATCTCATGATCTGGGGGGATATGTCTGACTCAATTTTTGATAATTTAGCGTTGACAATATTGAATGTGTATTTTTCTTTTCTTAAACTACCAACATTTACTTTTTATTAACAGACTGAAAAGGGAGGACAGAGGTGAGTTTTACATAAAAAAGAACCATAATACTGAACAAGACAGCTTTCCACAGTTTATGTATATATTAGTAGCATGGACTGTCTTCAAGTTACCCAAGGTATGAGAGACTACTTACTAGTAAGGTTCTCCATTTCTCAAAAACTGCTCTTGTTCTTTGAGACCTGCATTTGCCTTTAATTCCTTCACTATTACTCTTGCTACACTAGTACCTGAGTAGATCTCCCCAAGTAGGACCTGAAAAACAAACAATTCTACATTACATAGTTTCAGTCACATTTAAAGAGGAAGTATCCGGTTTCCTGTTATACCTCAATTACAACACAAAAAAACCACAAAGCCACTAGAAACATGTGGCTACGGGTGTCTTCTGACTTTTTTGCTAACACATCCAAAGCTTTGATTATTCATCTTCCACACTTAAGAAATTATTCTGACAATTGATATTAATCCTCTGCATTTAAAAAAAAATTATGTAATTTTTTTAAATAAAAATTGGAGTTAAAGAGCTTTTTCTACAAAAGCTGCTAAAATTAAAACAGTAATTTACATGCTCAGTCTACTGAAGTGGAATTTCTGACTATTTTAAGTATGTTTTGTTTAAGCAGCACTGCATCTGAATTGAAGAGAGCAATGAGATAGAAAAAGTACATGCAAACAGCAATACAAATTAAGTTCTAAAGACAATTTTCTTATTGTGTTATTACTTTGGATAAATATCATTTAAAATGGTAACATAGGTCTCTGCTTAGGAATAAAATCTCAACTGCAGAACTACAATATTAAAGGAGGCCTTTTCACCTTTCCAAACCAGCCATTTCCAATTTCTTGAATATAGTTTAGACTCTGACGTGCAACTTGAGACTTTGATCCTTCTGTTATAAAAAACAAAAAAAATAGACACACATCAAGCCACTCAAAATGGCCAAAAGTACCTATGCTACTGTTGAAGAAATAATGCATGATCCTAAAATGCTAAAAAAAAAATTAGTTCTTACATCAATTACAGCACACTACAATACAATGCACATATTAAGCTAAGCAGCAGAAAATATTGTTAAACATTTAAAATGACAAAGTATTAAAACAAGGCTAACCTAACGACAGATGAACGAAAGCCAAGGCTGACACTTCTCATCTTATTTAGGCTTTTTAACAGATTCAACTAGTAACCAATCCAAGACCAATGAAATACCTTTGCACAATAATGCAAATTAAGAATGACGTGTAAACTTTAGCTTTCAACACATCCAGATATACTGCAAACCAACAAAAGAAAGAAAGTCAAAACAGCTGAGTTTGCATTTATCTCTGTAAATATATCTGCATTAGACAGTTATGGAATCTATTAAATCACTGTTTACAGGAGTCCTACATAAATGGCAGAACATAAGCACACAGCAGATCATGGAATACTCACGGCTTTTACAAGCCCTGATTAGCCACCTTACCAGCAGAGCTCCAGTTCTTTACATACCGACCCAGCTGCTCTAATTGCAGCCTCTACCTATGTGAGGGGAAATTTTCTTTTGTAAAAAATGTACTTCACATGAAAATCCCCCTTGGCCAACTGCTGGGAAATCTGAAACCTTAGCCTTTTTCTACACTGGCAAAAATATACCCATAATTCACTGCCAGTGCAGTTCCACTGGTGGTTAACAAAAAGTTGCAGGGTAGATGTGTTTAACCATTTTAACTGGTAAGGAACACAGTGGTAAAGACACCTAAGCCCTGTCGACAGTACAATACAACTTTTGTCACTGGTACCATGAGTTGCTCTAACGGTAGCTCCCATTTTTGCCACTATAGGCCAGGTCTATACTAGGAGCACTTTACCAGTATAGCTTATTTCAGGCCCTCCTTCCCCTTCCCCAAAGCAAAACATGCTATATATGAAAATGAACAGTTTTGCCAGTACACCTGTCTAAACTAAGGGCTTTTGTCAGCACAACTATGTCAGTCAGAGATCATACGTCATCACAATTCTAACCAACACAGCTATAACAGTAATAGTTTGTAGTGTAAGACCTTGCCATGGAAACAATCTTGGGGAGAGGCAGCAATCTGCTGAGGTGACAACAGTCTCTCCGTTTGGGAAAGTAAAGGGCAGGGTGGGAAAGAGTGTTAAATCAAACGCTGAGATTTTGTGATCCTAGTCAGTTTTTCTTAAGAGTCAGCTCTGCAGAGCTTAAAGAAGCAGCTGATTAATCCTAATCAGTTTTCCTTTACAGCTCTCAATTCTTTGTTTTTAAAAATAAGCAGGACAAAAAAACCCAAAAAACAAAAACACACCCAGGTACAAAGAAACAGCACAAAAAGAGGGGGAAATGCAAATATCAGCAAATAGGCAGAAGAAGGAGGGCAAGGAAGGGAAAACAGGCCTCTTTCAGAAAGTCTCCTACTTTTTAGATCTTTAAACTAATGGATCTAACATTTTTGGTTTGCTGTTTTTGTTTTTTTTCTTTGGGGAGGGGGGAAAGGAGAGGGAAGCGGCGAGAATTGAGTGTTTGCAGTAAGTTGTCTCACACAGAGTTTAAAAGTTCCCTCGCTGAGAGCTGATCAAAAATGCATAGGTGAGTGCCATCAGCTTCTGCTAAAGCTAAGCTTGACCCAAACAAACAAACAAAAATTTTCAAGACCTTAAGGTTGCAAAGACATACTCAGTCCATATTAGGAAGTCTAACTAATACAATGCTTTCTTCTTCTACAGACAGATCCAGAGCATCTGTTGCTGCTCATATTCTTCCGCAACCTGCCGAAGAATGAAAGTTAACTAGCCTTGTCAGGTTCCACTGCTGATTTTCAGAATCTGATGAGAAACAGTAGAACTGATAGTTATTTTCATTCTGCTGGTGTTGGGAAAAACTAAGAGCAACAGCAAAGAAAAGCAGTAGACCTGTCCACCAGAAAGATTTTTTTTAATTATTTTTTTATTTTATTTTTAATGGAGTCTGAGAGACGCATTGAGTAGCAGAGACTCCTCTCATTGTAACAGGAGGAACAAACCGTGTTTCTTCACCCTTGTACAAGGAAACTGGGAGAAGGCACAGGAGATTGAAGGGCACCTTTAAGTATTAAAACCTACTACCTGGAGAAAGATAAAGATTGGACTCAGAAGTAGGGTCCAAAGAGAGAACCCTAATATTAAATCCCAGCACCTTCCGATTTTCACAGTAGCTGACTTTTCACCTGTTATTGTCTCTGGACATAAGACCCTCCAAAATCCCACCTTTTGTATTAGCCTGTGTCTAGTAAGTTTAGTCTTTTGACAATTAAGGCTTAGAAATTTCTGCTAGACATCTGCCGGTAGGGCATGAGACTGTGTAAGTGATAAAATAAAGATAAACAGGAACATATGAGGCACAAAAGTTTTGTGAGAAAATATAAGAGAACAGACAAACAGCACAACTTTGAGAAAGAGAAGAGTGGTGAGAATGGCAGGAACATGCTTAAAACAACTCAGAAAGAAATACACCATGATCTAATATAAGAAAAAGTAGAGTGAAGTCAGGACGGGAAAAGAGGAAAAGCAAATGCTATAGTGACAGTAAGTAGGCCTGACTGAATACTATCTGACAAAGATATTTTCTTTTTAAAACTCTGGATAGTTACTGAAGTCTTCTTTGGGTCTCCTCTCTAAACACTTGCAGTTGGCCATGGATGTATTGCCAGAAAGATTTCTTTGTATTAATCAGAAGTATTATGTGCAACTGGAAATAATAATTTCATACTTTATATTAAATAGTAATTTGTGCATAATATTTGAGATGCTGCAATTCAATTAAAGGTAACTACAGTTTCCTATATGGGGCCTGTGCCTTTTTTGTTGTTTTTTGGAAAGTATACATGAAACCATTTTAATCACAGAGGGAAAATTAATCTGATTCCATTTTTCAGCTTCATCCTCACAGATTTGAAGCAAAGGATGTTCACAGTAAAAACAAGCTAATGGTGTGACAAACAGGGTTACAGGTACAAGTTTCAGATCACCCCAAAAATCTGCTAAAATGAAGCTCAATTTTGCTCCCACTTAAGTCAGTGGCTAAAATTCTACTAGCTTCACTGGGAACAGATCCTGGTCCATGAACCAGGACTATTAAGAGGCAAAAATCATACATGGCCAAACTAAGTATCTTCATCTAGTCCTTTTTTTTTAATATTAGTTTAAGAGTGGAAAAAGGCATATTTTAATATATTTACTATGCACTCTAATTTTTGAAAATTTAGATTCTGTAAACTATTTTATAGCTGATTTCTGAAGAGAAAATATGAATAAATTTTATTTTGCATTTAACAGAAAAACAATTTTTTCTGGATTTCACAAAGTTCTAATGCTGCAATAAAAATAATTTACAAATAAACATTTGCCTAGACTTAGTAAACTCTTTAGTAAATAATAGATTTGTGTAATATACACAGTATAAACAAGATTCACATATGAATACTATATTTCAGATACTAGAATTCTAGATGACTATCACTTGATCATCTTCAGTTTCATAGTAAAAAAAGGTTCACATCACCTGCAGGAGGCTGAAACTGGGATGGAGCTGGTAAAGCAATGGTCGGAACTGAAAGAGTAAACACTTCTGCCGGAGACTGAACAGATGGGGTATCTTCTGCTGGTGGTGTAAAATCTATTTCATCATCAAAATTATCTTCAAATTCCTGCAAGAGCAAAGATTTTAGGAAACCACGATACAAGGAGTCTTACTGCCTTCAAACTGGAAGACTAATATATTCTTTCACAGTGCATCAGATTTGAAGATGAAAACTTGATTATAATCACAATTATTAGCTCCGAGGTGACAAACACCCTATTCAGAGCCAATTGCAATGTGTGTTATAATATATTTAACTGATTTTGTTTAAAAAAAATTCATTCAGATCTAATCTCTTTTCAAATTCTCTAGTAGTTGAACTAATTTATTCTTTTCAACAAACCACTTCCATTTTAAAAAAGGACTTCGTTTGAAAACAAGATTCACCAGAGGCCCTGCATTTCTAAAACCAATCAGTAGCAATAACTTTATTCTTTTCTCATTTAATCACAATGTTATAAGCCAGAAGCACTGCTAGTCTGATATGCTAAAAATTACAGAAAGATTTCAAAAGATGTTGCCCCAAATGACGCAAATAACTTGATCAAACATCTACATCATCTCAAAGCAGCTGAGCCCTAAGCTTCACTTCCAATGATAAAACGTAATTCCAAATTCACAGAGGTCGCAAAGATAGCTGAATTTGAATACTAATCAGAATTTTTCCACTAGGCAGAGTTTAGCTATTGTTAAGTAAGTCATTAGAAGGTACAATCTAACAGAAGTTCTGTAATCCTGTCAATACGTAAAAATGGCAATTAGACAAACAAAACAAGGACAATACAGGAAGAACTGATCTTTATCACATAGTCTTGCAAAGTACTAAACTACTAGTAAAATTAGCAGCAAATATATACACTTATGATAAGTTTTTACTGTAGTAAATTACAAGTAACTTGCTATAGTATGCACTCTGGGCCAAGTCTGCACTTATTTGTGTTCAATGGTGTTGCACAGCATGCAAGCAAGTGCAGAATTTGGCCATTTCAGGAGAGGAAAAATGTTTAAATCACATCCACTGTAGAGCGATATTCTGAATCATTTGTAAGTTAGTTATATCATTACCCATCCCAGATTACTTTTGTATCATTTTTAACTTCAATGCTTACCTTAAAGTCTATCTCTGGATCCTTACAGCAGGAGATACAGTTCACAAGCAGTATTACCAGGACTACTAAACTACATGCAGCCAAAGCCACAAAAGAGGATGAAACTTCAGCTGCAGCTATTTCCCCTAGAAATAAACACACATGCAGTTTTAAACAAATTTATTTAAGTCTTAAAGTTTAAAACCTTTTAAAACATGCAAAATAAATAGTGACTGGCAGTGTAAGATACAAGTGAGTTTTAGGGTATATGTCCATGCTGCAATTAAACATCTATGACTGATCCATCAGCTGACTTGGGCTTACCGGGCTATAAAACTGCAGTATAGACATTTGGGCCTAGGCTGGAGCCCAGGCTCCAGGACCCATCCGCCTTGTGGGGTTTCCGAGGTTCAGCCCAAGCCCAAACACCTTTACTGTAATTTTATACCCTTAGTGCCCGGGTCAGTTGACGTGGGCCAGCCAAGGTATTCGATTGCAGTGTAGACGTACCCTAAGTGCTTATGATAATTCCTGCTCACATCCACAGAATTAAGTCTGGCTTGTGGAGAAATATGACATATTAGCAAATACTTAGAAGTTTTTTCACTTTCTTTTGCAGCACTGCACATCTACAATCGATTAGGATCAACTGCTTTTTAGTAGGGACTTTATGAGAAATGTCCAAAAATACTGCCTATAGAGAAATTGGGTCATCACGTACATAGTCACAGATTTGCATGGCATTTTACCAAATAAACAAAGCAGAAGAGCTGCATTAAGATGACAACACAGGGAGGGACAAGGAGTGAGAACAAGGGAAAAGACAGACATGTTCATATAGTTAACTGGGAGGATGCCAAGACATACATCTTCAGAATGAGAGTATTTATTTTTAAAAGAAATATGAAGCTATTACACACCTGTATAACAAACTAGTTTACAAGACTTTTTAATGAGTATTTAAAAAGTGAGCGTGTGACTAGATGAGTGAGTTCCACATATGAAAGAAGGCAAAAAGGCAGATATACAAAGACAGATGGCTTGGATTGTATGAAGGAGAAACTAGTGGGACTAAGTAAAAAATATTAATAAAAAAAAAATCAGGAAAGTAATTAGATTTAAGTTGAGGTTTACTTTCAAGGCAAGAACGAGGAGTCTGAATTTTATTTGGGAGCCTAGAATGCCAGTGAAGAGATTTTCAGAGAGGGTGCCTGCAGTGACAGGACCCTAGTATTGAACTCAGGCCTGCTGGGTATCTAAACCACATCCCTCAGCTCTGTGCCATGGCAGTAATGCTGAGCCACTGCCCCAACCAGCAGCCTTAGCTCTAAGGGTGTACAGTTCCAAAGGAATCACACTCCAAACTCCTGATTGGCTGGACAGGCAGCATTCCCATTGGATACCTGGACTATATAAAGACCCCAACAGGAAGAGGAAGCTGTCTGAGCAACATGTTCTTGCCTGCTGGTTGCTGCCTAGAGTACCTGGCCTTCTTGCCCTGCTGCCCCATCTGACCTTGCCTATCTATCTTGACAACCCAGCCCTTAGAACTAGATCTCGCAGCTACAAACACCCCTGCAAGAACTCTGACCATAGCTCTATACTGCCTCTAATAGCAGTTGACCTCCTGAATACCAGACCACCCATGCACCACTTGAGCATGGCTCTGGACTTCCCCTAACCCACTTCAGGCACTGGGCATGAGTTTGCTCACACTGCTCAGTGTCCTCCTAAGCTCATCCTACTCCAAAATGGTATGGACCCAATAGGTATGGCATCAAAGGATCCCAAGGGGATGCTGAGCCCCCAGGAGCAGATCACCCACCTACAGACAGGAAAACCAAACCTTACAGGACACTATGGACCAGCTTTGAGCAGAGAACCACACTCTTCAGGAACAGGTCACAGAATTACAAGCAGGAATGCCTTTCCCAGGCCAGTGTCACCTTCTGAACCTGAACGCATGGCATCTTTACCAGAGTGCCATGACAGGACCTGTATCAAGTTTTGAGGGTTTGTGAAGTAGTGCAGGATCCATTTCCTGCTACGACCCAACATGTACAGGACGGACCAGGCAAAGGTGGGATAGATCATCAGCCTTTTAACAGGCAAGGTCCTAGAGTATGTGTTCTCTCTGCTAGCCATACTGGCTAGCTGGGACACCTTCCTCAGGACCTTCACAGCAATTTTCTTTGACCCTCACTGGGCTCACCCGGAAGAGGCAGCCTTACAGAGAGTCTATCAAACCTCAGGGTCAGCTGCAATGTATGCACCTCATTTCCAAAGTCTAGCAGCAGACACGGGCTTGAATGAGTCAGACCAGCTACACCAATTCTGTCTTGGTCTCAGCAAGGAAATAAAAGATGAGCTTGCACACACAGAGTTTCCAGTGGGTCTAGATACATTTATTGAACTTTGATCTGAATCAACACAAGATATAGTGAGCAGCAACTCAAGAGAAAAGGGATTCCACCCCACAGCCAACCTCTGCAAAGGTCCACTTACCTAAGCCCATACAAGTGAACTCAGCACAAGCCCAAGTGCAAAAACCGATGGCAAGAAAACTTGTGCTTTTACTGTGGTGGCAACTATCTGCCAAGTCCCTGAACCACATGGCCCTGGGAAAAAGACCACTCCAAGCCACAATAAAGAGGTTGAGCCTGGGCAATACCAGAAAAGCCCCAGGAAACCCCCTCCAGCAACCCATACCACACATTCCACCCAACACATAGAAATTGTCCCTATACTTAAAGCTCCAGTTGCAACTCTGTCTTTAGGATTCCCAACAGGTACCTCTCCCCTAGCAAGTCCTGATTATCACCTGCCTCAGAGTCAATTTCATGGATCCGGCTCAACTACCCATACAGTCAAATGCCACCACTGATTTAGTCAAAACAGTTGACTGTTCGCTGCTCGCCTCTGGTCCAGTCAAACAAGAAACTACAGTTTCGGAGGTGATGGTTGGGGAGCACCATGAGCCCTTCCAATACAGCATGATCCAGTCCCTACATTTGCCTTTCATTCTCTGAATCCCCAAATTGGTGCAACATGACCCGAATATCTCCTGGCAACAGCAAATCATGACATTTAACTCTGAGTTTTGCCAGGACAACTGCCTCTCAACTTCCAAATTTGGCTCCCCAGAACCTCAGATTGGATGCCTTGCCCAGACTCCAAAAACAGGGAGAGATGCTCAAGCAACACGGTGGGCTTCTCTGCTGCTAGGGTCAGCCATCGCTTTCCCCACGAAGTACCAAGAATTTTCAGATGCATTCAAAAAACAAAACACAGACACTACCCCCTCAGCAGGAATACACCTTCCCAATTAACTAACAACCTGGAACCAAGACTCCATTTGGGCAAATGTACCCCATGTCAGAGCCTGAATTAACTGCCATTAATGACTATTTTTATCTGGCATTCCACCTTCCCATTAAGGGCCTCTGTCCTCTGAAAAAGAAAGACTGCTCCCCAAGACTATGTATGAACTACAATGCCCTAAATAAAAATCACAGTGCGAAATTGATACCTGCTACATCCCAGAGCTCCTGGATCAAGTAAGAACAGCTAGAGTATTACCAAGTTAGACATCAGAGGGGCTTACAACCCACTTACAATCCAGTCCAGAAATCACTGGAAAACTGACTTTTGAACTCAGGATGGCCATTATGAATATCTACTGATGCCTTTCAGAGTTACTAATGCATCCACAATCTTTCAACATCTAATAAATGATGTCTTATGGGATGTGCTAGACTGCTGTGTGGACACCTACTTAGATGACATCCCAATTTACTCTGAAGACCAGTCTATGCAAAACCAGCATGTGCACAACATTCTAGAAAAAGAACTTTGCCAACATGGCCTCCATGCTAAACTGGAGAAATGCATCTTCGATCAGCCCACCATCAAATTCTTAGGCTACATTCTGTCTGCAAAGGAAGTTCACATGGAGATCAGAAAGGTGGAAGCACTGTGATTGGGCAACACCCCGAAGCATTTGACAAATTCAACATTTCAATGGACTGGCAAATTTCTATAGACATTTTATACGGGACTACTCCTGAATCCTAGCCCCTACAAGATCTTTGCTGTGGAACCTCGCCAAGTTTGCTTGGAAACTAGAAGCCCAAAGAGGCTTCAAACATTTGAAGACAGCATTAACCCCCACGCTCAGCCTTACACCCTGACCCAAGCCAGCCATTCATCCTGGAAACTGATGATTCTAATGTCATCATCAGGCAGCACTGTCACAGAAACAGGGCCTCGACAAAAGTTCAGCCTTGTGCTCTCACATCCTAAACATAATTATCAGATTTCAGACAAGGAGTTACTTTCCATCAAAGCAGCTTTCAAGACCTGGAAGCATTACCTAGAACAGTGGCTCACAACCTTTCCAGACTATGTACCCCTTCCCAGGAGTCTGATTCGTCCTGCATACCCCACATTAGACTTCACTTAAAAACTACTTGCTTACAAAATCAGACATCAAAATACAAAAGTGTCACAGGACACTATTATTGAAAAATGGCTTACTTTCTCATTTTTACCATATATACCTCTACTCCGATACAATGCCACCCGATATAACACAAATTCAGATATAACGCAGTAAAACAGCGCTCGGGGGGAGGGGGGGCTGTGTGCTCTGGCGGATCAAATCAAGTTTGATATGACGCGGTTTCACCTATAACGCGGTAAGATTTTTCGGCTCCCGAGGACAGCGTTATATCGAGGTAGCGGTGTAATTATAAAATAAATCAATTGGAATATAAATACTGTACTTATATTTCAGTGTATAGTATATAGAGCAGTATAAACAAGTCATTGTATGAAATTTTAGTTTGTACTGACTTCGCTAGTGCTTTTTATGTAGCCCATTGTAAAACTAGGCAAATATCTAGATGAGTTGATATACCCCCTAGAAGGCCTCTGTGTACCCCCAGGGGTACCTGTACCCCTGATTCAGAATCACTAACCTAGAACAGCAGCAGAGAATCCTGTGGCACCTTATAGACTAACAGACGTTTTGGAGCGTGAGCTTTCGTGGGTGAATACCCACTTCGTCAGACACCAGGTAGTGGAAAATTTCCAGGGGCAGGTATATATAGCTCAGCAAGAACGCAAGTATTAACGAGGTTAGTTCAGCATCCGGGGGAGGTAGGCCCTTGTTCTAGCAGTAGAGGTGTGAAACCAAGGGAGTGAGAAAACGGTTCTGTAATTGCAGCCATTCACATCTTTTGGCAGCGTGGTTGGGTGGCAGCCAATCTTGCCCAAGACAACCTGGCCAACCGGAAACGTATTCTTCTCACCACAACCGTGCATCACCGTACAATAGTAACTCGAGCGTGCAGGAAGCCTAATCCATGCAACCTCGATGCCACGCTGCACATATCGACAACTCATCGAACCGGATCATAGACCGAGCCAGATCAAGCCATACATCACTGTCTTCACCTGCAGTCCACCAATGTAATATACGCCATCATATGCCAAGCAATCCCCCCGCTGCTATGTACAGTCGGCCAAACTGGACATCACGAACGGAAAAGGAATAAAATGGGTACATAATCAGATATCAGGAATGGAATATACAAAAACCTGTAGGAAGAGCATTTCACTCCCTGCACTACGTATAGCAACCTAAGGTGGCTACTCTGCAGCAAAAAAACTTCAGGACCAGTTCAAAGAGAAACGCTGACTACAGGTCATTTGCAAATTTGACACTATTCAGCTCTGGATCAACAAAGACTGTGAAATGGCTTGCCAATTGACAGAACCAGTTTTCCTCCCTTGGTTTCACACTCTATGCTAGAAACAGGGCCTCACCCTCCCTGAGACAACTCGTATTCTAGCTTCTTGCTAGCAGAGAATTCCTTGCCCTGGAAATTTCCATACCTCGTCTTGAAACGAAGTGGTATCACCCCACAAAGCTACGCCCAAACGGCTGTAGTCTATAAGGTGCCACAGGATTCTCTGCTGCTTTTACAGATCCAGACTAACACGGCTACCCCTCTGATACTTAACCTAGAACAGTGGTTCCCAACCTTTCTGGTTTTAGGACCCATTTGTAAATGTTTGTGGCCTCTTGCGACCCATCTGGGGGTAGAGGCTCATGGGTGGTTTTGGTCAGGTCCTGGCCTGAGGGGGGTGTGAGATCCTGCCCGGCACTTACCCTACACTGGCAGCTCCTGTGCGGTGTGGCTGGCTGGGCTTGGCTTGGTTCTCCACTCCGGGAGTTGTAACCTCCAGTAACAGGGTTACTCAGTTTTGACCCCACTCCCCGGACTGGACCAAATTTGTCAGAGTGGAATTGTGACCCAGCTCACAGGGTTGCAGGGCCACTCACTCAACTGTGGCCTACCCGGATTGCCATAATCATGACTGCTGGGCCAAACCTAAGTTGCCACTGGGACCCCAGAGGTTGCAATGCATAGAGCAGGGAGGTGAGCCCCAGCCAACCACGTGCGACATAATATAATAATAATTGGAGATATACCTATCTCCTAGAAATGGAAGGGACCTTGAAAGGTCATCGAGTCCAGCCCCCTGCCTTCTCTAGCAGGGCCAAGTACTGATTTTGCCCCAGACCCCTAAGTGGCCCCCTCAAGGACTGAACTCACAACCCTGGGTTTAGCAGGCCAATGCTCAAACCACTGAGCTATCCCTCCCCCCTGACATGAGCCAGAGTTGTCAGGTGACCCTTTGAAACATTCTAGCAACCCAATGTTGAGTCCCCACCCACAAGTTGAGAAACCCTGACCTAGAAGAAGCCAGATGCCCAGTTAACATGTTCAAGGATTACAGAAATCTAGAGTATTTGTGCACTGCTAAAGCCCTAACCCAACAACGGTTAAGCTTGGATCTTTCTTCAAGATTTGATTTCACTATCACCTACTGCCCTGCTCCCGCAACAGGAAGGCAGACAGACAATCTGCTCCACAACATGGAAAATGCCAATGATCCTAAAAGATCCTATGAGGAGCCTCCCAGCATCCTGAAACCGCACCATTTCCTTGGAGGCTCACCAAACCTCAGGAAAAGCTCACACAAAAGGATTAAGTTCTCCTTGTTCACTGGTGTATTTATGTCCCTGAGTAAAGCCCCCATTTGTCATAGTGCGTCTGTGACAATGTCCCTTAGCCTAGAGACTTTAGCCAAGCAAAGACTACTTGCATGGCATATCGGTCGTTCTGATGGCCAAAGCTCCAATCTGACATTCAGGTCTCCATTAGGTCTTGTGATGCCTGCAGCTATACCAAAGTGCCCTAAATAAAACTCTGGTATATTAATACCTGCCAAGACCCCCTCAAGGCCTTTGGCCAGTATTACAATGCACTTCATCATAAAGAACCTGAGACACCAAACCATATCGATAGTAATGGATCAATTGACAAAAGCAATGCCTTTTGTTAATGGGACACATCTTCCCACAGCCGAGGATACTGCTAGTCTCCTCATTGCACATGTTCTCCCTCTACAGCAGGGGTGGGAACCTATGACCCACGGGCCGGATCCAGCCCATTGCTTAATTTCATCCAGCCTGCAGCAAGTATTTCTAAACATATAGACCTATGACAGTAGCCTATGGAGGCGGGGGGGTGGGGTGGAGGAGACAGTGGCAAGGACAAGGAAGGAGGTAAGCTGCAAACAGTGGCTGTAACAGCAGTGCGGGGCAAGGTGGAGCCTCCAGCCACTCAAGTGTGTTATGACCCCACAACGGCTGGTGCTGGAGCCCAGCAGCACATACCCTGTCCTTGGCCCTCACGTGCTTCCAGCGCTCTAGTGTGGAGCAGCCAGCAGTGTCCCCAAGACCATTAAAGGTGAAGTAGGCAGTTAATACCTCACAGTCATAAGACAAAGGAGCACTAGTGAATTACATATTGTTCTACTGAGCCATAAATCCAATGTCTTTTTACTGAGTCCATGATTTTTAGTGTCCAACAAAGTTATGGTTTCAAGCTTTTTAAAGCATTGTGCAGGTTTCCTTTCATGATATGGACCAACACAGCTACAACACTGCAAACAAGAATGCTACCCCTTGTCATTTGTCTCACCTTCATGAACACAAGCTATTCAAAATATTTTTAAAAGGTTAAGGAAATACAAACATGAGCATGAGAGTTGGCATAATTGACCATAAATCTGAAGGATAAATCTGAGTTGTTACAATGCAAAATGTCAAGGCATATAGTCTTTCAGGTTGCAGATGAATGGCCAATCATCAGAGCAAGGCAAGGACTTTGCATGTGCACCGAAGTACACGTAATGAAAACCCTTATAAAATGTGAGTAAGGGTTATCTAGGGGAGTCTAGGAAGTAGAGCTGTCAATTCATCTCAGACAGAAGATGGCAGAAAGCTAGTATGTCAATGCCCATTGTATTCCTCCAAACAAAGGTAGGGTGACCAGATGTCCCGATTTTATAGGGACAGTCCCGATATTTGGGGCTTTTTCTTATATAGACTCCTATTACTCCCCAGCCCATCCCAATTTTTCACACTTGCTGTCTGGTCACCCTAAACAAAGGGGTTAAAGCCAGTGGATACTCTCAGTTGCAGACTCACCAGTTCTGACAGTGTTTTGCTGCAGAATATCAGTACTCCACCACACAAAGTGATTCAACATTTCCTTTTGTTGCCTCCCTGTAACTTTCCCTTTCTACTCCAACACGTCAATACATAATGATTCTATGACTTTTCTAACCTTGCATATGCAGCAAAGGAATACTTGATCTGGTCAGGAGAACACATTTTCAATTAGAAAATATTAATGTTTATTTGGAAGTCTTGAGTGACTGCTAAGCTAACTTCCCATTTACTTTTAATACTAAGAAACCATTGTAATACACAAAAATACTGGAATGGGCTGGGGAGGGACAGCTGGAATACCTCAGACTAAGAACATTATATTATACCATTTAGATCAAAACTGACATCTATAAAACCACCCTAGTCAACTAGTAACCAAGTGCAGGAAAGCCTAAGAATTTGAGTTAATTTTTGTCTTTTTTCTTTCTTTAAGATACTACAGTCTTTTTAAAATATTGTACTAATTAAAGTACACAAACACTCTCGTTTCCATAAAATTTTACTAACATCAAAAGCTACACCTTGAAACAAAATGCACTCTGAAACACTTTCATGACTAAGAACATCCACCCAAAATGACATCTTGATATAGGGTCAGAACTTAAAAGGAAAAAAGTAGTCAACTAATTGTCCCTAAAGGTAACCTTCAATTACTGTGGATAATGTTCTAGTCATCTGAACAAAAACAACAGTGTAGAGCTACAATCAAAGGAATTTTATTTCTGACACAATTACTTTACTTATTGAAGGTCAACTATTTGTTACAGAGAAAACACGTATAAACGTCTGTTTCTACCTTTTCAATAGTCTTTCCAGGGCTTAGTGTTGAAGCTTTAACAGATTCATTGTAAAACAGATTTTTGCCTTGGTCTTCAGCATGTGAGTTAAACAGAAAAAAACCCTCACTTATTCTGTACACATTTTAAAATTAATTCAGTTGACATAATCAAAATATGGCTTACAAAGATCATATTCATGTATTTTACGATGTTTAAACATTTCTACTCCGACAAAGAGTATGAAATATTATTAATGCACAAATAACAAGTTCAAAAGTTAAGAGACTTCAACTGCAGTTGGTGCTTTGATTTATTCCCTCAACATGGCTCTAGGCATGCTAATCTAATTAGATTACACACACACTGCTACTGTAAATATTGACTATTTATTTCAACACCACAGACATCTTAGTACACCATAGGGTTACTCAACTATCGCCTTTGAGTCAGAATTACGTAGCCAGGCATGTGAAGAGCTCTGTTGGCAAAACAAATTATATGCATTCAAATAAAGTCTTCTATATAATGCCTGTATATTTTTCATTTGTAATAGCCTATTTAGAAATGTCAGCAATGTTACATAATCTATTCCACATCTATGAATCACGTTTCCTCAATTAATAAGGCTGAGTAGAGCATATGAAGTTATACACACACACACACACAACCATAAAACAAATTTTCTGAATTCTGGAAGCAACAGTACCTATAACACTGAAAATGTAAAGTTTACAGATGTTTAAAACAAGAAATTTTGACAATGACTTTGATGAATCAGTATACTTGTTTGTAGGTTTACTTTGTACCTTAAACCTTTCTCTCCACAAATCCATTTCCTTTAGGATGGTTGAAAGCTACTTGACCCTTAGAAGTAACTGCCTTTTAATAAAAAGAAAGTTACACAAAACTTTCCTTCTTTCCCACCTAGCTGTGGTTCAGATAAAAGCACTGACTGAAAATTACATTTTTGGGGCTATATTTACCAGCACACTCAGGGTGCTCTTCGCTGCTCTGGCAACGAAAAGTAGATGTAGCGCTGGTGTAACAGGCACTTTTCTTTGAATCACCAGAACGGCATCCTGCATATGAATTAATCAGATCCTCCATATTCAGTCAAAAACCAGTGATAGTTTTAAGATTCTGTATCTTGTGACTGGCCAGGAATCCCACCCTTTCTAACAGTAATAAGCTTATTTCTTTATTTATTCCTACTATCTGATCAAAAGACATCAACTATTACAATCATGACATTTTGATTTATGAAAAGCCTATTTCAAAAATATGTACAATTCATAAAAATTAATTAGTACCGATTTTTCTACGACTGAGGTCAACAACTGTTGTCTAAGGCAAAAGTTTTACAAAGAGAGAAAGTTAATGCTAAACAGGGTTTTAAAGAAAATGTACTCTGTACTTGTTTCTTTAGTTTCCTAGTAGTAGAATTTCAGATTTTACAGAGACTTTATTTTTTAAACTACTAAAAGGTTCCACCCTTAAAATGTTCAGCTGCTGAAAAGCACAAACCCAGGTCTCATTAACACACTTACCATTGAAACACCACAAACCCAAACACAAGATAGTTAAGCAAATAGTCCATGGTTTATTTGCAAACACCACTTCCCCCAACAAATTCAACTTCCACAAGTCAAGAAAGCTGAAATGCTTTGACCAGGCTATATTCTGTCAGGGGTTGCAGTCTAAACTCAATGGGACTTGTACCTAATTCCCATAGGTGCTTTTAAAATTCTACCCTTTGGTACAATTTTGGCCTGTGTGTATAAAAAAGTTTACAATAACTTTGTTAATGCACTAAAAATCTAAATAAAACTTTGCACTGTTAACACAAATGCAATATTGTTTTGAAATGACAGGTTTGATGCCAGCCAACCAGACATTCTTAATGAAAACAAAATTTTAGTCCTTGTTGTACAAACACTCATACACATGCTTAATTTTAAGCACATGAGAAATCACCTGCCCTCAATGGAACTATTTGTTTGAATAAAGTTACATATCTGCTCAGGTCCTTAATACTTTGTTTTTTGCCTAAAGCAGTTCTATAAAACTCAAGTAAGATACCCTACTTGTAGTGGCATTTTAAAAAAAAACTGTTTATAATTTAGCAGGAAATATTTTTTTTTTGTAATATGGGTGGGGTGTTCACCAGAGTCATGTGATATTAAATTCCATTAAAAGAGCTTTTTCATGCAAAACTGCCTTAGACAAAAAGCCAAACCTAAAATCCTCATCTGTATCTGAACATGGGGCTGAGAAATTCTAAGTCATTAAAGGGAAAAAATATCTGTCAATAGGAAAATTAACTGAGGGAAGTATTTCAACAGGCCACATAAAACAATAACTCATTACATTTTAAATAATATGAATCCTAGCTCAAACTAACATGTTAAAATTTGAAAACATTCTAGCTATATTGAATGAGGTACAAAAACAGTCTCTCAGTACTTTAATCAAGGAAAACAGCCTATTTGAAACATAAGTAAGAAAAGTAGTGCTCCAAAAGAGTCGTTAAATGTGGAAAGAAATTAAGAAATGTAGCTGATTTAAAACTGTACTACTCTTACTTTATTTTTCAGTTATTTACTAAACACACAAAGTCACTCTTGGTGATCAGACACATTCTTTTCATGAAGTTTGGAATTTTTGCTCTTGCTAATTTTGAAAAATTATTTCTCAAGCAATCAAACTGGACTGTTAAGCAGACTTCAATCTGTGTTAGACAAGTACTGCTAATATAATTAGAGAAAAGGTGAGCTGTTGAGTAACAGCCTCATTTGTAAAATCAGTTGGCCAGTACTCTGTCATCAGTAACCTCAGGTAGAGCATGGAAAATTGTTTACTTCATATTCTATTGAATCTGAGATATAAGTAGTAAGATTACTGTGGTTTCTCAGGTGCTACAATCAGTTTGAGATAACCTTAGTTGGAAGCTGAAGAAATATATTTTGACGTTCTAATTTAAACCAAATCATAAAATGTAGAACCATTAGGAAAGACATGTGTTAGACTGTCTATCCAGAAAAATTTGATTTGGCAATACTGTATAATCTAGGTTGATTTTTACTGGAAATTGACTGCAACTAAAATGCTCCTTGTGAAGGAAGCAACACTCAGCTATTTCAAGCAAATCTTTGAAAGGTTTTTCTTCAACAGGTAGGCTGGTTGTACAGTCCAAAATGTGTTTCCATGTGAAATGTTACCATCTCCTTTCACCATATAGGGAAACTACTTGCAACACTACAAATTGGTTATCACCATACAGTCTGTTCTGTCACTGAACGTGGGAGAGGGGAGAAGAGACACAAACCTAGACTTTTGGAATTTCCTATTTGCTTCTCAAGACCGATATGTACTAAGTCAAGAAACACAGTGGTTCCATCTATGAAAACTGAAATACAAAATAATGGCATGAAACAATCTCAGATGCATCAGATATTGGGATATTTGAAAATTTACACATTTAGAATAGATTTTCCTTGGATTATCCCAAAATATATTTGTCTGATGAAAGTGCATAATGAAAACATGGATGTCTATTGAACAATCAGTTTGCAGTTAATAGCAAAAAAGTATACTCAGAATATAGTACCCCTTTTAACAATGGAAACAGGATTAGTAAAAGTTACAGGCGGCTAGAACTGCTAAAACCTGTATACCCACTTATGAAGTTGTCTGAGCTACCTGTTTCCAAATCCTCATGACTTAATTCTTCATGTCTGTGAATCCAAACTTTCTGTCCACTCTTTTATTGTTGTGCTTACCACATTTTAGAATTGGATACAAGGAGTGAAGGAAGTCATGTTTATGAGCTTTATTTACAACTGAATTAACATACTAAGTTCATTGTCCACGCAACTTACATTAAAAAGTGGCTCATTAAGACTATGAATGCCAGTTTTAAAATGTGCAAAATAGCTTTCAGAAGAAAATCATAACAGCACTGGAGTCTAAAAGCTTGAAAAAAATGTTTATATACAAATCAGATTTTTTCAAAAGCCCTTGGCAATATCTGTCTCCTCTTCACATAATCCCTTGAAAATGCATTGGGATAAATATAGAGAATTTGAACATATTGCTTCTGTTGCTTGGTTTAGGAAGGAGCATCAAAACAACAGCCTTAAAAGAGAGACTACTTATACCTTCCAAGCCACAGGAAGTATGTGAAGACACAACAATCAATTGGGGAAGCTAGTGAAGAAAAAAAAAAAAAGGTAGATGACCACCTGAGAATAGAGAGCTGAGCACAGAAATTCCAGAGAGAGGGGGAAGGAAGAGCTTTAACTCCCAACATTAAATAATTTGGCGTGTAAAATATGCATAAAGGTGAAATACATATGCTTCACTTAAACTATTTTCTTTTAAGCCTCAATCTGTGTTTTAGTACCCTCAATGCAAGGAAAGTTACTTTGGTGCACAGTGCCTTTCAAAAGAAATTTATATGGGCTTAGGCCCCCAGCTCTCCTTTTATTTGTCTTGTAGTCAGTAAATGAACTACTCCATGCATGAGATAATCTGTCAATTTTAGCACCTACGCACACAAAAGTGTATTCTCTTTACAGCATATCAAGTATTGGCTTTCAACAGCAAGGCAAGAGTCTTCTAAGCACAAGATACACTTCAACACTGCTTACTCTAACAAACAGTAATTATAACAGACCAACAACAAAACCCTACCAAAAGAAAACACTACACTGAACAAATATTCTCCAATTGCCACGAAGATAAGAGAAAGAAACAGGCACACATGACAGATGTCAGTCAGGTCACTCAATGGACTACTGGAAGGCACTCAGATAACATGGTGATGATTTTATCAGTGTCTATATAGAACAGGGGTCAGTAACCTTTCAGAAGTGGTGTGCCGAGTCTTCATTTATTCACTCTAAGGTTTAGCAGGCAGTAATACATTTTAACTTTTTTAGAAGGTCTCTTTCTAGAAGTCTATAATATATAACTAAACTACTGTTGTATGTAAAGTAAATAAGGTTTTTAAAATGTTTAAGAAGTTTCATTTAAAATTAAATTACAATGCAGAGCCCCCGGACAGGTGGCCAGGACCCAGGCAGCGTGAGTGTCACTGAATATCAGCTCACGTGCCGCCTTTGGCACGTGTGCCATAGGTTGCCTACCCAGATACAGAATTAGGAAATGGGATAGTCTTCAAAGCGGTATCTGATTTTAAGTTTTCAGCAGTTTCCTAGTATTTGCTATGTTGCAGTCCCATTGCATGACTTAATATCCCTCTTTTGGGAGTAGCTACTTACCTGGTGGTTCTATGCTTGTAGTGCTTCCAGCACTATCATGGTAGTACTCTAGCTGTCAAAACTGTCCAGAGTTCCCTGGCACTCCATGGAAAACTACAGAGCTACTACAGCGCTAATCCTGAAGTTGTCATATAATATACGAGTATCAACTGAACATGCGCTGAGAAAGGTAAAAACCTGAAGGGAACACTTATTTCACATATGCATCTACAGACTTAGCATTAAACTAGGACAATGGGAGCTTGGGGGGGCCCAACGGAGGACACAAATAGAATCCATAAGCAAGGTGAATTGGGGGGGGATCATGAAGGGAGCGAGTAATATTACTACTGAGAGTTAACATCACAATACTAATGTGATAGTGGACAATAGCTTTTTTTTGACATTGAGTCAGACCCAGAGTAGTCTCTATTATTCTGAAATATTTATGCTAGATAGGTGTCCCTGGTAGTTCTAGGGCCATTCTCTGGTTTTCCAGTTCACTACTTCATACTTATAAGTATCAGGCCTCTCTCTTTCTGGACAATGTATTATTTGAGGGTTTGTCTTATCAAGGTATTACTGAGAGCACATGTTTGAAGTGTGAAGTCTCACATATATCTGTAAAATTGATTATATGGTTTTGCAAATGTCAGTGGTTTTGGGGTAAAGCATAAATCCAAACAGGAGACATACTGGTGAGAAACTACAGTGGCTTCGACTTTTCTTCCATGTTAGCAATTGTTTTCAAATGGAGAAATATTCTGGAAATTCTACCTGACTTCTTCACAAGTATTTGATTCTTAGATTGTTAGCAGTTCAGAAGAAGGACCATATCAGACCTTTGTTTGCTCTACAAAATCTCCAAAACACATTTTAAGAGCTATCTGAACATCTACAGGGCCATAGCATGCATAGACATGGAAACATGATGGTGCCATTCCTAGTATTTTCTTACTCAAGTCCATGAGTTTTGAATGCATATAGATGACAGGCTAGGACCTTAAACCAGTTAGCCTGTTTAAAACTATGTCACAATACATATTCTTGAGAAGGCTCGATTTGTACATTAAAATAAAACAGTACCACCAGTGGACATTCCTAGATTCAGAATGACAGACTCTGGAGTGCATTCCATTGCTCGCCCCATTCCTGTCATCCTGCATTTTTAATCCTGTGCTCTACTGAGCAACTCTGGGTCAAAAACAACATTTTTTCTCAGGTTCATGCCTTTAACAACTTTTTGCTTTTTCTGCGGTGGTACAATAACATATATCATTGCATAATAAAATCAAACAGTCCTTAAAATTACAGCATTTATACGTTTTACACTAGGTCTGCTACTCAGAAAGCACCGTTCATCATCTTCCGAGACACTGCAATCAAGCAACAAGCACAGGTTAATAGGAACTGGTGAAGGAATGTAACCTGAAGTTCAACCTCTTGAAAGGAAGTAAAGAAAATTAAAACATGCTCTTCATACACCTTCAGGTAGCTCTTATTTGTTTTATATTGTACTGCAAACATCTATTAGCAACTGGTACTCAGTAAGAAAATACACTATCAATTCATCTGACTTCTGCTGATGCGGTAACTTCAGCACAATGTTAGTATTTTGAAAAAATAATATATTTCAGACCACTAAAACTATTTCAAGCGGAGACTAAACATGTTCACTCATTTCAAAGTGTCCATAAAACAGCAGAAAGATATAACAGCATACAGGGGTTTTTATTAGGTTAAACCTGAACCTCTCACACAGACTCTTTATATCTGCCACAGTTCAAAGGAAACTCAGATGTTAAAGGGCTTGACTATATCACAATTTACTGCACAGCAAACCAGAGTGTATATCTACAGCACCCTAGCCTGACATTCATTAATTGACCATGTGGATCTGCTGCAGTTGAGCAAGGATTGAAACACTGGCCTCTCCAAACCAGCATCTGCTGTTGCTACGTTGTTGAGAGAATAGTGATCCATAAAACTGTGAATTAAACTTCACACACAGTTCACAGATTAAGTACATTTTGCAGACACATGCCTTTGAAATTACCACCTCCCTAGTTGGGTGAACCCTAAGACACTCAAGAACAGAAACATGTGCTAGCACATAATATGACAGGATGTATAATCTTATCTAATTTGATAGCAGTGGCTCTAATTCTTCTCTTTTCCCTGCAAAGGCTACAAAAAGCCTGTTTAACCACCTAAACAGCTTAGTTCCAAGAATATACAAATTCTATAGCACCTAGTTGAAGATTACTAAATATACTATTTTGTTACTTGTATAGTGGGGTAGATTTGGTATGGGACTCACAGAAATTAACTCCAAGTGCTTCACCATTTAAATTAGATATAACAGTAAGTGACAACTATCAGAGGTTGAAAAGAGATTCAACTAGAATTCCTCAACTAGAAGAAAGCTGGGTAGACAACACAAGTTGAAACTCTAACAATACACATTTCACATCTTTTAAGGGCAGATTTCAACGCCATTGTCTCCCAGCTCTTCCAAGACCTACTGAAGAATAGCACCTACTTCAAAAGCAGCTATCTTAAGATGAATCAAGGAAAGACATAGCTGACACTAGTTCTAAGATGGAAATGCTTTTAAGGACTTGCCTCCTCCATAACATCTCTCATTATCAAGGGCATCAAACAATTGATTGAAAAGTTGTACCCATGGTCCTTCTCAACTTCCTAACTACCTGTGACTGAGAGAGTCTCACTTCCACTTGCAGATGTCTAGATTACACCTCACCCTATGAGGCATACATCTGGCCACAGTGATAACCAAAGTAGATTACTGCAAGTTCTAACTAGAAATGAGGCCACACCCCGAAAGAGCTACAACTAGTACAAAATGCAATAGTTCCATGTAGGTGATTATGAACACACCACACCCAATGCTCTCCTCTTAACATTGACTATCTATTGAATATGCATTCTATTTCCACGTGTCCACCTAATATTTAAAACCTGCTCCAAAAGAGGCCTAAGCTAGATAACAGATCACCTCCCAGTTATTGACCATGACCACCCTTAACAGCTACATTCCACTGGAACGGCAAAACTGGCAACTGAGACGGACTTGTGAGCACCAACAAAAGTTTTCATGGGAGCCAGATCCAGGCAAAAGCAACATGACAGTCAACTTCACAGCATATGGAATTAAATGCAAAACCCATTTCTTTTATTTAGCATTTCAGAATAACTTTTCATACACATGAAGTCAGACACACCCACTCAGAAAAAATTCTACAACCTATTCAAGTTTTACAGCAGAGAAGAATTTATTTTTGGAATTGCTGTTCCCTCTTTTCATTCCTTGACAGGGACTCTTGCATTATAATCATGACAGACATTTTGTTTGATGGGAGGTACATAATCCTGTTAATTTCAGTTATTTTCATTGTTGGGGGAGGGGACTGAGTCACGTTTTAAGAGTATAAGGTCAGATATGAGGGCAGAAGCTGGCAACACTGGAAAGGGGTTTGACTTTGGACTTAAGTCAAGCAGGTGCTAACGCAGAAGTGTCAGATGGTGGTGCAGTAGATTTGTCTGCAAACACGGATCTTCACAGAAGTATATTCTTCCCCCAACCCCTCTAGCTCTGTGCCACACAAAATATAAAAATTTTATAAGACAGGCCTCTCATCCTAAGGCATACAGATTTAAAACCACTGATGCTCCAAGTATAGCTAACAACTATGCTTCATTATGGACTTCTCTATGCTGAAGGGATACTGGGTAAATCTGTAAGCATCGGACATCTACTTTTCCCTGACCCAAAATTAAGCCTTCACTCCAGTTCTCAATTATTATGCATATTACCATTCAGATTTTTACCTTAGTTTTTACATTCACAGCATAAACTAAGTTGATCTTGGTCAATTTACTTTTAGTTGGTGCTTTCTTCAGCCACTCTTTCCCTTCCCATGTAACTTTTTCTTGTCTGTACCACAGTGGCACTCAATCTCTGGGCTGCAATCACCAGGGGATCACAACCATCCTTCTTTTTTCTCCCTTTCCTCCCCATTTTTTGTTGGTTTTTTTAAAAAAAAAGGCATATTTTTAACCCTTATCATTGGGAAGATAACCTCAAAAATCTGAGCCAAATGTAAATTGATGCAGAAATGGCTGTCTGAGTCTCCAAACAGCCCGAAAAACAGTAACTTCAAGAAGTATGAACTGCCTCATTCATCTCAATCAAGGCCACGGCAACTCTGAAATTCTGTGGTCATGGAATCTAGCATGTTTCCATGATGCCACAAAATGGAGCATTTTTTTTTAATATGGAATTCAACTTTTTCTAGTCATGTCCAATGTAATCTTTTTGTCTGTCTGTCTTGCTTGGATCTACCTGTAGCTGCAACTTCTCTTCAGCCTTAGCTTCAAAGGGAAGCTAACTTGATTACAGTGTCTGTTCCCTACACTGTTCAAGAGAGCCTGGCAACAGAGCAGTTTTTCCCACCCCTTCCTCACTTACCTCTCATGGGCTCAGCACACGCATGCACACACATACCCCAGAATGCTTGTTAGCTGTCAAAAGTCTTCAAAGGAGCAGTCACAATAGCTGGCAAAGGATTCTGAGGCATGCATACAGACATTAAAAAGAGGGACAACTGAGCTCTTTGGAGACCAATTATCCATCTTTATGAAAGAAACCAACTGAATTATTCAAGCAAAAGCTACAGATTTACAAACCTATATGACTTAACAACAGCAATTTTGTAAGTATGACTGCCTCCCGAGCATCATACTTTGTCATTGCAAATAATGAAAGCTGCTATCTTCATAACATGGGAACCACTGCAGACTGTGTTTCAAATGTCATTAAATGTTGTCTTGGAATCTACTGCTGTCCATCAGTCAAAACACTTTCTCTTCGTGATGCAGTCACCAGATGAATTTGTGACATGGCTGCAGATGTTTGGGAACAGAGCTTCTCAATACAACAGGATAAAATTACAGATGGGTCTTCTACCCAACTTTCAGAATTTGTTCGGTGCAAGTGCAAAGGCTCATACATGAGGACTGCCAGTTTTTTTGTCCACTCACAGGTTATGCTACAGGAGAAAAAAAGAGAAGCTTTCTAACAATTGATTCTTGCTACTGGATTGGTATTGCTGTACTGATATTTACACTGATGGTGCCTGAGCTATGACAGGAACTCTCATAGAAGCCTTGGGACTAGAAGCCAGTCTCTTACTCACCAAACCATTTGAACACTTTGTTCAGTGAATACACTGAGAACCTTTGGAAGTAAAGAGGATGCGAGTGGAACTAACAAAGGTTCTATGAGACTAACAGTTTTGACCTTTATTAAAAGTTAAGCCCAATGCATGCCTCCACTATTTTATGCAAAGAAATGGTCATGCAACATCAGCAGCTCCCCTTTCCACACCAAAGTTCACTGACTTTCTCATGGCAAAAAAAAAAAAAAAAAATCAATCATTTGGTTAAGCTCAGAGAAGAGCCAAGAATTTTCCAGCTTGAACATTCCTCTACTCTTGCAGAATACTACACTGATCAGCACTGGCTTGCTTTGAATGCTTACCTCCAGAAACAGAATATGTAAACTCAACTTGGGGATCACAAAATGGGAAGTGGTTGTAGTGACCTACTGACACCTGGCATTCCCAGTATGAAAAAGATTGAGTTCAACTGGTCTAGTAAGTATTCAACGCCTCTTGGTCTAAAACTGAATTCATGCAGAGTTACAATATTCCATTCAGTAACAGCTTTTCTCAAGCAAAGGGCTCTATACATTAGTATCTCTTTAACTACACTGTACATGGCACATCATATTTAGGTTATTAATACATCTTTATTACTATATCCCATATAACATCTATTCAGTTTTGGCCCCAATCTTCCAGACTGAGGATGAAGCTTGTTACTAATACTAAAAAAAACTAATGTTTTGAGTCTCTAGCTTTGTAAGATATACTGCATAATACTGATAGTAAAGAGGAACTTAAACAAAAAAAACAAAGCTGAGATACTTTGAGAATGAGTCCAACGTAATCAGGAAAACTCCTCTGCTTTTGAGATCACTCTAGAAAAACAAACCCCACATTCCAATTAAGGAACGAAAAATCACAAAACTGAATTCACAATGTAGAAGTCATACAGCCTGTTGACAAATTTATCCTATTTGGATATTCTTCAAAAAATTCATAAGTAAGAAAACTGCCATTCCATTCTTAACAAGCATATACATTTGATTTACCAATTTCTATGTAAAGATGAATATTTGAAGAGGAGAACTAAAAAAGTGGTTTATAAACAATTTAGAATTGCTTACTCGGAAGAAAATTCAGGAGTAAGGGTGGTTTTGTGGTTATGGCTCTGGCCTAATTTAAAGGAGAACTGAGTTCAGTCCCCAGTTTTGCTACAGGCTTCTTGTGGCACCTTGGACAAATCATTTAATCTCTGTCCATCAAATCCCAATCTCCGCTTGCATGCTGTATCCCCTTCTCCCACCCTTTGACCATATTGTCTATTTCAACTGAAAGCTCTTTGGGGCAGGGACCATTTTAACTCTGCCGTTGTACAGTGCCTAGCAAAATAGGGTCCCAGGCTCTGTTAGGGCTTCTAGCCCCTAATATAATACAAATAAATAAATAAATAAACTACATCATTCCCATCACCACTAGCAAGATTTTAAAAACCAAATTATACTACCAATACAGAGAGTGGTTTTTTTCCCCAAATACATACTTTTAATTGGTGTACAGGAAAATAGGAGGAAAACCCAATGGAGGCTGAGAGCCAGCACACAAAAGTGACAGGAAAAGGTAAACTACAAGCAGCAAGTAAAAAATTACACTAATCTGGCCAGAAACAGGGTAAGCAAAATCTGTACTAGGGCGCCTTCAATCCCTGCATGTTAGTCTCAGCGATTCGTTCCCAAAATTAGAAAAAGAGAGAATCATGCAAAGGTCTCACAGCTGGGGGCCACAGGGGTAGAAGCCACACAAAGAACTAAAAACTGTGGAAATAGATGGAATAAGCCACAAAATTCAACAGCTTCAGAGACTTAGATAAATACAGACAGACAACATTTAAATATGATCGCACAGAATTTGCTCAACTGGATCAGAACAGTGGACCATCTAACCTAAGATTCTGACTCAGTCAATAGCCAGTACCTGAGGCTTCAGAGAAGATAAAACCCTTAACACATACCATAACATACCTAGCTAAATGTGACACCCTGTAAGTGGAACAAGGAAGGGGAGCAGCTCCTCCCTGACTCCAAATAGCACAAATGTTACCAAAATTGTATTAGGAGAATTTACTGGATACACTTGATCCTGCTTTCCCATCCCCACCATGGATCACCTAGCCCCCCAAGACTGCAGCCTTCCTGTCCTACCCCAAATCACAGTGATCACCCTCAGCAAGGACTACAGTGTGTGTGTCACCCCTATGTACTGCTCCTCCCAGCTTACTCCCCTCCAGATCTGCCTCTTCCCTCCCGGCCAGCCCCCTCGAACCACTACACATCACAGCCCCCTCACACAGCAAGTCTCCCTCCTCCCCCCTCCCGTAACCCCATTACACAACGGATCTCTCCTCCCCCACAGTCCCCGTGCACAGCAGGTCTCTCCGCCCCCCCGTAACCTCTCTGACCCCCTTGTATACCAAGTCTCTCCCCCCCCACAGCCCCCCCACAGCAGGTCTCTCCTCCTCCCCCAACCCTCCCGCACAGTAGGTCTCCCTCCCTCGCAGGTCTCGCCCCCCATCCCAACGCGCCTGCTCCCCTGGCCCCGGACCCCCTTACGCGAGGCGCTTCCGACCGCTTTCTCACCTGCACCTGTTTGCGGAAGTGGAGCAGCCTCGCCACCTCCTAGCAGCAGTAGCAAGAGGGAAAAAAGCCCGAGTCCGAGCCCGAGCCCGGGTCCGAGAGGCAGGAGCGACCCCCGCCGCTGCCTGCTCCCCCCGCAGCGCCCCCCGAGCCGCCACCGCATCTCGCCCGCTCCAGGCCCCAACGTTCAACGCCGGACACGGGGACTTGGATCTCAGAGTCTCTGGCGAGCGCCCCCAGCGGCTGCTTCCCCCCTCCGCCACGGCCCGGCGGTCGCCGGCATCGGACCCCACAATCCCCCGTCCCCTCACAGAACCCAACCGGCCCCCGCAGCCGCCGCCATCTTCCGGGCTACCTGACCAGGAGAGGTGGAGCTAATCGACAATTGACATTCCTATGCACCAATCCGCCTGAGCCTCACGCTCCGGAGGCGGGAGTAGGGTATGGACGGTGTTAATCCGTGCTGGCAGTCCAACCCGCACCGAGCAGGGAAGTGAGGCGGGGCGAACGCGTGATTGACAAGCAGGTCTACCAATCAGTGTGCGTTTAGGATTTGTCTAGGGCGTGACAAAGGGGCGGAGCTAACTCGAGTCTAGGGCACCGCAGATTCAGGAGGTGGGACTAAGAGGATGCGGGTGCGCAAAGAGGATTGATGGGAGGAGGTGGGATAATAGCGCCCCCTGGAAGGAGGAAAGGGAAGTGAGAGCAGCACCCCCTGGGGAACTCCAGCTCCCTAACCCCTCATGTTGTGGGATGCCAGGACCCACTGTCTCCTGTGGCCTCAGCTCCTAGCACATGCCACCAACACATCCCATCTGGTAGCTAGGCACCCCCAGAGGTGAAAGTCAGCTGATACAATATGGCATACTGGCAGAGCCAGAACACTGTGCCGGACCGGACCAGCTTCCCCAGGCCTGCAATTTAAAGGGCATGGGGCTCCCTGCATAGGCCGGAGCCCCGGTCCCTTTAAAAAGCCAGCCGAGCCTAGCTGCCGGAGCCCTGGGGTAGCAGCAGCAGGGCTCTGGCGGTGGTTTAAAGGGCCATGGGCTCCTCACAGCAGCCAGAGCCGCGGGATAGCGGTGGCAAGGCTGTGGCAGTGATTTAAAGAGCCAGGGGCTCCCGACCACCACTACCACAGTGGAGCCGTGGACCCTTTAAATCTCCGCCTGAGCCCTGGGGTAGCAGCAGCCAGCAGCCCCTGGGACTCTGTCAGCAATTTAAAGGGCCCAGGGCTCCGCTGTGGTAGCAGTAGCCAGAGCCCTGGGCCCTTTAAATCGCCCCTGAGCCCTGGAGCTCCCAGCCACCTCTGCAGCTGGGAGCTCCGGGGTGATTTAAAGGGACCACAGTTCCCAGCCACCACTATCGCAGCTGGAGCCTTTAAATCTTGATTTAAAGGGCCTGGGTATTTAAAGGCCCTGCCTCTTCCAGTTGAGGCCATACCCCCTACTCAGGACTCCAGTGTACCGGTAAGTCCTTTAAGTTACTTTTGTCCTTGGGCACCTCTGTTATCATGGATTCATCCCCTGAGAAGCCAAGGCTAGAGCCAAGGACCTCCTCCTGTCACTAGCAGTGGTGTAATCCCTCTCATCACACCTTGCCTGTGCCAGTGCCACCACTGGTCACCATCTGCCTGAGCTAGCTGGTCCTGGCCTAGACTTGGATGTAGTTTAAACCCTTTTGGCTTCCTGGGGTCAAATGCCCCATGCACTGTTTACATTCTTTATAGCTAAAATAAACTGCAAAGAAATGCCTACTTCTCTTTCCCACTGGAACATCCCCAGATCCCCAAACTTTGACCAGCCTCTCAGCTTGATAAAGGGACAACAGTAGTGACCGCTAAACTTGAATTATTTGTACTCCTGGAGGGAATAGTTCTCATGGGAGCAGTGTGACAACAAGGACAGTCACAGACAGGCACACCTAAATACCATCTGCACAGCATGTAGCTTTCTAATGCTGAACATGACCTCAATAAAGGACACTCTACATGAAAATGAGAAACACCAGATGATGTAGAAATAAGGTACAGGTTCCTATGTTTTAGGTTCATAATTCTTCTGACATTTAAAAATTACAATAAGTAAAAGCAAGGTGACAATATTAAGTGTAATAAGTGGGTGTTTTAATCCTAATAAATGAGGTGCTATATATAATGCGGAAAAGTTGAGATGTATGATACGGGTAGCAAATTAGGTTCCCAGTTTCCCGATAATTCAGCAGAAAAGGCTATTTACATCAAGATTAGATAATGGCTTTCAGAGCACAAATTGTCTAAAGATTAGTCATTAACTGCACAGGTAAGACCTCAAAGTTATATGAACTAAATGGAAATTATGACATTATGTCCAGGACAACACACAAACCCAAATTCTTCCTACAACTTGAAGCAGTTTTTTTTCTAAGGTCATTTTGCCCCAAAAAGAGGATCCACTTCAACTCAAACTATTCTGTATCTCCTTTAAATATCCTATCACTGGGTTGATGGTATCAATTTGTGCAAGCAAAATATTTCTGAGAAACAGGAAAACTAATTAGAACACTTTAAGAATATGGGTCAGTTTATTACCAACTGACCCATATTCTTAAGGTGTTCTAATTAGTTTTCCTATTTCTCAGAAATATTTTGCTTGCACAGTGCTATGCAGAAATTCTTTTTTGATTTTAGAATACATTTTCTGTGGTGTTAAAGCTCCATACTGTCTGTTCTTAAAAACCAGCAGTGAACCATTCCAGAGCATCTTTTATTTGACTATCAGTGCATGCCTCAGACATTGGAGGGCAGAAGTTAGCCCTAAAATGAATGTGTTTGTGGAATAATATTACCCACAAATTGATCTTGTTTGTGCATGGAAAAAATAACCATATAGCTTCAATCTGAATGACTTATTCTGGATTGAGGGAAAACAACAAAACAAGAACAGAACAAAAAGTAAGCTTTCCATGAGAGAGTAGAGCGTGTGTCTCATTTGTAATATACTACATTAACTCTGCCTCAGAAAATTGCAGCTGCTTCTTCAGACAGACTAGAAATATTAAGGTGGATGTGATAGGGTTCACTATTCACTTCAGTGACACCTCCTTGTGGCTCATTGGAGCTTAGCTTTTGACCAGTCTTATGCCCCCTCCTTCAGTTGCTCACCCTGTGATCTCTCTCTCTGGGGTCTGGTTACTCCCTCTCTATGACACAGTGTGCTCCCTCTTTGAGGCTTGGCCCTCTTGCCAGGTCATTATAGTATTCCCCTTCCAGGTATTAGACTCCCTAACTGGCCCAGACAGTCTTCCAATTTGCTGCCTAGACTGTACCACTTTCCCAATGGCTAGTAGGGGTACCCAGGCCCACTGTCTACTCCAGATCCCAGCCCAGGAACCCTGTGCCTCAGAAACTACAGTCTACCCATTTCAGATTCTGTCAGTGTTTCCCTGGGCTCTTTCCTATGTCTTCTGCCCCCTACCCTCCACCCCCAGGTTAGGATTGCCAACTTTGTAATAATTTAAAAACCAGACACTCCAGCAGAAGAGATGGAACCTCCCCCACCTCACCTTTTCCTGGGGTTCAGCCTGAACTGTGGGACTATTTAGACCTATGTCCCACCAACCTGGAGTATTCCTCTCACATTGTGATAAGCTACAACCCTCTGGCAGGTACATCACTTACACAGACATCCACAGGCAGCGACACACCCAACTGATTTACATAAATGCTTCTCCCAGCCATCATGGACCAACAACAGAGAGGCTCCAGCCAATTCCCCCAGCTTCCCAGCCTTGCACCCCCAGAATATACCATCTTGACTTGGTCAGAAGCCTGACCAGTGTAAGTTTATTACCCAGTCCACCCCTCCTTCAATGTGAAGAGGACATACACTAGCCTTTGTACTCAGAGCTGAGATTTCCCAATGAAAACAAACTGTTTTAGGTAAAATATCAAACAGATTTATTCACTAAGAAAGATAGATTTTAAGTAGTGAGCATAGAGATCAAAGCTGATTACCTAAGAAATAAAACAGATTCATAGTCTTAGTTTTATGAACTAAACACGATTTGGGTCAAGCAGTGTCTCACCCTGATAGATGGTACACACAAGTCACAGATCTTCAATACACAGGCTGGAACTCTCTTCCATCCCAGGACCACCTCCCCAGTTCAAAATCTTTGGCCCCCAGACCTATTTCCAGGTGTTGAGTTCTGGGGGGGAGTGAGGCCAAGTCATGATGTGACTACCCTTCTTTTGTAGTTTCTTCCAGCTTGCTGGAAAGATCTTTTGCTATGACATGGATCAAGCAGCCTCCATTCTATACATATTCTCTCTGAGAAGTCTCCATTGTATATAGTTCTTGGGATAGTTGTTGGGAGTGTGGCTTCCCTTTAATAGACCATCAGCACCTCTGGCTACTCCATTGTTGTACCTGAAAGGTTGGTTGTGTGTGTTCTCGAACTCACAACATATTTCAATAACACACATATAGTAAAACTTCATAAACAATGATAGCACATATGTTCAACAGATCAAGAGTTTTAAAATGATACCTCACAAGTAGGTAGGTGATCAGACATCTCAATTTTATAGGGACAATCCTGATATTAGGGACTTTTCTTATATAGGCACCTATTACCCCCAACCCCTGGTCATGATTTTTCACACTTGCTATCTGGTCATCCTACAAAACACATAATTATGACAGTGGTAAATATGGGGGTTCCAGGGTGCTGCTTGAAGGTACAGAGTGTCACACCCACTACTTCCTCCCCAAGGCCTCACACCTGCCCCACCTCTTCTCCAAAAAGATCCCTCCCACTCCCTTCTCCTCCCCAAGGCCTCACCCCCCACCTGCTTCTTTTTACCCTCTGACCCTAATTGCTCACTGCTTTCCCCCCTCCCCAGTCAGGAGGAACTCACTTGCAGAGCCAGGGCTGGTAGATGCAGCTGCACCAGATGCAGGTAAGAGTAGGGAATGGTGAAGGTGATGACCAAGTGCCTCCCCCACCCACAGTAACTGACTTTGGGTGTCCGGTCCATAGATCTAGCTAAATACTCTCAGGTCCCCTTTTTGACCGGATTTTACAGTCAAAAAACAGACACATGCTCACCCAACCCCAGGTTACAACTGGAGCCTCCTCTGCTCCCTGTGACTACTTCACATTCTCTCATGTTCTTGCCAAAGTCTGTATTCTCAGGCAGGATCCCAGGGTTTGTTCCCCTAGGACTCCTCCTTGCCTCTCACCAACACCCCTCCTCTCTAACAAGTGGATGTAGAATCCCATCCCTCTCCTCCTGCAACTTCCTCTATTTATGCCTAGCCCAGCTCCTCCCCCAGCTGGGTTTCATCAGCCATTAGGCCTTCTCAGCCCTGACTCTCCTCCAGGTGCAGCCTGTCACTGGGTTAATTGGCTGTTTTTTATCTAGTCAGGCCTTGTATGCAGTAGACACCCCATCAGAGTGCACCTGCTGAAGCACTGGGAATATGCAGGAGTCCCCTCCCCCACGTCATCTTAAGGGGAGGAGCCACCAGACCCAGGCATCATATAATTTCGGGAGGCAACAAATAAAAATCAGGGATCCAGAGGGGGACACTGAGCAGAGAGCACCCACTGCTCCTCAAAGGCATCCAGGGTCACGGTGGACATGGCCTAGAGAAACTCTGCCCAGAGACGTGACTTGAGAGAGGAACAGGGGAATGTCCAAAGGACAGTAATGTAGAAGACATGTCCCAGAGGTTTGAGGTGTGATGTGCCAGAACACCTGATTCTTGCATTATTAGTTTACCACTGTAGTCCCTGAGGAGGAAGTTTACAGTGGGTAACACCCTCAATAAGTGGGACCAATCACAGTGCAGTACACAGAAAACAAAATCATAATAGTTACGAGGCTACATACAGCACAGATATAACTGTTGTCAACTAGTCATTCTTACCCTTAGGAAGGAGAGGAACTAGGTGGATAAGCAGTTCCTTTCACCCTAAAATATCTGGGCCTGATTTTTCTCTTAGTCCCCAAGTGTCTTTTAAGTGTTCCCCTGTAGTGTCCAGCCTCATATCCATGGAACGCACACAGAAAGTGCAGGTCTGTTGTCCCCAAGGAAACAGTGCACACACCAGCTTGTATGATTCAACTCAGGATCAGCACTTTGCTTAATATCACAGCACTTAGGTATAGTTATAGTGAAAACAAGGATAACTTTATTACCAAAGTTTCAAGAAATAGTGTGTAAGGATAATGTAAACAAAAGATTACATATAAAACAAAATCATAACATGCTTTCTAGAGACTAAACTTAACAGGTTAACCTACTGTCTAAAGAAGTTTAGCTCACCCAGCGTCTTGCAGCATCTTCAGTCAAAGCTGGTTGTGATCCCGTTTTCATGAATATACAGCACACTGTGAGTTTACTTCCTAGGTGCAGGATAAGGGGGTATCCTTTTTGCCTTCTCCTTATATCTCCATAGTTAACTGTATGTACTCACAGACAATATAACCCCACCATTGCTTGTTTTACCTATGTGCTCTTCCCTGTTGATTTCAAATGTGAATGTCCATCCGTTGTGTTGGCTTACAATGCTTAATTTACATGCTGCTAAACAGATAGGTGAATAAACATCTTTTATCTGACTGAAAACCTGTTTGTCAACCCTGTCTTCACACAGACTTTAAAACATTTTAAGTATAGATATGTACCTTCCACATAGTATCTGTACATACATTTGACAATGATATTACTAACCAGCGTGACCCTGTCTTACATTTATGACCTCACATGACATTCTTTGTTAGCCAGAATGTACGTACCAGAATCAAGATAATCTTGTACCCCCTTAGCAGCACTCAGTGGGTTCTTGTGTCACAAAGACATTTGTACTGAGGCCTTTCTGTCTCCCTCTATCTTGTGTTGGGTCCACATTTTCTATCATTATTATCCAGACTACAGCACTATCATTGCAGATGTGATAAAAGACCACATCTACTACATATCGGTGTAGCCATGTCTAATGTGGAAATCACCATAGTATCTAGGTGCCTCATACAATAGGATTATAGATACATCTGTAGCCATTTCATAAGTTTACAATATAAGGATGTTCTCATTTCAGCAGTGAGACCACAAGCAGTTAGTGTTTCTTAGTTACAGCAGATACATTTATTGCACAATCCACCTATCAAAACTGAACGTCAGGCCTTTAAACCAGTAAGATGCCAAGTTACAACAATATCCTGAGTGTTATGCTAGGACAGTGGTCCCCAATGTAGTGCCCACAGGCGCCATGGCACTCGCCGGGGCATTTATGTGCACCCACCTAGTGCCCAGCAGGGGAGAGAAGCCGCAGCCCCACACCTGATGGGGACAGAGAACTCAGGCTGCGAGCACCGTGTTCTCTGTTTCCAGCAGGCACGGGGCCCGCCTAGTGCCCAGCAGGGGAGACAAGCCGCAGCTCCGCGCCTGCCGGGGACAGAGAACTCCAGAGCTGCAGGCTGTGGGTGCCAGTGTTCTTGGTCCCTGGCAGGTGCGGGGCCACGGCTTAAGCCAGAGAGAAGCCGCGGCCCCGTGCCTGCCCGGGACAGAGAACTCTGGGGCTGCAGGCTGCGGGCGCTGGTGTTCTCTGTCCTTGCGGCTTCTCTCTGGCTTCATATATTATGTTATATTAAATATGATTTTTTTGTATTATTTAATGTACACATACAAAATAAGCCTTGAAAAATTGTTGGTGCCTGCCACACTCTTCTGAAAACATGAATGTGCTACTGGCCACAAAAAGGTTGGGGACCACTGTGCTAGGATATCATCAGAGGTACTAGTCAGAGTGCAAAATTTCCCAGTGCCATTTTCTAATTGCAATACAATAAGGTACTGTGAGTCAGAATATAGTACACAGTGAGTCAGTAAAGCCAAGAGTAGAATACAGGAAATCTAACTCCCAGTCCCATGCTTTAACTACTTGCCCATGTTGCTCTTTGCCTTCAGAAAAATAACTATCAGAGCGACAAAGATAACAAAAATCTACCCTCTTACCTACCATCACCAGGAATTGTACAATCTACCTACAGATGTTTCTGCAGTGAGACATTTGTAGCAACTATATTAGGCTAATACAATGAGTAGTATTATGACAAATCGTCCAGAAGACACTTAAAAAATTAAACATCTCCAAACATGTATATTTATTAAAATGAAACAAAAATCTCATCCACAGAATGGGATATACATTACCCAATAGCACAGCCTCCTGTTTCTTGATTATGCACTGTTAACATCGCCAATTTGCTGTTAAGTGTGGGAAGTGTGAAAAATCTTTTTTTAGAGAGAGATAATTGGATTAACTGAGGGATGTGTAGTGTTTTATTTCTGGCAGATTTTCTTAAATGCTTCTGATAATGTTATTGGTTTGGAAGGAGTGTTGTCTACCAGCTAGAGCAGAGAACTGGGAGTCATGAGTGTGGGGTTATTTTACCAGCTCTCCTTGAGATGAACAATGTGATTGTAAGCAAGTCACTTAAGCTCTCTGTGCCTCACTTTCTCCATCTGTAAAATGGGCATAATACTTCCTTGCACCATGGGGGGTATTGTGAGAGTAAATTAATTAGTATCTCTGAAGCAATCGGAGATATTTGCATTACACCTTGCTATAGAATTGCAAAGCATTATTTATTATTCATTTAATATATTTTATTTTACTTGAGTAAACATTTTCTACTTCTCCAATATCCTCCATCTGAAGATCTCAGAATGCTTTACCAACATTTGCTAATTAAGCCTCATGATCACACTGACATGTACATAAGTATTATTATTCCTACTTTACAGCTGAGGAAAGAACTACAGCAAAGGGGGAAGAATAGCTCAGTGGTTTGTGCATTAGCCTGCTAAACCCAGGGTTGAGAGTTCAATTCTTGAGGGCGATCACCTAGGGATCTGGAGCAAAATCCAATACTTGGTCCCACTAGTGAAGGCAGGGGGCTGGGCTCAATGACCTTTCAGGGTCCCTTCCAGCTCTATGAGATAGGTATATCTCCATATATTATTCATTATCAGTTGCTCCATTCCTATACATGAGGCAGGATGGAGTGGCTACACAAGGGCTTTTTCAGACCCTGGTATTAACTGGAGAAGCTGGGCTGGAAGAAAGGTCAGTTCTGCTCCAGCTAGGTAGGAGACATAGAATAACTGAGAATCAGGCCCAGAAAGATTACTAATTGCAGAACATAGAGAATCAGTGGCATAACTGGGAGTGGCCCCTAGATCTCCTTATTCCCAGATCACTATTTTAACTTTTAGACTTTTCATTCATTTTGCATCAGCTTGAATGATGTTGAGAATTTTCCTCCATAAAAATAGACTGTCCAGTGTAGGTTTTTTTCTTTTTATTGTTTGTAACACATTCTTAGAAGTTTGTAAACAACATATTTTTTCCACTTATTTTTGTCTTTTCCAATGTAACAAACTGATTGTTTTCCCATCTATCTTAAATGGGCCTGAAGTTAACATGGCTGACTTTGTTTAACAACAACTTTCATTTCTTTGGCTTCAGAGTAGCTTGATAGTGTTTTTACAGCTCTGGGGATAGGGTTTCATAGTTAACTGCTATGCAGAGCCAGCATGAGAATACAAAATGTGGTTTTATGGATCTCCCAAAAAAATTGGCTATGGAAGAGTAGCTTCAAAACTAACAAAAGAAAATTTTGGTATTTAAGGCCTAATGTTCAGCCATCCTTCAAAAGCATGCTGCCTCACACCAAACTGGCTTTGGAGCTGAACTGTCTGATGTGTGTGAGCACACAAATGCCTAGTTTTGCACATGCAAATGTAACCTTTGGGTGGGCTAGAGTTCACTTCATTTCCCATCTCCAGTACCTTAAGAAAAAAAAACTCCCATAGAAAGTAGCTGGAGACCTACAGTTCAGTCTCTCAAGATTTTCAGCAAGAATTGTACAGGTTCAACCTCCCCCCATTCAAGTCCCAAAAGGAACTAAAGAAATGAATTTAATTAAATAACTTCATAAAATCGTATGACAAAGAAACAAATAATCAAATTTTTACAGCTTGACATGGCTATTTTATAATCCAGAGACATTACTGTCACAGTTATACATAAACATAAAGAAAACAAATTAAAATCTGATCAGTTCAGTCCCCACAGAAATACAGTGAGAAGAAACAGAGTTCCCAAAAGCTTAGGTTTTGTTCACCTAAGTCTCAGTTAGAGTCTTTGATTGCCAAATCTACACAGTCTGCTGAGTCTAAAACAACATCTTCCCTCCACTTGCTTGTAGGAATCTTCAGTTCAAATCCATGCAGACTCTTCCTCTGCTGAAATCACTGCTACCAGTCAGCTAACTGATTAACCACTCAGTTTTGTATACAGAAACCCTGTTATAAGAAAATACAAAACTGAGACTAGCAAAATATAAACAACTCTTTCCCCATTAACTACATTTAAAGAAAAGTTGGTGAATCAGACTAGCTGAGATCATTTAACTGGAACAGTTTTGCTAAAATCAAAACAATATTCAAAGCATACAATTAAAATAGAAGTTATTTTCCCCTCCCAGTTTCCCTTTGCTGTAATTAGCATTGCCCAGGCTTTCCTGTTAGAGAAGCTGCAGCAAAATGCTTCAGAGTTGGGACAACAGCCTGCTTTCTGCTCCTGGGCTCAGTATCACCCAACTCACACAGGACACATGCCCTTCTGCAAAGCAGCTGCCCTGACTGCTTGCCTCATGGAATCTGACCCTAACAACAGGGAACTTATTGGAGCATACCCAAAACTACCACATCGAATTCCAGAAGCTTCTGGATGTGGAGTGCTTAATCTGCCTAGCAACAATGACCCAGTTGTCTGGGGTTCTCTGCTCAGTGTCCCCATGAGGTTCCCTTCGTTTAGCCCTATGACCTCACTCCCGATCCTGCTTTTTTCATGGGTTGTCCCACGTGATTTATTTGGTGGCACAGACCTGTGGATCCTCCCCTTAAGCTGGGGTGAGGTCCTTTAGCAGTGGGTGGGCGAGGAACAATGACCCAGACACAACTCACTCCTACCTCCCTGCAATGAGTCTCTTAAAGAGATATCTCCCTATAATTACACAAACAGGTGCTCCCGAAAATTATGCACACACATTTTTGGATGTTGGTTGAAAATTGAGTCTGCAGAATCTAGAAATGCCCAGCAATTTTAAAATAAGTTAAATAATAGTCCTGAAGCCACTGGCATATTTCTTTAAGTATTTATCTTCTTGACTAATACAGTTTCTGATCTGGATTTGTATCCGTTTCTGAAATGGATTTCTATTGGCCCAAATAAAATATTATATCCCTATTGCCTCAATACGACAAGGTACTAAGTATCATCAACTCCCACTGACTTATCCAAGGGCACTCATGACCTTGCAGGAGGTGTTTATTCAACACAATCGCAGAGGCTTGGTCTTTGTTCTCTGTTGCATAACTTTCATCTCTATACTGTATTGTAAGGTTTTTGCTTCCCCTTTCCATTTGTTTTTAGTAAATGTTATACTTGAACTCTGTGCAAAGTTAGAAAATTCTAGTCCAGACACCGTATGGCAGGAGAGTAAATATAATAAGAGACTAGTTAATCAAATGAGTATCTATTGCAATATTTGTTTAAATAGACATGTATATAGACTAGGGCTGTCAATTAATTGCAGTTAATTCACCTGATTAACTCAGAAAAATGAATCACGATTAATCACCACCGCTAAACAATAGAATATCAATTGAAATTTATTAAATATTTTGGATGTTTTTCTACATTTTCAAATATATTGAGTTCTGTTACAACACAGAATACAAAGTGTATAGTGCTCACTTGATATTTTTATTACAAATATTTGCACTGTAAAAATGATAAAAGAAATGGTACTTTTCAATTGACCTCATAAAAGTACTGTAGTGCAATCTCTTTATCATGAAAGTATAACTTACAAATGTAGATTTTTTTTTTGTTACATAACTGCACTCAAAAACAAAACAATGTAAAACTTTAGAGCCTACAAGTCCGATCGGTCCTACTTTTTGTTCAGCCAATCACTAAGACAAACAGGTTTTTTACATTTACATGCCAGATATGCTAAACAATCGTATTCCCCTTCATGCTTCAACCACCATTCCAGAGCACATGATTCCATGCCGACGATCCTCATTAAAAAAATAAAGCGTTAATTAAATTTGTGACTGAACTCCTTGGGGGAGAACTGTATGTCTCCTGTTATGTTTTACCTGCATTCTGCCATATATTTCATGTTATAGCAGTCTCAGATGATGACCCAGCACATATTCGTTTGAGAACATTTTCACAGCACATTTGACAAAACCCAAAAAAGATACCAATGTGAGATTTCTAAAAATAGGTACAGCACTAGACCCAAGGTTTAAGAATATGAATTGCCATCCAAAATCTGAGAGGAATGAGGTGTGGGGCCTGCTTTCAGAAGTCTTTAAAAAGCAATACTTAGATACGGAAACTACAGAACCCGAACCATCAAAAAAGAAAATCAACCTTCTGCTGGTGGCATCTGACTCAGATGATGAAAATGAATATGCGTTAGTCTGCTGTCCTTTGGATCATTATCAAGCAGAATCCATCATCAGGGTGGTTGAAGCATGAAGGGACATATGAATCTTTAGCACACTTGGCATGTAAATATCTTGTGACACCGACTACAACTGTGCCATGCAAACTCCTGTTCTCATTTTCAGGTGACATTGTAAACAAGAAGCAGGCAGCATTATCTCCTGCAAATTGCAATGAAACTTGTTTGTCTGAGTGATTGGCTGAAGTAGGACTGAGTGGACTTGTAGGCAGGGCCGGCTCCAGGCACCAGCCCAGCAAGCAGCTGCTTGGGCGGCCAATTGTGAGGAGCGGCACATCAGGGTCTTTGGCACAATTCGGTGGCGGGTCCGTCACTCCTTCTCGGAGTGAAGGACCAGCTGCCAAATTGCCGCCGAAGACTGAAGCAGCAGCAGCAGAGCTGCAGATCACGATCACAGCTTTTTTTTTTTTCTTTGCTGCTTGGGGCAGCAAAAGCCCTGGAGCCAGCCCTGCTTATACACTTTAAAGTTTTACATTGTTTTATTTCTGAATGCAGTTATAAATATAAAGTGAGCACTGTACACATATTCTGTGTTATAATTGAAATCGGTATATTTCAGTGGTTCCCAAAGTGGGGTTCGCAAACCCCTGGGGGTTCGCAGAACATCACAGGGGTTTGCAAGAAAAAATTCACTAATGGTGGCCAGAGGACCCCAGCATTGGAGGACCCCAGTTGCAGGGCAGACAACCTGAGCCTCAGGGAGGGCAGGGCCGGGCAGTTGGGGCTGGCAGCCCGAGCCCTGCCCCCCGTCAGCGGGAGAGCCGACAGTCCAAACCCCAGCGCTCCACGCGGGCCTGGCAGCCCGAGCCCCAGGGAGAGTAGGGCCGGGCATTTGGGGTTGGCAGCCCAAGCCCTGGCGGTCAGCGGGACCTGCAGCACAAGCTCAGTGGAGCTCAGTTGACCGAGGCAATCAATGGGGTCCAGCAGCAGGAGCCCCACGGAGTGTGGATCCGGCAGCACAGACCCTAGCGTGGGGCCAGTAGTCTGAGCCCTGTGGTGGGCAGGGTGGCAGCTGAGACCCCCCAGGCCTGCAGGTGGCAGCTCAGACCCTGTCCTTGTCAGACAGGGGAAGCTGGTATGGAGGGCAGAGTGAGCAGGAGCTACGCTGTACATGGGGGGTGGTGCAAGCTAATTTGTCACTCACAGGACACTCTTGTAGGGAGAGACCTTGTGGCAGAAGAAAAGCTGTTTGCAAGCCAAACCAGCTGGAAGCACGTCGTAGCCAGTGTAGCAGTGGTAAGGTGCCTCAGTAATTGCCACTCTCTCTGGAGTGCTGTTTGCTTCAGTGAGACTTAATGTTCTCATTTTCTAATTTGTTGGTTGTTAGCAGTCTCTCTCTGTTGTTTTTACTAGAACTTTTGTACACAAGTTCAATGGATAAGTGGCTGAAAAAGGAAAGTGTTAAAACGCAAGAATCAGCTAGTGTTTCCTCAAGTGCATACTGTGGAAAATCTAAATCTAATGATCATGATGGTCCTGGACAGGGCCGGTGCAACAATTTAGGCGACCCAGGCAGTCGCCTAGGGCACTAGGATTTGGGGGGCATCATTTTCTTCCGCAGTGCCCATGCCGGCCGCATCTTCGGCCACCCCAGTCGCCACCAGCATTTAGGCGGAGGGAGCTGGGGCAGGGGAGTGCAGGGGGGGGCCGCCTGCAGCAAGTAGGGAGAGGTGGCATGCAGGGGAACTCCCCGCCCCAGCTCACCCCTGCCCCGCCTCCTCCCCGAGCACGCTGTGGCTGCTTCACTTCTCCCACCTCCCAGGCTTGCGGCACCTAAGCTGATTGGCATCACATTGCCATGGGTGGATTGTAATGTTAAATGTTAGTGGAACCAATTTTATATAAAATTACCACCTTGTTGGCATAAGCAAGTATCCAAGTAAGCAAGAGCTTCCAGCAAAGACAGCCTCTCAAGCTGTAATCCTGCAACGAGGTCCATGTGAGTGCAGCAGTGCCTGAGAGGTGGGTCTCTTAATCACAGAGCTCACAAATCCAATCAACAGAGGAACACAAACTTTGAAAAGAGGGTATAATATGATTTGCAGATATTCTAACAAACTAATGCTATTGATATAAGTCGATAATAAACACACAGATCATAACCTGAATGTCTTGGCTGTTTGAAAGAGAGCAACAGTAAGTAGTAACAAGTGTCTTACAAAAACATTGCTGCACCTGGGCCCTATCCAGCAGTACTGTCTTAATTGAAACTCCCATGGACTAACTATTTTCCATTTCTACATATCACCTTCAATCCACTGATCTCAACTTACTTTATAAACATTAAGGTTCGTAACAGTATTATCTTCATTTTACAGAAGAGGAATCTGAAGCACAGAGACATTAAGGGACTTGCCCAAGGCTAGGCCAGAAATTGAGTTCCAGGCCAGTGCCTTAACCATAAGACTATCTTTCTATCCCTCAAATTTCAATGAGAGTTTAGGATAAAGGAGTAAAGGATTCAGGCTTAGACCCATTGCATATACCGGTACTGTGCGTTCACATGGAAAATGGTCTCAAATTCAAAGGAGACCCAGAGGGAACAGTGAGTCAGAAGTTGAGAACAGCAGGCTGAGTTGCAGCAACACAGATAATTGCTGCCCACAAGCTATCTGAGCTTAGTTGCCACACTTGTGATTCAAGATTGGAAGGAATTCATTTGGGAGGAAAAGTATTGTGGGAGATGGGTGAAGCCTTGAATTACTGGTGCCTTTGGATCTTGTTTATCCTTTCCCCACCCCTGAATGTTGCTCTCCATAGCATTCAAATTCCTGCATTGCCAACTAGCCAAGAGTATGAAGCAGAGGTGAATCAAGATAAAGGCAAACTATGCAGGACCAGAAGGAAATTTGCCAACTGTGGGGTTACATGGAAGTGGCAGGAAGGTGACCTCAGAATGAAGAGGACAGCAGACTACAAGCTGATATGTCCAAGGAGTGCATATCTGGGAGTGTATACCTTTGGGGGGTAGAGGTTTGTTTTATTTATTTATTTTTTTTAATAGAGTGAGTTTAAGCCACAAGATTCAGATCAGGACCCAGATTTTTAAAACCTCAAAGATGTGAAAGCATTTGGATACAGGATTCTTGTTTGGGTTCATCTCTGAAGCCTTTAAATATCAATGCATAACACAGATGTATCTATCTAAGGTACCAATGGGGCACTATAATATCTCAAAGGATGGTAGAAAATTAAAGCAGAATAAAAAAAACCCACAGGGATTTGTTAGTATAGACATAAAAAACAAGGAGCAAGGTCTAATGCCCTACCCAAAAAACAACTTTCTAGAGACAAGCTGCTGACTCCTTTAAAAGGCAGCTTGGCAATGATAGAAAATGTCATATTTTAAAGGTTTATTTATTATTTTTAACCAGTTACTTTAAAGAAAATCCAAAACAAACAATGGTTCCTTTTCATCACCACAGCAGCCTTCAGAGTCTAAAGATCATCCAGGATCAAAAGACCTCCTTTCATGTATAGCCTCTTCAAGTCCTTTTTAGTAATAATTAACTCTCTGAATGGGGCAGAAACAGTTCGTGGAGCAATCAAAATGTTTGAAGACTCTTATAGGCGAAGGTGCTCTGATACCGTGGTGATGAGAAAGAAAAATCGTGAGCACTGAAGACAGAACTATGTTTGTGCAAGTGGGTGCTGACACACACACACCTGACATTTAGAGCTAACACAGCTCAGCACAACCTCACTGCAATTTTTTTTCCTGCCACAGCGGAACTGCAATGGTATTTGCATTCCCACATATACCTGTCACAGGGCTGGTCCTTTAAAGGAGTCAGATGCCCAACCTACTTGAAGAGAATGAGCCAACCCAGGTCCACAGGAAACAGTGAACTGCTTAATTAAAGGAGCACCTGGGCCTAAAAAAGCTTAGAAGAGCTCAGTTGAAAAAAAGAAAAAAGCCCCTAAGGAGAAAAGAACAGCTCTAGAGAAGAAAGAAAGCTTTTAAGCCATGTCTATATTACCATCTCTGCCACTCAGAGATGTCAAAAACCACACCCTTGAGCGATATAAGTTACACTGGCATAAGTGGAAATGTGTACAGAGCTATGTGGGTGGGAGAGCTTCTCCTACTGATAACTGATATAGCTACCGCCACTCATAGGAGATGATTTAATTATGTTGATGGGAGCGATCTCTCCTGTCAGCATAGAGTGGCTACGTGAGAGATCTTACAGCAGCGCAACTCCACCAGTACAGCTGTGCCACTGTAAGGTCTCCAGTGTAGATATAGCCTTAGTGAGCTGAACTAGGCAAAAGGTTTTCAGGTGGGGAAGCCTGGGCAAGACTCTGAACAAGCAGGAGAATGATTGCAAAAAGCTCTTCAGGTAGGGAGATGTGGCAGGGTAGCTCTACGCAGTGAGCAGTGCCAGTGGCGAGTCTCAGAGCCTGGGTCTGCACACTCAGGCTTGTGGTATGGTGCTAAAAATAGCTGTGTAGACGTGGTTCAGCCTGGAGCTGAGCTCCAACCCAAGCTGCAATGTTTACACAGCTATTTGCAGTGCCATAGTACGAGCCCGACTCTGTTAACCCAGGCTATGAGACTTGCTACTGCTCACTGCACAGGTGCACCCAGAAAGACTCAGAGCTCCCCAGACAGCTGAGACGCCTGAGGCCTTACAACAGAAGCAGCAGGTCCTGGAAGCCCAAGACTTGTTTGAGGACTGTTATGTGGGCCTTATGTGTTAAAGGTAAGCAGGGCCAGCTCTAGGCACCAGCGTTCCAAGCATGTCCTTGGGACGGCCGTTTTCAAGGGGTGGCATTCCGGCTCTTTGGGGGCGGCACTTTCCAAGGGCCATCACTCTGGCCTCTTTTTTTTTTTTTTTTTTTTTTTTGCTTGGGGCAGCAAAAAAACCTGGAGCCGGCCCTGAAGGTGAGAGCCTTTAACCCAGTGATGGGCAACCAGCGGGCTGCATGCGGCCGATCAGGGTAATCTGATTGCGGGCCGTGAGACATTTTGCTGATGTTGACTGTCCACAGGTATGACCCCCCTGCAGCTCCCAGTGGCTCGGACAGCCTCTGGGAGCTGCAGGGGACCATGCCTGTGGATGGTCAATGTCAGCAAAATGTCTCGTGGCTTGGCTACACTCACACTTTACAGCGCTGCAACTTTTGCGCTCAGGGGTGTGAAAAAACACCCCCCTGAGCGCTGCAAGATGCAGCGCTGTAAAGCGTCAGTGTAATCAGGGCGGCAGCGCTGGGAGCACGGCTCCCAGCGCTGGACGCTACACCCATAAAGGATGTGGTTTACGTGCAGGGCTGGGAGAGCTCTCTCCCAGCACTGCCGCTCTGACCACACTCACACTTCAAATTCCAAGTGAAGCCATACCCTTAGATTACCCTGATGGGCCACATGTGGTCTGCGGGCTGCAGGTTGCCCACCACTGCTTTAAACCAGTGTGAGTGCTCCTTTAGAAGTCTTTGTTAAAGGGAGATACACAGCTGTAAAGTAGAGTGTTTTGCATCTCCTTGAGCAGTCTGCTTAAGTGACCTCATTGATACTTCATTCAGGAGAGGAAACTGAGCAGGGGTGCCGGAACAATTTGTATAGTGGTGGTGCTGAGAGCCATTGAACCAAACTGTAAACCCTGTATATGAGGGAAACCACTTCAAGCCAGGGGATGTGGCAGCACCCCCAGGACTCCTAGTTCCAGGCCCTATGCTGCACTATCATGCAAACAGCCATGTAAGTGGGACTGCTCACATGATTTAAGTTACTCATGTGTCCCATGTCTGCATCAGTGCATTCTGTGAAAATCTGGGCAATGAGCCCATGCTGCTTGAACAGCTGCTCCTCAGGCGCAAGAAAGTGAAGGTGTTTTTCAAGATGCTTATCTTTGCTCCCCTTTGTGAAACCTGATTAGAAAGATCTGATTTTATTCAGTAAATATTGGTAACTGTCAATTTCCCTCCATTCAAGAACACACAAAAAATTGTCTCTCTCTAAAACTATGTGATGCACTTATAGAGAATTGCTTCCTTCTGTTGCTGTCAATTAGAACTGACAGTTAACAAATGTATCTATCAAAGGAATGTATAGGATACCAATCACCATAGAATCTAAACACTAGTATGAACAGTAAAATATGTTATGATTATCAATTATTCTGATTTTATCTGACTCTTAAGAATCTTAATTTCTACAGATAATAAATAAGGAATTAGTAACAACTACTAGTTGACAAGTTATGTTTTTAATCACACACACACTTTGGAAAGAAATACCAGTCTAAAACCCCTGACTAAAACACCACACTTCTTGGGGTATTCAGAAACTGGATCCAACATTGAATCTTATGGCTCAAGTCCATAATGTTATCTACTGAAATCCATTTAAAAAAAATCAGACCCTTCCAACCTTAATTATACATCTGTCCTTTGTAACTGTCTGCCTTACCTGGCTGATTTTATTACGTTTCCTCTCCTGCCCCCCATTTCAGTAAATATTGGGAGGAAGAAGTGCTATCAGAATTTAAAAATAAAGCCTTTTTACTTATAAGACAGATGGAGTGTCACCTTCAACAACACCCTGGTAGAGTTGCCAACCCTCCAGGATTGTCCTGGAGTCTCCAGGAATTAAAGATTAATTTTGGATGAAAGATTATATGAGGGGTGGCCAACCTGAGCCTGAGAAGGAGCCAGAATTTACACACATTGCCAAAGAGAATGTACATTGCCAAGGAGCCACAGTAATATGTAATGATTATATATGTATATGTGTGTGTACCTATATGCACATACATAATCATTATATAAGTTGATAATGTATATTTATTATACATTTAAAATGTATATTTAACATGAACAACTTAATCTTTTACTTAGTGGGACTTCTGGCAATCCTTTCTTTCAACAATGCCCTTAAAGTTTGGTGTGTGTTCAGTTGTGCTCACGTGCAGCAGTTCTCTTAACTGTCTGTCTGTCAAAATGGATCGGTGCTTGGATTTGACATGTTTGAGTGTTGACAAAACAGACTGACAAAGATAGGTCGAGGTAAACATCGAGATTAATTTTAGGCCTGCACCTCTAATGTTGGGTTATTTATCCTTTGGTACAGATTTCCAGAAAGTAAGGGTCCACCTCTGTCTTCTGAACAGATTTCAATCTTTCATCTTCCAGAAGTTCTATTATTTCCATCTGGGATGTTGCTTCATCAGTAACTAAAGGGGATTCAGACAATTGACTTCAGCACTAAAATGATCAGATATCTGATCTGAGGTCTTTTCTGCTGTAAATCTTGGAATCTTTCCTCAAAACTGTCCTTAAGATCTTTAATCATGCTTGCATACGTAGTTGTGCTCCGTTTTAGGGGTTCTACTGCATCTTCGTTTGATCTGGCTTGAAGTTGTGACATTGAGGGAAAGTGGGTCAGCTCTCCCTTAAGCATTTGTCTGTGAAACAACTGCAGTTTGTTCATGAACGCAAATACGCCTTGCACTAGATCAGACAGGCAATGGAATTTCCCTTGTAAGTCCACGTTTAGTTTATCCAATGCAGCAGCACGTCTGCAAGAAATGCCAAGTCTAGAACCCACCCAGAATCTGTAAGTTCCAGGTGTATTCTGTACTTCTCCTCCATAAACAATGTTGCTGGTTCCAGGAGCTCGAAAAAACAGGACATAACTTTACCTCTCAAGAGCCGTTGAACTGCGCAGTGAAATGGCAAATTGGCAGGGTAGTCGTCTTCATCCTGTTCTTCAATTAGATTTTGAAATTGTCTGTGATTGAGTGCATTTGAGAGAATGAAATTCAAAATGTGCAAGACAGGTTTCATGACATGATCAAATTTGAGATTTTTAGATATCAGTTGCTCCCAATAAATAATACAGTGAAATGTCCAAAATTCGGGAAAGCTCTCGTCAGACTTACAAAGCCCTATTAGTCCATTCACAGATCCCCACATGGACAGAGCCCGTCCGTTGCAATGGCAGTGAGCTTCCGTAAAGGCAAGTGGCTTTTCGCAACTACCACAATCAACACCTCCTTCAGATGTGGTCCACGAGTTCTGTCCTTTAGTGACACGATATCGATGAGTTCTTCGCTTACAACACAGTCGTCAGACACAGCACATGGTTATAAGCTCTCCTTCGGAGTAGAGCTTTTTTGCACGGGCTACGTGCCAGGCCACATAATAGGAGGCTAATGTTACAGTCTGCGATTGGTTGGCAAATCTAGTGAAGAACTGGGCTTCTACACCTGTTTGTTTTTTCAAAGTTTTCAGTTTTAAAGCATGAAGTTCAGAACCTTGTGGGAATTCTTGGTCCATATGTGCACGGCTAGAAGCAAAATGACGCTGCAAGTTTGAAGATTTGAACTGAGAGATACACATCTGGCAAAGACGACACATGACCTTACCATTATGTTCAACGAAGAAGTACTTATTCTCCCACTCCTGTTGGGAGCCTCAATTTTCATCTGTGGCCATGTCTACACTACGGGATAATATCGAATGAGCTAAAATCGGTTTTATAAAACTGATATTATAAATTCGATTTCATGCGGCCACACTAGGCACAGTAATTCGGCGTTGTGCGTCCATGGTCCGAGGCTAACGTCGATTTCTGAAGCGTTGCATTGTGGGTAGCTCTTCCGTAGCTATCCCATAGTCCCGCAGTGTCCTCCCGCCCCTTGGAATTTCTGGTTGACCATATTTCGCGGCGTGGTCTGGGAAATGTCGTTCAGTCATTCCTTCCTCCGGAGAAAACACAGCTGACAATCCTTTCGCCCGTTTTTCCCTGGATTTGCCCTGGCAGACGCCATAGCACGGCAACCATGAGCCCGTCAGCTTTTTTTTTTTTTCCAGAGCACGTATGTGTACTGGATTGCTGCGGACAGAGAGGCGATACTCCAGCGCTCACAGCAGCATTCACTTCTTTTGCAATGATAGCAGAGATGGTTACCGGCGTTTCGTACGCGCTTACTGCCGAGAGAAACTGCAATGAGTGACGTTATCTCTCCTCCTCTATACTGTCGCTGCTGTCATGAGTGCCCTGCTGCAATCGGCGGCGGGCGCAACGCAAAGCAAAATGGGGCTTGATCACTTGGACTGAGTCAATACCCTCCCTTATGTTTCTAAAAATAGAGTCAGTCTGCCTAGAATAAGGGTGCCCAAGTGTATTAGAGGACCAGTGTATCACAGCACAGCTTGCTTCCGTGTCAGTATCACAGGGGTGCCCCTGCAAACAACCCCACCCGTTGCTTCCCTCTCCCCACCTTCCTGGATGTACCGTGTTCAGTGTCCTGCCCCATTTGTGTCATGAGTTAATAAAGAATGCAGGAATAGAAACACTGAGTGTTTAGTGACATAAATGAGGGTGAGTAGCCTCCCGGCCCGTGCATAGTCCCAGGCAGACATTAAGCGGTGTGGGGGAGGAAGCCAGCATGCTGCTGCTATGACAGCCAAGCCAGTACAGAATCTTTTTTTACACGGAAATAGAGGGGCTTGAAGGCCCCCAGTTGCTATGATGAAGTGGTTATTAGCCGTTTCTGTCCTATCTACCTGGAGTAACGCAATGTTGCCTCGATGTCACATGATCGATATTTATGAGGATGTTTACTATCCTATTGCACCGTCTACCACCGGGAGGGGGAGGGCGAGAGGAGTGGATACTGCCTCTTCACTGCCATGCAGCATCGCGTCTACCAGCAGCATCAGTAGACATAGGGTGACATTGAAAAGAAGTTCAGAAATGATTTCTTTCCCTTTTCTGTTCACGTGGTGGTGGGGGGGGGGGAAGAAACTGAGGAGCTATTCCTGAACCACGCCAGACACTGTGTTTGAACCTACAGACATTGGGAGCTCAGCCAAGAATGCAAATACTTTTCAGAGACTGCTGTGGATGTGGGATAGCTGGAGTCCTCAGTACCCCCTCCATCCATGAGCGTCATTTGAGTCTCTGGCTTCCCGTTACGCTTGTCACGCAGCGCTGTGTACCCGGAGATTTTTTTTCAAACGCTTGTGCATTTTGTGTTCTGTAACGGAGCTCTGATACAACACGATTTGTCTCCCCTCACAGCGATCAGATCTAGTTTCACCCGTACGGTCCATGCTGAGCTCTTTTTGGATTGAGACTGCATCGCCACCTGTTGCTGATCAGAGCTCCACGCTGGGCAAACAGGAAATGTTAATTCAAAAGTTCGCGGGCTTTCCTGTTTACCTGCCCGCTGCTCCGAGTCAGATTGCTGTCCAGAGCGGTCAGTGGTGCACTTGTGGATACCGCCCGGAGGCCAATAACGTCGACTTTCCGTCCACACAAACCGTAATGCCGATATGTTAATATCGAATTTAGCGCTAACTCCTCTCGTTGGGGTGGAGTACAAGAAATCGATTTAAAGAGCCTTTATATCGATATAAAGGGCGTTGTAGTGTGGACGGGTACAGCGTTAAATTCGATTTAACGCTCTTTAAATCGATTTAAACGCGTAGTGTAGACCAGACCTGTGTATTTTTCTTTTCTTTTTGTAGTTCCTCCCATTATTAGATGGTGTAAGAAATTTTTAATTAAAAATTCCACACCAGCTAGTCACCGTGTGCTTTATTCAAGAGACAGTGATGCCGGTCAGGGGGTGCTGGACCCCTGGCTCTGTCCCTGGCCTCGTCCCCACTCCATCTCTTTTCCAGTCCCACCCCCACTCCACCCGCCTCTTCGCTGCTCCCTTCTCCAAGTGAGTGTGTCCTTGCTCCCCCAACCAGCAGCAAGCTCCCTCACTCCTCACCCCACCTCCTCTTCCCCCTCCCCTGAGCATGCTGCATCCCTGCCTCTCTGCCTACCTCAGACTTCCCTCCTGGCCTCTGCCAAACAGCTGTTTGACCCTCGGGGGTGGGGAGGAGCAGGAATGTGGTGTGCCAGGGAAGGAGGCAGGGAAGAGGCGGGGGCGGGGATTTGGGGAAGGAGTTGGACTAGGGTAGGAGGGAAGAGTTGGGCAGAGACTTGGGAAAGGGTTGGAATGGTAGCGGGAAGGGTGGGTGGGGTGGGGATGGGATGGAGGTAGCAGGCTCGGAGGCACCCGGAAAAGAGGGGAAGTTGGTGCCTATGCAATATATTCCACATGACAATCAATCATTCTAAACTGACTACAAATTATCACAAGAGATTATACTGGATGAACACACTGTTAACAGTAGCTTTGCTGAAATATTCATTCCCTGCCAAGTGCACGTGAACAGATACAAGTGATTTTGTACATCCAAACATTTTTTGCATTTAAGGATTCCCTGTAACTGGAGAAAGATGGCCTATATATGCCATGAAGTTGTATCAGAAAGGGTAAAAACACTTCCTCTTGAAACTTCCCTTTAGGCTAAATAAAGCAGAGATGGATTAAGAGTGTCACCAGTAATTAAAAGCTGTTTTCAGTCTCTTAAACCCTTGTAATGAAGTCATATCAAAATATGATATGATTTTTTCCTTGTGTTATGTATACATGCCTTCAGCAGGTACCTCAAAACCTGCCCAATAAAATGACAGCTTCTAAAACGACCTTGTGTAAAGAGAGGAGTGCTTATCTTAACAGTTTATAAAGTTATATCACAAGAGCAATCTGTAGTGTGATGTTACAGGAAGCAGTTCGTAAAGAAAGACATTCTCATTTTAAGGCAACCAAGGTGCTCAGTTGTGCCGGATCAGTCTTTTCAGCCATTGCTCTCAATTAGAAATCCAGGTACTCGGTTCTGGCACAGAGAGAGAATGGCAATTAACATTTCCATTTCCCAATGGCCACCGATGTATGGATTAAACATGACTGGCTTCTGCTGCCCAGTTTACTGCTGAGCTGCTATTTTAGAAACAGGGATAACACCTGTCCCCTTGGCTTAGTAAAATCGTAGGTCTTAGCCATTCCACACATCGCTGGCTGCCTTTTATTTTAGATCCAAATATAGTCTCCATCCCTCACAAACCTCCACACGCTTTATTTTAGTCAGTGATGTGTCTCGGAAATGCTCAATCATTGAACGTACACTAACAGAAAATGTTATTTATGCCAAAGAAATTAACACTTCACTTCATGTTAAATTCCCATGTAGCTGTTAGCCTCGCAGCCTTCACCGATCTCCCACACTGATCTCTGTGCGCAAGCAAGAGAGTGAATCTTGTTTAGAGTTCCCTCTGCCTGGAATTTGGACGTAGATGTTGCAGCTGTACCTGTGAGAATTGTTGCTAGAGCTGCCCTCCCTGTCGACAGTGCTCAACAGTAGCTGGTCTCATAACAAGGGGTGGGTTTATACAGGTGTTCTCTGTTCAAAGTGCTTTGCTCCAGCTAGTAAACACAGACCTGGCAGTAAGGAACCTGCATTCTGACCTATTCTGCACTCCAACCAAGATTCCTGGGATGGGCAGATCCACTGAGGAGGAAACAGACACAATAAGGGCCCCAGTTACTTGATCCCTCACCACAGCAAATGAGGATTCTGAGGCAGAGGCCATGGTAACACAGGAAGCCCTCCAGAACATCACAGATGAATGCCAAGGGCAGGAGGCGTAGGGGTCAACTCCGTGAGTACTCCAGGGCTGAAGCAGCCGTGGAAAAAAAACAGTGGGTACTCAGCACCCACCAGCCACAGCTGTTTGGCGGGACCCCTGATCAGCTAATCTGGGTGCCACCAAACAGCTGATTGGGGATGCCACCAAACAGTAGATAGGTGGCTTGGAGGTGGGAAGAAGTGAAGTGTGAGTTGGGCCTTGGCAGAGGGGGCAGAGCAGGGGCAGGAAGAGGCAAGCAAAGGTGGGGTCTTGGGGGAAGGGGCGGAGTGTGGCCATGGCCTTGGGGCAGAGCAGGGGTGGAGCACCACTGGGGAAAAGTAAAAGTCGGTGCCTGTGACAGGAGGCAGTGTCTGTACCTTACTGACTCATGCCAAAGGCTGCCACAGAGCCCTGAGCTGCCTCAGGCAAAGACTTGTTCCATGTTTCCCGTTTCCACAGGCTAGCTGGGGTGGAGGCTGCACAGAGGGTCCAGATAAACTGCACACTCCTGCTTGTCACTGGAATAAGTGATGAGCGATGAGCATCTAGGAGTTCTGACATTTTGAGTGCTCAGCAAGCAAAACTCTGGCTAATGGGCATGACATACCCACATTTCCTGTAACCAACCATGTCCGTTTACTGTTCTGTTTACCACTCCATTCCCTTCTAGCTCATGGTTTTGTCCACCTCTGAGAACTGGAGTATGTCCCCAAAAAGTCATGGTTCTGAACATTTGCTCCTTTTAATCACAGCTTTCCCCATTCCTTCTCCCATCCTCCCATTCCCCATTCGTTCTCCCATAAGCCAGAATGTGGGGGAGAAAGAATAGTGAACATCTTGAACACGTTCAGTGTTGTCCAAGTATAGGGGAAGACATAGTCCAGGCCCTGAAGATCTTAGACGCTAACTCAAACAGAGAAATGAGGATCAGCATGTGAAGTAGGTTAGGTATATTATTGCATACCTAACTTATAGACATATTTACTGACCCTATATTACATGAGTTTTGTATAAAAGACACAGCTGTAGGTATGTGAACACAAGTAGATAATATAAAAGGTTCAATATACTGGCACATAAAAATATATAACCTTGTTCATAAATTAGTAGGACCAATAAAGTTATTGATGTTATGCATAACAAATAGCTCCTGGATTACACAGCTCTTCACATAATGCCAGAAGTGAAAAAAGTTTTTGTATTTACTGCTATTGCACATGCTCACCAATTAAGGGGTGGAAGGCCTGGGGCTAGGCAACCTTGCTTACTAAAGAGGCAGGGCTGTTTTTCTATTGAGAGCAGTAGGAAGAAACATACCATCAGATTAGGCCTGAATAAAGACTGGGAGTGGTTGGGTCATTACAAAACCTAAATTTAATTTCATCAGTACTAATTTCTCCCTACTGTTACTCACACCTTTTTGCCAACTGTCTGTAATGGGCCACTTTCTTACCACTTCAAAAGTTATTTTTCCTCGCTTGGTATCCTGCTGTTAATTGATTTCTCATTAGACTGACCTCACACTTGGTAAAGCAATCCCAATTCTTTCATGTATTTATACCTGCTCCTGTATTTTTCACTTCATGCATCTGATGAAGTGGGTTCTAGCCCATGAAAGCTTATGCCCAAATAAATTTGTTAGTCTCTAAAATGCCACAAGGACTCCTCATTGTTTTAATTAGAGACTAAAATCCTGTCTCTGCAATACAGGCATCAGAATTGTAAGATTTGCCACACCGTTCCCTCACCCCTGCCATTGAGCCTCAAACCAGACCTAGAATGAGGGCTGGAAAGGGTAGATCATTCACCATTCAGGCCTTGTTCTTTCTCTTAAGGCTTCTAGCAAGTGCTAGTTAGTGCCAATTGTGCTGGTGGGTTTTGAGGTGGAGACATTTTTCCACTAGAAACTGAACTGAAGCCCCCAGTTTATACAACTCAGGTCTATCAATAATAATCAGAGCATAACAGAACTTGATCACAACTGACCTGAAAAAGTGATGTAAATATCCAGTGAAAGCAGAAAATAATGCTGAGTGGGAAATGTTTGAATAACAAAATCCATATTGTAATGTTCACCCATTAAATAGATGAGGTGCACGAATATCCAAGATGTGGGTATTTAGAAGGTTTTTCAGGGTAATTTTAATCTGTGAGTTAAACCAAATATTTTTTACCCACACCTCCAAAGAGCTAGGGTTTTAACAAACTGGCTCAGCAAGCTCAACTTTTAAGTATTTTTCCAAAGACTACCAGCTTTTCTTGATTTGTGTTCTTTAACATAATGGACCCAATTCACTGGTTCCCTGCACCTAATGTAGTCAAGTACATGAACACAAAGCAGCAGCAAAGAGGATGTAAAATGCCACTATTTTGATTGGATAGTACTTTAGATTGTAAGCTTTTTGGGACAAGGGCTGTCTCTTTGTTCTGTCTTTATACAGCACCTAGCACACCAACAATGTCCTATCAGTCTTTTTGGAGGACGTGTACTAATGATCCACCAGTCTGATTCAGACATCTAAAAGTAATTTTGAGAAGGCCAAAAGCCATCTTCACAGATCAGTCTTGTGAATCTAAGGACCCTGTTGTATTTGTGCTGTGACTCTAAACCATACCTCTGACCACCTTCTTGCAGCATTCAGTCCTCTGAGTGCTCAGAGGATGTGACTTTGACTAAACACCTGCTCTGAATTTCCTGGGCAGGCAGCCACACAGTAAGACCCAGACAGAGTGCACAAAAAGCCATTTGAGACTTGAAAATTCCAGTACTAACCTTGCTGCCCCAGCTCCTCCCTTTGAGAAGTGGGAGGGTTGCCAATTTTCTAGTTGCACAAAACTGAACACCCTTGCCCCGCCCTCTGCCCTGCCCCTCCTCCAAAGCCCCACCCTTGTACTGCCTCTTCTTAGAGGCCCCACCCCACTCACTCCATTCCCCCTCCCTCTGTCACTCCCTCTCCCCACCCTCACTCACTTGCTCATTTTCACCAGGCTGGCTTAGCGGGTTGGGGTGCAGGAGGGGGTGAGGGCTCCAGCTGGGGTGCAGTCTCTGGGGTGAGGCCAGGAATGAGGGGTTTGGGGTACAGGAGAGGGCTCCAGGCTGGGACCAAGGGGTTTGGAGGGTGGGAGGGGGTCAGGGTTGGATCAGGGAGTTGGGGCATGTGGCGGGTGAGGGCTCTGGCTGAGGGTGTGGGCTCTGGGGTGGGGCTGAAGATGAGGGGTTTGAGGTACAGGAGGATGCTCTGGGCTGGGACTGAGGGGTTCAGAGGGCAGGAGAGGGATCAGGACTGGGGCAGGGTGTTGGGGTGTGGGAGGGGATCAGGGGTGCAGGCTCCGGATGACGCTTATCTCAGGCAGCTCCCAGAAGCAGTGGCCTGTCCCTACTCCTACATGGAGGCATGGTGAGGCATTTCTGCACGCTGCCCCATCCATAGGTGCCACCCCCACAGCTCTCACTGGCCGCAGTTCCCAGCCAATGGGAGTTGCAGAGCTAGCACTTTGGGTGGGGGCAGTGGGCAAAGCCCCCTGGCTGCTCTTACGCCTAGGAGCCAGAGGGGGGACATGCTGCTGCTTCCGGGAGCCACGCAAGGCCATGGCAGGCAAGGAGCCTGCCTTAGACCCGCTGCACAGCTGACTGGACTTTTAATGGCCCAGCAACCCTAAGAAGTGGGGATAGTAATGTTTACAGGCCTCACCAGGGTGTTGTGAGATTTTATTCACTAGTGAACATAAAGCTCCTTATAGGTGTAAAGTGATAGATCAGGGCTAATCATTCTGGTAAATAACACACTAAAATGAAGAACATGAGCACAGAGGCAGTAGAACACAGTCAACAATATGTATCAGCCAAACATTAGGAGCATCATCATCTCAGTCACACCTAATAATGTAGTCACTTTCACACCACAAGCCCAAGCCCTTGCTATATGGAGAAATACAAAGCCCGGGGGAAGCAGCAACTGCAAGTGAGCTGCTAAGTTGTAAACAACGTGAAATGGCTGAGGCACATGTTGCTGGGAATATTATCTTCAGAGAGGAGTTGAGCTATTTTTGATGTGGTTGGGTGGGTCTGAAGATTAATCAGATACAAATTAAACTGCCTTTGAAAGCTAGGGCTGATTCACCGAACCTTCCCCTGCTCTCGCCCTTCTGTCTAATGTAATTTTACATCCCTGAGAAACAGGGCACAATGCATTGCAGCCAGTGGTATAAGACAAAGGAGAGAGTGTATTACCAGAGCAGCATGGCAGAAGTCTCATCCTGAATCAGGAAGAGACAAACATAACCCCTTCCTGTCACTGCAGAACTTCTTCTCTGGGCTCTAGCCACACTATGTAGTCAGTTTTTCCTGCAGCCCCCTCCCCCTGGGAGGCAGTCTTTCACTGTGTAAACATTTGAAAATGTTTAGCACTATGCAGCTCGGTATGCAGAGCTGCTGTATGCCAGTGGCAGCTGGGTGTGTTTGGCCATGCCTGCCCAGGGGGAGTAGAACAATCAACTAGGTAATTTCTAAGCAAATTATTTATTTTCCACCTGACATTTGCCCAGTACTAATTGTTGAAAAGCAAATTTCTGGTAATGAGACAGGTGATCAGGTGTCTGGTTTTCGACTAGAACACCCAGTCGAAAAGAGACCCTGGCGGCTCCAGTCAGCACTGCTGACCAAGCCGTTCAAAGTCCAGTTGGCGGTGCTGCAGAGCTAAGGCAGGCTAGTCTCTACCCATCCTGGCACCACACTGTGCCCCGGAAGTGGCCAGCAGGTCCAGTTCCTAGGCCAGGGGGACCACAGGGCTCTGTGCACTGGCCCCACCCTGAGCACCGACTCCGCACTCCCATAGGCAGAGCTGCAGGGGCAGTGCCTGCGGGTGAGAGCAGCCTGCAGAGCCACCTGCCATGCCTCCACCTAGGAGCTAGACCTGCTGGCTGCTTCCAGGGTGCAGTGTGGAGTCAGGACAGGCAGGAACCCTGCTTTAGACCCTCTGCTGTGCCGCTGATTGGGAGCTGGCGGAGGTAAGCCCATGCCCCAACCCTGAGCCCCATCCTGCACCCCAAACCTCTCATCTCCGACCCCACCCAAGAGCTCCCATCCCCAGCCCAGAGTCCATACCGACTCCTGTATCCCAACCCCCTGCCCCAGCCCCAGCCCAGAGCCCCTCCCACACCCTGTATCCCTCTGCCCCACCCCTCACTCTGGAGCCCTCTCCTGCGCCTCAAACCCCTCATCCCTGGCCCCACCCCAGAGCCCGCACCCCCTCCCGCACAGTCACAGTGGAGAGGAACAGTTCTTTGCTGAGAGACTGTGGAATCCAGCAGGGTTGTCCATTGACTGTTGGCCCTACAGGGCCCTCGTTTGTATGTTTAGGAGTGAATCTACAATTCTATCTTCTGTGTACTGCACACTGACCTATGGAGAGGCTCTGCTTGTCTTCCAAGGGTGGTGCTGTGAGGCAACCTGAGATGGGTTTAGAAAATAACATACTGTGTTCTCTCTATCGTTTATTCTTTCATCATTGCTTTCCTTGATCTCCAATAGAAGTTGATCAGACTAAAAGTACATACTTTTGCTTTTTTCCCACTAGAAAGCTGAAAGGCCTCACCTTCTGTGTGCTCTGCCAGGACTCAAACCTCTCCCTCTATTGTTACTATAATGTGGTAGCAGTGTATGTCTACATTGCAATAAAATATCTTGGCTGGCCTGAGCTCGCTGGGTTCATGCTGCAGGGCTATAAAATTGCAGTGTAGACATTAGGACTCAGGCTGGAGCCTGGGTCTCAGATCCTGTGGTCTGAGAGCAATTTTATAGCCCCGTAGCTTGAGCCCAGGCCTGCTGTGGGTATTTTACTGCAGTATAGGCATACCCTAAGAGCCCCAGTCATGAACCTGGCCACCATTGTGCTAGGTGCTGTACAAACAGAGAACAAAAAGACAGCTTCTGTCCCAAGGAGCTTATAATTTAAGTATAAGACAGGAGACAACAGGTAGATACCACAGAGAGATGGGTGGGGATAGCACAACAGGGACTTTGCCAGACTGACTTCACCGAGTTTACTGCTGACATTTTCCTCTCCTGCTGATTTTTCCACTGCAAAGCAGGATGGAGTGGCCAGTCAGTACATGCTGATGAGCCTGCCCTTCTCCTTTGCTCCCATAAAACAGCTTAGTACAGTAGCAGACATAAGTTTTCCCAAATTATTTGATAGCAATTGTGATGCAGATAGGAAGTGTGAAATATTGGGACGGGGACTGGAGGGTAATAGGCGCCTATATCAGACAATGCCCCGAATATTGGGACATCTTGTCACCCTATATGAAGGGGAATGTTATTATAGGCAGATAAAGTGCTGGAGCTCTCTTCTTGCCGTTTACGCTCATGTGCTGAGCCCCAGCAGCACCTTGCTAGGGTATTATGTTTTCATACACAAACGGAATCCACCTTTTTCATTGGGTTGCTGCAGAGAACACCCACCTACCCCAAGCAACAACAGAAACTGTGTCCACATCCAAAGAAGCCACAAGGTGGCACTCACTAGCCTTCTTTGAAGCCTCTCTAACACAGAGAGCCTGTACACACAAATGGCAAGAGGTTGCGCAGGGATAAAGATGGTTTGGTGGCTGGAAGCCAAGCTGGGTGAATGTTTCACAGAACTACATCTTAGTCCTTAGGCAAGTGTTTTCTAAATCAAAGTTGACAAATCACTTAGGTTTAGAGGGCTTGCATCTTAAGAAGTCTTACTAAGCAAAACAATGTAATTGAAACTGAGGCACAGAAAAATTATCAGCAAGGAGACACCATTACACACAGGTGTCAAGTCTATAAGAGCTTGTGGCTCAAGATTCCTTATATTTACAGACCTGCCACTCTTCAACTGTGCTCACTGGCGAAAGAGCCGAGATGATGGCTGTGAAGACAGGGCTATCCCAAAAGTGCAGTCTGATGTGCAGGCTCTTGTTTATTTTTTTCACTCTCATTTTATATCTATATTCTGAATCATTTCATGTTTCCCGTACTTTTTTTCTTCATATTTTTCACTAGTTTCTCTTCAGTTAATATAATTTCTCCTATTCACTCATTCCATGATACAGTTCCCCAGGAATCACAGAAAGCAAGACCAGGGGATAGTGTTAGCTCATGGAGTCCGATACCTTGCATTTACCAGGATCCCTCCCTACATTGTTTCTACTAGCGCCTCATCTATAGATCCCCATGCACACAAAAAAATTGTGTCTGCATCTGATCCGTGATCTGCAAACGTGGTCCACAGATATCAAGCAGATACCTGCAGATTCGCAGGGCTCTACTTATCTAGCTTTTTTTGAAGGTCAGCAGTGATTGTGCCTCATCACTCTGTCTGCCTTACTGGCTTTCGGTGGGCAAATAGAGTCAGCTATTGTTTAAGTCTGATTTTACTAGCCCTAAGGTAGGAGGAATATTACTCCTTGAGAACATGTATCTGTGCATTGCATTAGTCTAGCTAAAGCATCTAATTCCCTATTGTCTAAAATATGACTATGAGGTCACTCTCAGGAGTAAATGGATTGAGACTGTTTGAAAAGGCTCCATTGTGGCTCAGAAGCAATGCACTGGGGGAGAAACAGAGCCACACTATAATGGGCAATTCAGGCAGGGTAGGGTGACCAGATGTCCTGATTTTACAGGGACAGTCCCGATTTCGAGGTCTTTTTCTTATATAGGCTCCTATTACCTCCCACCTCCTGTCCCGATTTTTCACACTTGCTATCTGGTCACCCTAAGGGAGGGACAGGCTGCTTTTATTGTAATGTCAAGTACTGGCATCTCCTTGATGAACAGATATTTCATTTCAGCCTCCACAGGGAAGGGCCAGCCAATTAAACACCGCTGATCTCTCCCTGAACATTTATTTTCTCAATTTCTGACCACTGGTCCTTGTCCAGCTGTCTGTTGAGAGGGTGAATTTGTATTGTTATCGTCAAAGGATGTGGGACCTGTTTCAAAGCCCACTGAAGTCAATAGAAAGGTTCTCATCAACTTCAATGGGATTTTAAATATATTCCGACCATGCCCACTGTGCGGTCTCTCTTGTCTCTAGAGCTGGCCAAGTTATAACTTCCTTTACTTACATAATCGAGTCAATTCCCATAGAAGTCAATAGAACTACTTGGATGAATATTAGATTAGCCGAATTAGCCCCTTTGCATTAACTTAGATTGCATCTTACCTCACAGCATGTCTCTCACATCTTATTGTTTAATTCTGTCCTCCTGCATTCATGCTACCATTCTGATCAACAGCACATTTGGAGCCTGGTCCTGCTCCCACTGAAGTCAATGGTTACTGTACAGTAGCATTTCAGTCATCATGTGCCTTATCTTTATGTAATGCCAGCTAAGAATCAGATTGTGTTTATACATAAGAACCTCGCCTTATTTTGCATGCATCTAGCCTTAGTTCAGACAGCTCAGAAATGCTTTCTCTTCTTTCCTTCTTAATGCCTTGTCAGAATTTGATTAGTTGCATTTTTTTTAAATCTTTCACAGTCATGCCCTTAGCAACTCAATTCACTCTCTTCTATTACAGTCTAGTTTTATGGCATTTGCTGTTAGGGGTACATCTTGCCTTCTCTATGATCACAGAGGGCCCTAGACACAGTCTAACCTGTGAGATTCCACTACCAGATATGTCAGGATTTAAGGATTCCAAACGGTGTGGTCAGCACACCCTTGCAGAGCCCACTTCCACGGTCAGTGTCCTGCATGGACCCACGCAGTGGGAAGGGGTTTGAAAGTGAATCAAGGTTGCCCTACTGTGCAAATCCACTCCTATTGCTCCCTGTGGAGTAAGCCTGCAGGAGCAGCAGGTGTTGCGGCAACTGCCGAGGTGCCCAAGGGGCTCTGGAGTGGCTCTGCTGAAATTCTACAGATGGGGAGGATTCTTTGCCTTGTAGCTTCTGTGGAACAGCTTTGTGCCAAGGCTGGCTACTTGTGCTTGGTCAGGGGGATGGGATTTATATTCTTCTTTAATTCACAGCCATCCTTGCCAACCTAGTTTATCACCTAGGTGAGTTCCTCTACTGTTCTAGCAGAGATTGCCTGATCTGCATCACTCCCTTTAATGATATTAAGAGGATCTTAATTCCAGCCAATCTCCAAGCTCATGTAGTGCACCCCACCCATGAAGAAGTGGAATTTAAGCAAGGTGCTAAATGCTCTCAATCCCCCACTATGGGGAATGGAAGTTGCAGTTACTCAGGATCAGGCCTTAAATTATTAAATGCCATTCAGATATCATACAGATGCATTTCTAAATCTGTCATACAAGGAATTGCCAGTTAGTCTGTTCCATTCCCCATCTGTAAATGAAGTTAATGCAAGTAAGTAAGAAAACCCAAGGCTTTGTTGTAGGACAAAGCTACGCACTGCATATCTGACTAGCAATCAGTATGTACCACAACAGTTAAAGATCTGTCAGCTTTTCCATTACAAGCTCTATTTTTGATAAGTTTGTAACTCAGCCATAAAAAAAGTTATTCTGAGCCAACGTTAGTTATCAAAATCTTCACTCGAGGAGATTAAATCAATCATCTGCAATTTTTTTTAGGTTAGAGCACAGACATTTTAAAAAGTTTACAGAATTTTGATGTTTTCAGTGCATGATTTTAGCTAACTTTTGCAATAGGTTAGTCGGTGAGGTCAACTGACCCGCACCTCGTTCTCCTGGAATAAACTGATTATTGTGTCCTAAATATACTATTGCACTGCTGTGTGTTGCAGTATCACTGCTACCTCAAGGATCACATGGTCTTAGGAAGAACTGGCCCCAGACAAACAGGAAATCCATTCAGGAATCTTAGCTCTCTCTCAATTACTGCTGTTTTGACTCCATCCGAGCAACTGGTGGGCAAGTGTCTGCTAAAGCAAGATAGACCATCATTTTTTATCCAATGCATGATTTAAAAAAAATATTTAAAAAACATAATTTCTTGGAAACTGCAAAGGCTAATTTCTTTCCACAAGAAAGGATCCTATTTCACTTCATTGATCCCTGGTATTTTGGTTTATTTTTAGAGTGCTTCAGAGTGAAAGGTGCAAGAGGAATATAAGGGGTGATGCTTTTAAACTTAAAATAATTTAGAAATCCTTTGAAGATCATGTTGTGATAAGGTTATGTAGTGGAAAGATAAATTTGCTATGGGCCAAGCCCTGCTCCTGTTGAAGGCCATGGCAAAATTACTATTGGTTTTATTGGACATTTTGCCTGCATAAGAACTGCCATCATTTGTTCTTGAATATCTTCTCTTGGGGTGTGATTTGTTCCAACTCTCACCTTCCTGATTGCCAGCAGCACTGCTGTGAACTTGACTTTCTAGTGGGCATATATGGTGAATAGAACTCTATAGGATCACAGACCAAAACTCATGCTCCCAGGTCCCAGCCTCTGGAAAAAGAGTGACTGAACTGGATGCTGAGTTTTGGTCATGTGGTCGTCTGAGGATCAAAATGGTAAAACAAAAGCAAGGCAGCTTTGCAGGCACCATAGTCTAGTCAACTGAGTTTGGGAGAAAGTGTTAAGAGACCTGAGTTCTAATCCTGTATCTGGCATAAACTTTCTGGCTAGAATACTACGTTGGGTCACCCCTACTTTAACCACAGCTCCTGCTTAGTCAGCACTTATACTACAGTGATGAGAGCCGTATCAATACATAGACAGAAGTCAGTAAAGATCCTGGGTTAATCAAGCTCAGTGTCAGCATGTGGCTTGTTAACTTCAGTAAGCTCAGTATCTTGTGTCTGCATTAAAGAATGATTCATTTTAAAAGAATGTGGGCATCAAAGTGCATGCAGATCTCCAACTACTCACAAGTGGTACTGGAATATCTGTTTCGTGCTGATACAGATTTCCACCCACTGGGGGTGAAAGTGCCTATTTCATGCATCGCTTTGCACTGGATTGTATCCAGTTACTTTACTTACCATTATGCAACTTAACCCAATGCAACCCAACACCATAAGACAAAATTAGAATTGCATAAATATATTTGTGCAGTTTCTTCACCATCCATAACAATATTCTTTTCACTCTCCAACCCAAGATGAACCTGAGGATATTAATTAAGTTACTGATGAAGATTAACAACGCTTATTTTTCTGAATTAAACATAAACTCTTTGTTATCTTTATGGACTCAATTACTGGCTCAGAAGGGAGTGCTGCATTTCAAAATGCAGCATATGTCATGCTGATAATTGGGAGAATCCATGATCTATACACACTGGGCCTAAGGTCATTAATCAGTCCTTACTCAGGTGTCACAGAGTTCACTCACTGCTGGTGGTGCCTCCTGCTGGCTGTCCTGGGGATTAACTACAGCCAGACATTGTGCTCTCCCCTGGTGGTGCCTCTCCCATTGTCCTCGCACCCTGTGGACCCCTCTAACTCAAGGCCCTGCAGCCTCCTCTTCATGACTCAGCCCTCCAGCCGGGTCATCATACATGCTCCCCCATTCCAGGGTATCAAAGTCCTTTTTGGCAAAAGGACTCAGGGAGTCTTCCTGCTCACTGCCTTGCCAGTGCCACTTTGTCAGCAACTGTCAGGGGGACCTGGGCCTGCTCTCTACTCTGGATCCCAGGTCAGGGACCCTTTCATCAGCAGCCAAGGTTTGACCTACCTCATCACTTTTCCCCTGAGTCTTGCCTACCGCTGTAGCTCTCCTGCTTCTCTGGGCTTGCCAAGCCACAAGCCTTCCTCCCAGGGAGTAACTGTAGACTACTTGCCTCTAGTCCCTCACTTCTCCCAGGGAGACTGAAGACTCCTTCCCTCCAGCCACCTTCTGTTGCCAGCTTCCAGGCTTATATAGGGCCTGTCCCTACCCAGCTGAGACCGTTCTACTTAAATTCCTGCTCCCTGTCTCTTTCTCCAGGTGCAGTCTGGGCAGCTAATTGGCCCATTTAACCCTTCTAGCCTTGTGTGGCGTGAACACCCCCATCACATCAGGCAAAAGTCCAGTTATCTTCCAGTGGGAGCTCTGCCTACCTAAAGAATGAGTAAGGACTTCCTTCAGGATTCATCCCAGTATTAATAAGTGGCCAAATTCTGCCTTCATTGGGAATTACAGTTGAGTTAAAACAGAAGAATTTGGCCTATACTTAGCAATTACATAGCACTTTCATTTAATATTAACTAACAAATCCTTATAATAATATCTCTGTAATTAAGTACTGTTATCCTGATTTTACAAATGAGGAGCCAGAGCGGAGAGGTTAAGTAACTTACATACAGCAAGACTGTGATATGCTTATTTGCACTGAACAATACCATATCCGTGAGTCCCAAGAAAGTAAATAGGACTATTCTCTGTAGCGTAAGGCTCTGTCTAACCTGAATGAGTATCACACAATCTGGTCCTTAGGTTGTAAGCTCCTTGGGCCACAGACTATCATTTTATTATGTGTGTGTGTTCAGCACCTAGCATAACGCCAGCACTGACCTCCTGACAGGGACCTCATGCAGCTATCACAATACAAATAAATTATAATAATTGCCCAGGGCCACAGAAAGAGTCAAGGTCAGAGCCAAGGTTAGAACTCAGAATCTTCTATCCTCTGTTTAGCACTTGCCTTTCTCATTAGTATAAATAATCTGAATGCTTGTTAACTATGCTGGATAAAGATACATTGCAAGCTCTCTGGGGACAAGGACTGGCTCTGTAACTGTCTGTACAGAGCCTAGCATAATGGGGCCCCAAGGCTGATGGGGCGTCTTTTGGCATAATCACAATATACACTTTCACTAACAACAATAATGAGATGGCTAGTGTCATGGGTAGTGGGTAGGGTGAGTAGTTTGTAGAGCCTAAAAATAATGCAGACACCATTTAACCTTTAACTAGAAGCATGGACGGGATGACAGGGGATGAATAACTTGATAAATGGCCCTGTTCACTCCTCCTGAAGCATCTGGCAGTGGCCACTGTTGGAAGACAGGATACTGGGCTAGATGGACCATTGGTCTGACTCAGTATGGCCGTTCTTGTGTTCATGTAAGTTAAATTAGTAGAGGAACAGGGAAGGATTGATGTTAATGATCGGCTCCTTATGTTACTCTTGGATCCCGCTCCTCAAGCAGTTGCACAGCCCTAATTAGACCATATTATTAATAGGAAACATATCTATCAAGGACTATGGTCCAGATCCTGCTGCACTGAAGTCAATGGGAGTTTTGCTATTGACTTGAATGGAAATAAGAACAGTCTCTGAAGAGCAGGTATCTATAAATGTCATATGTTTGTGCCTGTAAATCAGGGGTGGCCAAACTATGGCTCACAAGCAAAAATGCAGCTCTTTTACCATTAAAGTGTGGCTTGCAAGCCCCCCACCCACACCCATTCTCCATCTACCAGACTGGGGGTGGGCAGGGGAGGGAGCTCAGGCCCCCTGACTTGCAATGGGGTGATGGGTATGAGCTTCTGTCCAGTGGAGATGGGGGTCTCGGGGCTTCAGCCCTGCAGAGCACACCTGCCAGGGCTTGGGGCTTCAGCAGGAGTGGGGTTGAAGCCCTGAGTCCCAGCTCCCAGCAGGTGTGCCCCAGCTCTCCAACTTCTAAAGATTGTCATATGCGGCTTGGAGGGCCAGTAAGTTTGGCCACCTCTGCTATAAATCCTAAATGTTTTCCCTGCTGGGAAGATTAAATCTTGCTGCAGCCAGGGCTCTCTGCAAGAAGCAATGGAATTTCCCTAGCTCAGGTCTGGGAACACTCCAGACATTCCATAGGGGAAACACCATTTCACTCTGCAGTCTCATCTATTCTTTGCCAATACAGAAGTGATGGTCATTATGCCACATGAACCTGGAGACGAGGGAATAAAGAGGAGTGAAAAAGGTGTACCAGGGAGTCTCAGTTGGGCTATGTAGCTGCCCAGGGATAAGTTCCATTTACACAGAGAAGCCATGTCTGGTGAGATGGAGTAATTAAGGTCAATGACAAATGACTGATTATTATAATTATACATTGCACTTCCATAGCAGCTTAAATTTGGGGATCTCAGAGTACTTTACAAACATTAATTAACCCTTGTCACTAAGAGTAGTTAAGTATTACGGTGGACACTTTCAGATGATTGCAGTGATGCACGAAGTGGGTACTGTGAAGAACTGCCCACGGTTTCAGTGTAAATGGATGAGGCAAAAACAGAATCGAGGAATTCTGAACTCGGCCCCCTGCTCTAACCATTCTTGCTCCCCGTCCCCCCATCTAAAAAATCAAAAGCCATAATGAAAGATTTGACATGGCTATCAGATACCACTGAGCCTATCTGCCTTTCAGTGTGCAAGGAGAAAATCCCTTCTAAGTGTCACTGACTTTAGAGGATAATATTTTGCATGTAGTTCAGATAGAGGGATTTACATTTTAATATCTAATTAGAAGGCCACATTCTCAATGCAGAGTAACTAAAAAGCTTTACAAGACTAGAAAGTAAGAAGAATATTCTAATAAGGAACAGATTAGCTGTATGAGGATTCTAAATTCATTCTTGATAAGACGTGTTCTTGCCTCACATATACATACTGTGCTTCAGTGCTATGACAAATTAAGTCTCTAAAAAACCCAAAACGCTAAAAGAATTTTGGAGCTATTTTTGTTTAAAAAATGGAAAATAAGAGATTGGTTCTACAGACCTTACTGTTGCTAATGGAGACTTCATATTTTCTGCAACTCTAAGTCTGCAGAACTGACAGATTCACTCTAGTGCAGAACTTGCCTGCAGAAGTTAAACTTTCATTTATAAAAAACAAATTCTGTTCCCACTGAAGTAAATGGCAAAACTCCTACTGACTTCAATGGGACCAGGGTTTCACCCTAAGTTGCTAGTCAGTTGTGAAAGTGGAGAAAGCTTTCTGAAGGTGCACTCGCAGAGCTGCCTTTCTGTGCCTGCAGCCTGACATAAGAGTCCTATATTTCACCATTTTCAAAAGCGGCTACTGATTGGGTGCCCAACTTTAGACAGGTTGGGCCTGATTTTCAGGAGAACTGAGCAACTCCAGCATGAACTAGAGTCAAAGATAGCATGATGTTGCTGTCTATATGGTTTTATAAAAATATGCTAATGAGTTAATATAATGTAACTGGAATATGCTTCATGCAAAAGGTCTCTTGTAAGGTATCATTACAAAGCTTATAATCTACTGAATGTGATCATCCTATATGTATAAATGTACCACTCTTGTATCTGAAACTAAAAATATGAAATATAACTCTGAGGGCCTATTGTAATTATGCAAAGTGTGGGCCATTAATGGTGGTTTGGAATCTTGATGACTCCCATTAACCAGGACAATTGTTTGCAGACGGCTGTGTTTACCTGCAAGTCTTCCTGTACACTGTGTGCTAGCAAGTGGGCAATGAAGTCTTGCAGTGACATGTGATCATGTCACCCGAACTGGAATCCATCTTTAACCTGGTGTCTTTCCATTGAGAAGGAGGGGGTGGAAACCCAGAGAGGGACAAAGAATTCCTGCCTTATGCAAAAGATATATAAAGGGGTGGAGAAGAACAAAGGAGAGAGAGTAGCCATCATGAAAAATCCCCTTGCTACCACCTGAGCTGGAACAAGAGCTGTACCAGGGGAAAGAATTGTGCCCAGGCCTGGAAGGTGTCCAGTCTGAGGAAAAAAACTTACTGAACCATCTCTGAGGGTGAGATTATCTGTATTCAGTTTGATTAGACATAGATATGCACATTTTATTTTATTTTGTTTGGTGACTTTGTTCTGTTACTACTTGGAACCACTTAAATCCTACTTTCTGTATTTCATAAAATCACTTTTTACTTATTAATTAACACGGAGTATGTATTAATACTGGGGGGAGAAAACAGCTGTGCATATCTCTCTATCAGTGTTATAGAGGGCAAACAATTTATGAATTTACCCTGTATAAGCTTTATACAGGGTAAAACAGATTTATTTGGGTTTAGACCCCATTGGGAGTTGGGCATCTGAGTGTTAAAGACAGGAACACTTCTGTGAGCTGCTTTCAGGTAAACCTCCAGCTTTGGAGCAAGTAATTCAGCCCCTGGATCTTTGTTGGAGCAGATGGGAGTGTCTAGGTCAGCAAGACAGGGTGCTGGGGACCCGAGCTGGCAGGGAAGGCAGGAATAGAAGTAGTCTTGGCACATCGGGTGGCAGCTCCCAAGGGGGGGTTCTGTGATCCAACCTGTCACAGATGGGCACTGCGCTGCCTATACTCATGGTCAGCTGTTAGGATGGCATCTTGCTCAATTAGAACAGGCAACCAGCAAAACAAAACTGAAATATAAAAAAAATAGGTTGTGGTCCACTTGGTGCCTGCACATCTATGAAAACTATGTGGGGTGTCAAATCATTTTCACATCAGTGTTTAGCCCGCGGGTGCTCAATATGAATGCAAGTCCATTGGACAAGCCCAGTCATAAAGGAGTCAACGTGATGGAGTCTAAGGTATCAATTGCGTATGCTTGGAAGTGGGCAAAATGCAGAGAATACATAATCCTATGATAGGAGAGTGGGCAGATTTTCAAGTGCTCAGAACCCATAATTCAGGCTGGGTTTTCCAAAGTGCTCAGCATGAAGCCACACTCATTGTGACACTTATGTACAGATTTTTAGAAGAGCTCAGCACTAAATACACTGAGGTCTTCTGAAAATCTGGACTCTGTTGTGTAATGGTATTTATCATGAGATAAAGACAAAAATAGGTTCTTGGTATCTATCAGGTCTGCATAAGAAACACCCTTCATTGCATCTTGCATAGATGGGGTTAAAAATGCTGCTGATACATCACTCACTGTTAGACCACAGAAATGAGTGTGGCCTGTTTACATGGTTATAACACATATGCTGATCGGGCACTGCCTGGTAGCAGAGCTCAGACAGAAATGTGTGTGTTTCCCTTTAAGGGTAACTGACAGTGGAAAGGTTGCCATTTTGCCTTTTACTACGCCTTCCGTCTGGTGTCAACATCATTTTTCTCTTGGCACTCACTCAGTTGGTCATTTTAGTGCTTCTTCATTACGGGCCAACTGCCATATATGGATCAAATTTTGATGTCATCCTTGGAGAAGAGACAAGAAGTTGTAATGACCCCATACCCCCCTTCCATAACTTGTGGCTCTGTACCTGCAGAGTAAGCCCTGCCCTACACATGCTCATTCCTCTGAGGAGAAAGGAAATGCTGCTGCATTAGTTGTCTGGACTAAGAGGAGAGAATGAAGGCACTCTCTCTTGCTACCTGGAGGCTTAACAATTGGCTGTGATTAAATAAAATACCTTCAGCGGGTTCACCCTGAGGCCACATCCCTTGCCTCAAACAAGTACAATCTGATGAAACAGCAGTCCTATCAGAGCAACGCATGAGAAAGTGAAGCTACAGAGAATTTGTCAGTCTCAGGTTCTTAGACACACACGCAAAAGCACATCACCAAAGTGCAGAACTCAGAGTTTTTGTTAAATATAGCCCTAAACTCTCACTATGCTTGAAAGCACGTGTCCGCCTTAATTGCACTGAGATGTTTGTAACATTACACTCCTGTCAGGGATCTATGAAGGCGTTCTAACATGAACTAGGTTAACTTAGCTTGCCTGATAGTCTGCACTGCTGTGGCAACATTCAGTTTTTTTGTCAAATTTTCCCACCATAGCAATAGCACCGAGGCAGGTCCCCTTCGATGCTAGCAGCAGCACAAGCTGGCACTGGAGTTTTTACCACTGTGTCATTCAACTCTGCTCAGAACCAGTACAGTGTAAATGAGGCATGTAATCCCCACAGCCTAAAAAGCTGATATAGCCATTTCAGAGATCCACAGTGATTTGCTTTCACCAATGTGGTCCCTTTTTTGTGAGTTAATTCTGAAAGTGTCCCAGAAACTGAAAGGGGGCCATTAATCTCCTTGTGATTTCTGCTCATTTCAATGCTATTAAAAAAATCACACTGGACAATAATGAGAAATATAAATGCTAACGTCTCCGTCCCTTTGAAATCCTCTGAGGTTTCTAATCCCTGTTACCTTTTGTAATGAAAGCCTGTGCTGTGAGCAGGTAAACAAGCGTATTAGCCACCAAGTCTGCAAAGTTTCCTAGTGGTGCTAAAGCCAGCATGGGGGATTTGGGTCGTCTGAGATGTAAGACATTTGATCCAGTAGATCCTGACTGGAATTTCCTTAGTAGCTGAAACAGTAGAGGACCAGCTGAATTGTCAAATTCATCAGACAACTTAAAATGGTCCTAAATTAAGAGGTAGAATGAAACCTACTGATTTGGGGAATAGGGGGATGAGGAGAGGGGCGAGGGGGAATCATGTCAGAAAAGCATCAGTTGACTCAAATCCATTTAATTCTAAATGGAGTCAGCAGCCCTTATGTAACCTATGCTCATTTCCCTTCCTGAAATAACCTCTCAGAGAAAAATAAATCAGTAAGATACATATATGCAAATTCCTTTTATAGCTTTAATAGTGAACATTTGCAATCATTTCTCAGCTGCAATACACATACACTTTCTAAACCTTCCACATCTGCTCTACAGCGTAGGTGTGGTGCTGTTTGTTTTCATGATATAGATAATTACAGGGGAGCAAATATATTAGCTTACTTCTGAATTTCTTTCATCAATCCTGTGTCATTAGAAGCATTAAGTGGGAGCATTCAGCTGGCTAATGGATTGGTCAAGTACCATAATAGGTTGGGTATTTAGTTTTATTCCTAATCTCCATTAGTGGGGCCTTAAAAAAATATAGTAGTATCAGTTGACTTACAATACACTGCTCTCCCTTAGTGGTCCACAAGATAAGGTCACTTGAGGAGAAACAAAACAGTGCTCTGTTTAAATTGTGCTCTCATTATTTTACATAACTAAAAAAAAAAAAAAGTCAAACTTTCCTCAATGTTATTTAATGAGATGGTAACTAAGTAAAGAACAGATTCTGCTCTTTTGGGAAAGAAAAAAATAGAGAGCAGGAACCTCAGTGGTATCTGGGGAGCACGCAACACAGCTGAATTAACAGGAATAAAGATGCCCTTTGTGCTGCCGTGATCCTGAGCCAGCGCCAAGCTGCACCATCTGGGTACACTATGGCAGTTGGGGATCCCCAGGAAATTCTAGGGAGCCCAGGCCACACCTCCTTTTTCAGCATCTGCAGCTCTATGTCACCTGAGAATCCTCTACGCACAGGAGATCCTCGAGGGGCCATATCCATCTGGTTTAAGGCTGCTTTGCAACAGTGGGGTAGTGCAAAGCAATGGGAGGATTGGTGCCAGAGTGTTTAAAGGTGAGCTCCAAAGGGGTGAGAAATTGGATATGTGCCTTGGGGTTTGAATTTGTGTGTGCGGGGGTGTGTGTGTGTCTCTCTGTGTATGGGTGTGAGCTACTTTATTAGGTATGAAGTGGGCTTGAAAGATTTGTTGTTAAAGATTCATCTATCCTGTTTTTCCTGGAAGACTCCATGGATACTGGAGAACCAGTGCTTAATTTGTGCCATCGCTTGCCAGGGCTGAGCCCCGGCACTTCTAAGCTTGGCAGTTCTTAGCCCCAACGCTTTGGGCTTGCTGCATCAATTATGAACGTAAAAAAATGCTTGAACCCCAGCACCTCTTTCATTACAAATTAAGCATTGTGGAGAACTGATACCTTATAACATAGAGTTGTTCATAGAATACCAGGGTTGGAAGGGACCTCAGGAGGTCATCTAGTCCAATCCCTGCTCAAAGCAGAACCAATCCCCAGACAGATTTTTGCACCAGAACCCCTAAATGGCCCCCTCAAGGATTGAACTCACAGCGCTGGGTTTAGCAAGCCAATGTTCAAAGCACTGAGCTAACATAAGGATACCATACAAGTGAAACCTGTTTGTCAACCTTAATTGACAAGGGAAGTTATTCTTATTCCAACTGCTAAAAACTGTGGGTGAAATCCTCCACCCAAATCTAGTCAATGGGAGTTTTATCACAGTTATCAGTGGGACCAGGATTTTACCCTCTATGGTTTTTGGTTGCTTTTGTTAATGCCACTTAATTAAATGCTGGACCTTAACTGAGAAACATTTGGAAGAAAGGAAGTCTTTGCTAAAGACTTAATACCCCTGGCCCTTCAAATAAAGGCTGAGAAAATTCACAGTCTATATCTGAAACCTCCAGCAAAACCAGGAAAGCTAACATCCCTGATATTTACATGGTAAAAATGACCAGAAAAAAAAAATGGTCACAATCTTTCAGGCCTTCTTTATGCAACATACATCTCCAAAAGATGGCTCTCACCCAATTGTGGTTTTTTTCCTTTTTGCAGGTCACTTTGAAGAAATATTAAAGGATTTCTGCACACATAAGAAGCCCTTTCCAGCACTCATTACACCACAGAATTCCCAGAGAAGTCAGTGGGAGTTTGTGTATAAAAGGAGTGTCAAGTAGGCTAATAGGCAAAAGAACAGTCACCAGATTCTGCCGTCTGCAGAATTATATGTATGGATCATTCTGTTGGTGAGAATTTCAGATTCCATCCAATTTTTAATACATGCCTTGATCTGGCAGAGGCATCAAGAATGATCTGTATTGGGAACTGTGCAGTCCAAAGGTAAACTGAAGAAATCTTCCATGAGATATGAATGGGTATGTCCAGCACCTCGTCTGCATGCAAAATTTGCATCAGTTTAAATAACTAGTTTAAATAAATTGCTATAAGACATTCTTAAACTGATTTAAGAGTGTTCAGACAAGGCGAAAGCATCAATTCAACAGTTTATAGCATTTTAACCAAACCAATTTAGTTAAATTAGTGCAGCTTTTGTGGGAAGTCAAGGCCTCAGTAGGCATCCTGCTCATCCCGTTGATGACAGAAAACCCCCTCTGTTGACTGCAGCCAGAGTGGATTTGAATATTTTCATCCTGAATTTGGTTTCCTTCAAACGATTGTTATTCCTGCATGATGTGAACATGCCTTAACCGAGTATCCTGATGATCTTCTTGCTGATACACCTTTCTTTTTCCCCTTCCTCTTTTGACATCCATAGTGATGCATCAGGAATTTAAGATTTTCAGGGCAGGCCCCATGTCCTTTTATTTCTAAGGCAAAGTGCCCAGAACAGTTTGGAGCATCACAGAATGATAACTACAGATAATTCATACAGCATATGGTCAGTTTCCAGATTTATAAACAGCTGCTTGAGATTTTGGAAGAAGTTTACCCAAAAAAGGCAGGGGGAGCGCCTGGTATCCTTTTTACTGTGGCCATCAATGTCTCAATGACATTTCTACCACAGTCAGTCCCTTGGTTGATGAGGGCTTATTAACTTCATCTCAGTAGGCTCACTTTGATGGCAGACAGAACAATATTTTTTGACATATGCTTCTTTATTTACTTTGTGGTATCCAGTTGTTTGCTTAATCCCAAAATATCTGACTGCCCAAGTATTCATGAACTTTAGACCTTCTCTAACATTTCTCCCAAGCATAACTTGAGATATTCATTCTGGTAGGTTTAACTTCTAATAACACACAGTTTCCCATGTGAAAGAATTCTATTGTTCATAATCAGATCCCTCGCATAACTGAAACTGCTCTCTGAACTGTCGACTACTCAATCCATTCTAAAGGCATATGATCCTCAGCCTTAGAGAAAATTTTTGCACTGACAAGCAAGCATTTTTCAACATGACTATTCATTAAAGCGCTAAGTATTAGATCTTTCAGGAAATAGCTCAGATTTGGTATTCTGAAATTACTTTTTCCACAGCATTTTGAGATATTAGATCTGGAAAAATGGTTAGTACAGGTTTAATATGATAATCTAATTTTTGTAACCTCATATACTGTACAGAGGTAATTAACATTTGAGTAAAAATGTCAGGATAAATCCTACCCTGAATTACATCCTGTGCAACTCAGTCAAGATTCTAGGAATCCCATGGGAATGTTTATACAAAAGAGTTCATAAAGCATGCTCAGTGCATCTCAGCTTCATGATGTTCACATCTAGGTGCTGCTACCCAGTATTATCAACTCCAAATATACAATCATCATAAGATTGTATTGTTTTTTGAACTCTACCACCATGTATGTGGCAGTTATTGTTGCCAGCTCTCACAAATGTACAGAGTAGGTTGATTCTGGACCCCACTGCTGGAATTCTTGCTGGCTGCCTGATGGTGGCGAGCTTCTAGCTTCTCTTCAAATCCCACAATTCTACTTAATTATGTGCCCAGCCAAACCCAATCTGCCTGTCATAAGACAGATCCTCCTCAGAATACCCTTTTTTCATAGGTAACAAACAGGTGCACTTACCTCAGTTTCCACCCTTCTTCCATCCACAAAAAGAACATTGTTTCTCAAAATGTCCAATTGAAAAGCCCTCCTCTAGGCATAATTTATTCCTCTACATGTTCAATATTCCACACAATGCATATGATAAAACTACTCTCCGTAAATCCCCAAAGTACAACAGCTTCACAGCAGTCCTCCAGGCCCCTTCCCGGGATGTCATTTGCAGCATCCCCTTTCCAAAGTCCATCTCCAGTCTGTTTCCAGACTCTTTCTGCCATTATTCCAGGGTTCCACTCCTCAGGCCATCTGCCTGAGAGCTCCAAGATTCATTTATCTCCCATGACCCTTATCTGGTAGCCCCAAGGCAGGGTTCTGAGTCCTGTGACATAGCTCCATGCAATGTTCCACTCAGCCAGGTCTCCCTGCCTGTAAGTCCTATCCTTGCCCAGGGAACGTCCCTCCAGGACCAACCCCTTGTCATGGGCTTGGCTCACTGCAGCCCTCCACTCAGGCGCTGACTAAAAAAAATAGTGGGTGCTCAACACCCACCGGTGACCCCACTGATCAGCTCCTTCCCCCACCCCGTGCCTCCCACCTGCTGGTGGGCCCCTCCTATTAGCACCTCCCTCTCCCTCCCAGCACCTCCTGCCCATAGCAATCAGCTGTTCAGTGTGCTGGGGGGAGGGGGCAGAGCGAGGGCAGGGCCCACTTGGGGCAGAGGGTGGAGCGGGGGGTGGGAAGAAGAAGGGCGGGAAGAGGCTGGGCAGGGGTGGTGCCTTGGGGGAAGAAGTAGAGTGGGGGTGGGGCCTGGAGTGGAGCAGGGAGTCGAGCACCCCCCTGGCAAATCACAAAGTGGCACCTGTGGGCTTGTTACAAGGGGGTTTCTCTGAGTATTCCACTGACCTGGGCCTCCTTGCCTATGAGTCTTTCCCCTGCTCCTGGGAGCCACCCTCCTGCATCAACTCTCTTGTTTTGGGCTCAGTTTCTCCTAACCAGGCTGGCCCTTCCCCTTCTTCCGACCATGAAACTCTCCTTTAACTCAGCAGGGCTTCCCAAGGTCTGACCACGCCTCACCATCAATGTTTGCTCTTCCCAATGGTTTTTTGTGCCAGCTCTCCTGTGTTGGGATTCTCCTTTTCTCCACAGACAGTTCTCACCTGCCCCTTTTCCTGACTGACTCTCAGGCTGCTCTCCAGGTCTACAACTTGCCCAGTCTCTCCTCCCTGCCCCCTTGAGCTCAGGTTCCCACTTATAAGCGAAATTGGGAGGCCGGTAACGAGTCACAAGGGCACTGGCCTCTTCCCTCTTGCCCATCCCAGCAATTAATTAAGTACCCCCTCCTCTCCCACATCAATTTTGCCCCCTGTTCCACAACTGCTTCTTGCCCCTCAGCATTCCGCTGCTCCTTCTGCAGTTCCAGGGGTTCTTACTCACTCCCAGGCCTGGGGAGGCGCTGCATTACGGTCTCCCTCTTCCCAGGCCTTGGAGGGGACAGTTTCAGGCATTCTTCACTCCCTCTCCCTCTTCTCAGGCATGGTGTTGCAGGAATGGGCAGGGTGTGAGATACACCTTATACATGATAGGTTGCAGGGTTGCTAATAGTAGATCAGGCTTCTGTACCATATATGGACTGGCTACAGAGTGTCCTTCCCTGAAAATACATCAGAGATGTGTTCACATTAAGACATTTAATGTATCACCAGAAATAGTTGTGAGCTCGTTTAAGTATGTTGCACATGGTGCCCTCTAGTGGTTGAAAAGTATCATACATTTTAGCATTCCATTACCTTTCCCCCTTTAAGTTTTACCTTCCTACCATTTACAAAATTTACGCTATCACACGACCTTTAAAGTTCAGTATTGCTCATTCTGCAAAGCGTCTCCGAATAATACTGGTTTTCTAATTACAAGCCCCGAACACACAACAACTTGGTCATCTGGCTGACCATTAATTGCAACGACTGTCTTTGGTCAATTTGGAATCTTGGAGTTGTCTTCTTCTTGTTCTGCATCTGCCACCTGTGGAATTTGCACTGTTGATTGTTCTTTTTGAGGAACAAATGTAGATGTTGACAGTTTCTGTTGAACTCTTTTGGTCTTGATCACATATCACCTAGGTGATCTATTTTTTTTTTTTAACAACAGCTGGAGTTCTCCATCCTATTTCTTTATCCAATTTGACACAAACACAATCACTAGGTCCTAGACCTGGCAGTTATTTAGCTGATTGATGTCTTTTATAAGAGTATTTGTAAGGTCTTTTTGCCTCTTTATCTGATTTGGCAACTTTTTTCATGCCTGGCCACTTTGGAGATAGGTTCTTTTCCAAAATCGGAACAGTAGTTCTGAGTTGTCTTCCCATCAGGAGTTGTGCTGGACTATATCCAGTTGATGCTATTGGTGTTGATCTGGGAAGGATGAAGAGCAGGGAGGAGCCAACCCATTTTTTTTTCACAGAAAGGAAGAGGAAAGAAGGGAACTGAACTGCTGGGCTTTTTCTATTCCTTCCTTCCTCTCCACTCCTGTGAAAATGGCGTCAGCTGCTCCCTCTCCCCTGTCTCTGTCCAAAAACTTCTCTGGCTCCTGAAGGGCAGGGAAAGAGGTCTGCCTGGCCACTACAACAGCCTTGATTGATGCTGTTCCCCAGGAGGTGGGCAAATCGGGAATAGAGCCAATTAGTGGGGGGTCCCCTGGGGCAAGACTGGAAATCACCTAAGTGAGACTGGCTTTTGCAGCAGTCAAAATCACTGATGAGTTGGCAACACTGCCTGTGTTAAGCACCTTGGCTGTTCTCTCAGGAAAGAACACACAAAGTAGATGTTTTCTAGGAGTCAGGACCCAAAACCGGCAGGGCTTCACAGACTAAACCCAACATCTTACTTTCATCAAGAAATGGATTGGTGAGACTGTGGAGCACAAAAGTCACATCCTTTCTTCAAGAAACATGGCAAAGTGTGTGGGCAGAGCATTCAGTATCAGCCCAGGCGTCCAAGTGGCCTTCAGACATGCCCTCATAAAGAAAGAATTGCAGTAATCTAGTCAGATGGTGACAAAGGCACCAATTACTGTGTCAAGATCTGTACCTGTGTGATAACGTCAGAACTTCCTTGCCAAGCACAGATTATAGGAAGTGCTTTTGGCTACATCTATTTCTTGACTCTTTAACAGCAGATTAGTATACAGGAAAACCTCTAGGACCTCGTTAACAAAAGGTGAACCAATTCCCATTATAACAACATTATACTTTACTCTGGACATTTCCTCCCAGTCATCCAGCAATGGCTTTGTCTTGGCAGGACTGAGATTTAGCCAGCCAATCTTCATCTAGTTGAAGCCTTCAGTAGACAACTGGAGACCAGAAAGACTCCAATGTCCAGATTTGATGGAAAGAGGAAGAACTGATGTTTGTCTGTAGCCTGATGGCTCTGTCACCCAACTTGCCTCACTATCTGCCCAAGCAGCCTCATTTAATCAGTGAATAGAAGGGGTGAAAAGAACAGAACTTGGTGGCAACCCACAGAAGAGACCTCTCAGGGCAAAACAGCAATTGCCTAATGCTGCTCTCTGGATTATTTTAGAAAATAATACAGCCACTCAAGCATCACTCCAATTTTACTTGCCAGTGTCTGCAGAAAGGGTAGCAAAACCTCATGGTCAATTTCTGGACAATTCATAGAAATTTCCTGTATAATACCTAGCCATTTATAGCCATGGTTGAAGTCTTAATAATGAGGGACGTTTCACATCATAGAGTTTCAGTTAACCTTTTGCCCCCAAAAGTCCTAGCTTAAGAAAACTGCTCTTTTTTTAAAAACAGTATTCTCCCCTTTTAGATCTTGGAAGTGTTAGCAAAATGCAGTCAGTGCTACTATCCAGCTGCATCTATGGCAATCACAATTTGTGTAAATGAGTCTTTCCGTGAATTAATTTATCACCTGAACATTATACATCCATTTCATCAATCAACAGAACAACATATTTGAAAAGAAATACGTTCCCTTCAAACAGAGTAAGCCATTTTACTTTATTCCCACCGCATAGAGCAATCTGCTGGTAGAAGCCACTGTAAAAGTCACCTAGCTTGTCCACAACTGGGGCCGCATCATCTCTAAATAATAGGGACTCAACATTTTCTGTTTACATTGTTCTGTAGTCTATAATAAAGCCTGAAATCACCAGGAGATCTGGACACCAATACAAGTGGTAATGCTCATGAGCTACAACACAAATACAGTACTGTATAGAAAGGACAATACCCTTTACTGTTTTTTCATCCCACTGATTCTTTAAATATTTTAACAACTGAATCATTATTATTGATGCACTATTTGATCAAACCAGGCTTAGCATTAAAATGCTGGATAAATTCTTGTTTCTAAAGACTTAATGCTTCCATATCCGATACCATTACATCTACAGTATCAGCTTCCATTTTAATTCATCTTATTTTTCCAAGATCCTCATTCTGATTATTGTTAGTGCTTTGGTAGTTTTTGTGCACAGGAGACAGCATCTGTAAGGTTTATTTTTATGGCAGGGAACATTTTTATTATAGCAAACATGGTTTCAGTAAGCTAGAAATGTATAGGCTTGACAGGTAACTCACTTATAGGAAAAACAAATGCATTGCATTACAGCAGTAATATCAGCATCAAATGAGGGCATTGTTGAAATAATGTGCCTGATTCTGATTTCATACAGTTCTAACCACACTGGCTTCCTTGGAGTGACCCCTGATTTACACTGTGATACGACCCAAAAAATAAACCTGGATTCATTTCAAATATTGGTATATCTGACAGTCTCCTGTGACTGACAAATAATTTTATGCTGAGGCAGTCATTTGCAGGCCTTTTCAATGACAGCAAACCTTTTCCAATGCAGTTGCCCTGATCCCAGGAATTGTTATTTATAACAATTATGCTGATGTGGGACAAAATCTGGCCATAGGCGTATTGGATCAGATTGTCAGTTGCACTGAGGCCCCTTTACATTGCTCTGGTAGCATAAAAGGGCATTAAAGTGAGTGTAAATGTAATTTAGTTCCATGTTAAGGCCTCTTTACACTGCCAGAGTAGTCTAACCAGCCTTGTATAACTGAGAATCAGGCCCCCTATGTCTGGAAGGGTTTGCTGACCACTATGCCACATCCATCTTTGTAATTCTCTGGTAACTTTCTAAATCTGACATATAATTACATTATTATTTATTACTGTAGTTCCTGGGAGCCCTTGTCATGGCCCAGGCCCAGGGTGCTAGATGCTATACAAACACAGAATCAGAAAAGGTCCCTGCCCCAAAAAGCTTCCTTACTGCTGTGGTCAATATTATGCTGATTTCTGCAACATCATGCAAATAGTCCCAATATCTTCAGCTGATTACTACATAAGTAAAAGTTGCAGGTTCAGTGCACTTGTAATGACTTATGTTGAGTCTCTCTAGGCTATTAAATAAAACTTTGCTCTAAGCTGTGGGCACAGTATAAAGCTACAACCAGCTCTGTAGGTTGCCTATGCATGAATGATGGCCTCCTTTGATTTTCCTATTGGTATTAGACTTAGGAGGAAAGAACTGGCCAAACAAACATCAGGTAGCTCTTTTCTTTTAATCATTAACTTTTGCTTATGAGTTAGGTATAAAATATTTTCTTCATGTATTGAAGATTGCTTTGGTGTAGCTGAAGTCATTTTCCCACACAACAAATAGTAAGATTATCCCTCGCCTAAATTTACATTGGCCATCCTGTTAGGACCCTTGCAGGTGGCATTCCACTAGGTAATGAAGTAGCTTTTGACTTTAGTATTATGGCAGGCAGGTTGCTCTATTTTTCTCATGTGATCTGTGTGGGTTTTCAAACTACAAAAACAATCACCCCAAAGTTTAAATGTTTTATTTATTAAATGGAATCACGAATGAATCCAACGGATGAAATGGATTAATATATCCATCATCTAGGAAGTCTTTATCTGAAAAAGCGTTTTCTTACTTCTTTCACAGGTACACTCGTTTAATAAGCATTAGAAATGGGAATGATCTACAGAGTGGATTCAGACACGAAAACCTTCAAGGGCAGGTGCGATCAGATCTGAGGCGATTATCATGATAGAACCTCATGTGAAATTCAGATCTGGATCCAAGTTTCCCTAAAGTTTTGGATCAAGGGTTGGCACTCATCTTTAGCAAATCACAGATGAGGGGCTAAATATAAATATTGCTCGTATTCAGGGCCGGTGCTTGCATTTAAGCGGCTTAGGCAATCGCCTAGGGCGCCAGCATTATTAGGGGGCGGCATTTTGCCGGAGGGGGCGGCAGGCGGCTCCAGTGGAGCTGCCGCAATGGTGCCTGCAGAGGGTTTGCTGGTCTGTGGCTCCGGTGGAGCTGCCACAGTCGTGCCTGCGGATGGTCGGCTACTCGCATGGCTGCGGTGGACCTCCCGCAGGCACGACTGTGGCAGCTCCACCGGAGCCGCGGAAGCAGCCGATCATCCGCAGGCAGGACTGCGGAGCCGGGGGACCAGTGTGCGGACGGCAAAATGGCCGTGCGCCTACGGCGCTCAAAGCCCTAGCACCAGTCCTGCTTGTATTATGCAAGTGATCCATTGTCTGACATAAATAAGGAGTAATCCCATTGACTCACATAAATAAGGAGAGTAAGAGATTTGACACTAGGTAGAAAGGTTTGTAATTAGTATATATATATATATAGTTAGTTTGGTTGAAGTCAATGGGAAGTCTGAGTGCTCAGCACCTCTTAAAATCAGTCACATAAATTGTAATTATGTGGCTTCAGACAGTAACATCAGTTTATTACCATACAGTAAATTATCTAACAATTGTTATAGTTAAAGTCTAAAGTCAAATCTTATTTGATTTTTCATGCATTGCTTCCTGCCAACAAGGCAGCTTCTCCTTCACTACCTTCGTCAGGGAAAATACTTTAATACAAATGTTCCCATGTACGATACAGTTACAGTCTGCCTGCTAGAGTCCTTGGCAGTTACTGAAAGTTGTGACTCTACAGTCAACTTCACAGAAAGTAAAAACTTTTGCGTACAATGGCATACAATAGAAAATAGAACAACTGAGTGCTCTCAAACCTAGAATATCTGTTCAACAGACAGGATGGTCCACTGGCATAATAATAAATATATGTAATTTACATAAGAAAGGCCATACTGAGTCAGACCAAAGATCCATCTAGCCCAGTATCTTGTCTTCCGACAGTGGCCAATGCCAAGTACCCCAGAGGGAATGAACATTCACAGCTTCTGGCAGACAGAGGCTATAAACACCATCCCTGCCCATCCTGTCTAATAGCCATTAATAGACCTAGCCTCCATGAATTTATATAGCTCTTTTTGAACCCTATTACAGTTTGACCTTAACAACATCTTCTGGCAAAGAGTTCCACAGTTCCTTTTGTTTGTTTTAAACCTGCTGCTGTAATAAGCCTCTGTCTCAAATCTGGACCTTAGCGTCCAAAATCTGGGTGCTTAGCATGAACCTCCAAGCTTAATTACCAGCTTGGATCTTATCTCGCTGCCACCAATCAGGATTCTGAGTACCTGATAAACTCTCTGGTCTCCCCAAACCTTTCCCGTGGGGGCCCAACTCAGATGCCCTGAGCTCCACACAAGAGGAAATACCCCTTCTCTTCTGTCTTTACTTCCCCAGATTTTTCCCGCCTGGGATACTAGGCAATTTCCCTGCTCAAATCCCTTGAAACACAAAACAGAGAAGGACGATTTACCTTCCCTCCTTTCTCCCCCCCCCAGTCTTCCCTGAAAGACAAGTAATCCTGGCACAGAGATTCCTATCCCTTGCTTAACTAGGAAAAGAATCCAACAAGTTTTAAAAAGAAAGCTTTATATAAAAAAGAAAGAAAAAACACATGACATGATCACTGCATCAAGATGAATAACAGGTCTATTGTCTAAAAGAAAATATGAATAATCAGCCTATTCAAAAGATATCCAATTAAACATCCAGCAACTCCACACAGTAATACAAAATACAATATAAACCTATTGCTTTCCTTTGTACTCACAACTTGGGAACAGAAGGGAGAAAGAAGCTGGAGATGAAAAAAAAAAAAAAAGCTCTTCCCTCATAGCCGAGAGAAAACAAACAGGCAGAACAAAGACAAAACACACCCAGAAGTTCCCTCCCTCACTTTGAAAAATCCAGTTTCCTGATTGGTCCTCTGGTCAGGTGTTTGGTTCCCTTTGTTAACCCTTTACAGGTAAAAGAAACATTAACCCTTAGCTATCTGTTTATGACAGCTGCCTATTAAACAAAGAAGCTCTTCGCTACAGATAGGATGGAAGTGAACCTACAGCCTCTGGCTTAGGAGGCTAATGCCTTATCCATTAGGCCACTGGGACCAGTTTTGTTTTGTAGGATCCCAAAATGTTTTACAAGATGAATGAATAAACAAAGTATTTTGTTTTCACTATTCAAATAGTATTGGTTATATATGATTGGTGAAGTCACATGGTATGATTTTTATTACCTGATTTGATGAGTGCACAGACATTTTCAATCCAGTGTTATGTGTAACCCATGCCTGCTGGGTAGGTGCTCTGTTCCCCTCTAGTGGCATCTACACCACTTAGAGATTAATGAGTCTGCTACAGCCTTAACTAAGAGTATGTAACTTTTAGCTCATGTAGCAGAGACTTGTGCATTTAGTTCCAGAGGTCTCAGGTTTTATCCTGCCCACCAACAACCAGGGTCTGTTCGCGTTTCATATGTGCATCTATAAAATGCAGCTTTAGAAAAAATCTCCACATAGGACTTTGAAATTCACTTTTCATGAACATGCATGGGAATGAAACACAAAAGAGATGCAAGGGAGACCTAAGCAAATTAATTGAAAATTGGAGTGTGTAGTCACAAAAAACACGTTCGCAGTATTTGCCTAACTACAACATAAAAGAATCACTGCACCAGTGAAATGCAGCCACCTCCAGCGTGAAGGGAGACAACAGAACTATATTATGCAGCGGCACAGCACACTACACAGAGATGGAGGAATGGGAAGGCAGACAGAGGGGAGGATTTTGATGAGCCCCACAGATCCTGATTTCCCAAGGATAGCAACTTAATGTCTTCTAGTTTAAAATGTGGCCTTTCGACCTGGGGGGGGAGAAGGTAATTTTGGCACTAGCAGAGTTAAAATCATAATCAAGACTGGAGGCCTAAAATGGAAAGAGAACAGTATTTATACCATTGCTGCTTCATGCATTAAATAAGAAATCCTATAGCAGGCAAACAGATGTAAGAGGATTGAAATGGTGCAGGTCCCTTGGTTTAAACTGTCCCTAAGAAGGAATCTGTCTGTCTGAAGGGGATCATCCTTTCCTTACTTCCTGCTGTTTCCTAATGCTACAGAGGTCTCCCTCCCCCTGCTAAATTGGGTGGCTGCTGGAAGGCTATTAACAGGCTTCGATGAAAAAAAGTCAAATCAGCCAGACAGACAGATGTGTTTTGCAGTCCTTAAGTAGCACTTGCTGCTAAAATGACTGTTGGAGGCTGGCTGTAAATAGTGTTACATGATCTCTGTGCATTTCATCCTGCCAGCCACTGCACGTGTTTTGGATCTCTGCTGCCTCCAACTTCAATGCAAAACAGGCTCCAAAATTTGCCAGAGTCTGACCATAGTTCAACTGTCTGGGAGTGTAAATCATTTGATTCAGGATCTGTCCTTAAAATTACAGCAAGCAAAAGGAATCATCTGGCTACTACAACCCACTGGAAAACAAAAGCACATTTATGTCGTCAAGTGATTCACACACTTAAGAGCAGACTAATGGTTATGGGCCACAGGCACTAAAACAGATAATAGTAATCAATGCTATTTTTAAATAGAAGAATGAGGGTGAGAGGTTAACGTATGAGGAATTAGCTCTGAGCAAGATGAGACGCTATTGCTTCAAAAATTGAAAGCATCCTCTGACCTAGACACTTGTGGTTCAAATTCTTATTTATACTCATGCCATCCCAGAGTTTTAGCAGATTTTGCCTTTCTTCTTAACTTAGTTTCATTAGCCAATATCATGCCATCCATTTTTATGCAGGACTCCCCCCTGATTTCATATCAGTTGCTGGCACAATGTGGGCCATTTTTCTGATTTGAAAAAAAAATGGGGGTAATTTTTCTAGCAGAAAAAGACAGTTACTCACCTTTGTAACTGTTGTTCTTCGAGATGTGTTGTTCATATCCATTCCAGTCAGGTGTGTGTGCGCCGTGTGCACGCTCGTTGGAGAAACTTTTACCCTAGCAATACTCGGCGGGTCGGCTGGCGCACCGCCGTGGAGTGGCCCGCCTGATGTGCCGACATATATGACCCAGTCGACCCAGCAGCCTTCCCACGCTCTCTCCCTTGCCGCCGCGCCTACTGCCGACAGTGGAAGGAGGGTGGGTATTGAGGAATAGGATGAGGAAACATCTCAGCCCAAGAACAACAGTTGACAGAAGGTGAGTACCGTCGCTTTTCTTCGAATGTGCCATATCCTTCCAGTCAGGTGATTTCCCCCCAAGCTTTATACTAGACGCCGGAGGGGTCGAGTATAGATGGGGCAGTATAGCAGAAACCCCGGCTGACCAAAGGCCGCAATCTCACTCTGAGTTGGCTGGACCAGCGCATAGGTGGGTGAAGGTGTGACCGATGACAGTTCAGCACGGATATCTCTTGGATGGGTACGTGCGGCCAGAAGGCGGCTGACAAGAAGCTTGAGCCCTGGTAGAATGCGCCGTGAGGTGGCCGGAGGGACATGAGCCAGGTCATAGCATGTGCGGATGCCATGCTGTCAGCCACGGAGGAAATCCTCTGGAGGAGGGACTGGCAGAACCCTTCATCTCTCCGGTGACTGCCACGAACAGCTGGGAGACTTCAGAAGGGTTGCGTCCTTCATATAGAAAGCGAGCGCTTATGCAATCTAAGGGATGTAGCTGGCTGCTCCCGTCAGAAGAGTGGGCTTCAGAAGAAGACCGGGAGGACAGATGTCCTGGTGGCATGGAAAGCAGAACATACCTTAGGAGGAACGCCGGGATATGAGACGCGATGTTGCACCCCTTCTCCTTATGAACAGACCGATGGTATGGTGGGTCCTACAGTGAGCTGACTACTCAGCTCAAGACGACCCCTGCCGAGGTAATGGCACCAGAAGAAACCGGTTCCAGACAGGTATAGGAAGCGAGCAAAGTGCTAGTGGCTCAAGGGCGGTTGCATTAGTCTGTTCAGGGACCAAATTGAGATCCCAGGTTAGGGCAGGCGACGCGCGGGGGATAGAGGCGCTCTAGGCCCCTTAATGAACCGACGAGACCAGCTGTGGTGGAGAACAACGGAGTGACCGCCCTCGCCTTGAATGGAAAGTGATTATGGCCGCTAAGTGCACCTTCAGAGAGGATGTTGCCATGGCCCTGCCTGCTAAGGTACCAGAGGTAGTCTAGGACCGTGGGGCGAGGCCTCGAAGGAGTAAGCCACTGTGTTGTTGCACCAGCCAAAGAGAAGCGTTCCACTGGCCAAATAGTTTAAGAGCAGAGGTGAGAGACTTCCTGCTACTGGATGGAATATGCTGTAAGGAGCGGACCATAAACAATCCACAGTGGTTTAAGCCTAGCAGGAGCCACGCGTGAAAGGAGACTCGACAGTACTGGGTGCGAAAGCCTGCCTCGTGGTTCTTGCGTAATGCAGGTTCCGGAAGGAGAAGGAAAGGGGAATTGAGTGGCCATGGAAGATCTAGCAGGGTGGTGTACCAGTGGCGGTCTGGGCCAAAAGCGCAATTCAGGATTAAGATCGCTTATGTCCCTGCGAGCTTCAACAGACCTTGTGCACAGGAGAGAAACAGAGGAACGGCAGTATAGCAGGTGGTGCTTCCCCATGAGCAGGAGGATATGCGTCTGTGATCGACCCCCGAGAGAGGACCTGAAAGGAGCAGAACGTCTGGCACTTCGCTGTCTGAGCAGGAGGCGAACAGATCTCAGGGGAAAATCCCACCCTCTGGAAGATTGGAAAGGATGCGCTCTGGCACTATATTGACACATTTCAGTACAGAGAGAGACTCGGCTGAGCCAATCCGCCAGGGAGTCCTGACCCTGGGAGAAGGACAACACTAACGGTCACTCTGGTGGGCGATACAGAACCCAGAGTCGAATGTCCTCTTGGACACAGGAAGGAGAACGGAACGGAGTCCCCCCCGTTTGATTGATTATATAGATACCTAAATGGCCTTGTAGTTGGTCCAGTTAATCAAGAATACAACACAAGCCTGAGAATAGTTGCCTGGAACGCGGGATGCCGGAGTGAATAGGCCGGACTGCCGGGAACAGTCAACTCGCGCCGGACGTATCTATGGAGCATCAGCGTCCTGGAGAGAAGAAATGACCAAAGGCCCTGGGTACAAAGGCGACCTAGATGGGCCCCCCAGCCGAGGGATGATGCATCCGTCGTCAAGGTCAGCGACGGCGGCTGTGGATGCAACGGCATCCTTGCGCATACCAGGGATGGATTCAGCCACCAGTCGAGGGAGCGGAGGGGGCTCGGAGGAACTGTGAGCAGGACATCTATAGGGTCCCTGCCCAGGCGGAAGACCGAATGGAGCCATGTTTGAAAGGGTCGCATGCGGAGCCTGGCATACTTGGTCACATAAGTACATGTGGCCATATGCCCCAGAAGGCCGAGGCAGGTGCGAGCCGAGGTGATTGGGGAGGCCTGCAGACCCCGAATGATCGAGACGATCGTCTGGAAGCGGGTCTGGGGCAAGTAAGCCCTGGCTTGAGTGGAATCCAGGGTTGCTCCTATGAAGTCCAGCCTTTGTGTAGGGACCAGTGTGGATTTCTCGGTGTTGACGAGTAGGCCCAGCCGGGAGAATAGGTCCACGATTATGCTGACGTGCTGCTGGACCTGAGTCTGAGAGGTCCCCTTGATGAGCCAGTCGTCCAGATACGGGAACACATGTATCTGCTGCCTGCGGAGGTGGGTGGCGACGACGGCCATGCACTTCGTGAACACCCTCGGGGCAGTGGAGAGGCCGAAGGGAAGGACCGTGAACTGGAAGTGCTGGTGGTTGATCATGAAGTGAAGATACTTCCTGTGCGGTGGAAAGATGGCAATATGGAAGTATGCGTCCTTCATGTCGAGGGTGGCGTACCAGTCTCCAGGATCCAAGGACGGGATAATAGTTCCCAGGGAGACCATGCAGAATTTCAATTTGAGCAGCCATTTGTTGAGCCCTCGCAGGTCTAGAATAGGTCTGAGGCCTCCCTTGGACTTGGGAATCAGAAAATAGCGGGAGTAAAACCCCTTCCCCCTCTTGTCTACTGGTACCTCCTCTATGGCTCCTGCTGCGAGGAGAGATTGCACCTCTTGTAAGAGGACTTGCTCGTGAGAGGGGTCCCTGAAGAGGGACCAGGATGGGGGGCGGCAAGGCAGGGGTGAAGCAAATTGGAGGTGGTAACCTTGCTTCACCGTGCGTAGAACCCAAAGGTCCGAAGTCAGTTGGGACCATGCCGGGAGGAAGTAGGAGAGATGGCTGGAGAAGGGAGGGAAAGGATCCTGCCTTGAGACTGGTACTCCGTCCCCGGGCGCACCTTCAAAAGTTGGCCTTAGGCCCTGGTGGTGCCTTCGAGGGCCCTTGGTTCTGGCCCCCTTGGGAGCCGGATTGGCGCCTGCGGCCACCCCGCCCGCACCTCCTACTGAGGTCCTGTCTGTTCCGAGGCGGAAAATACAGGCGGCGAGGTTGGGGTCTGAAGGGTCTACGTTGGGTCACGGGGGTATGCATGCCCAACGATCGCATGATGACCCTATTGTCCTTCAGGCTCTGCAACCTGGGATCAGTCTTATCTGAGAACAAACCCTTGCCCTCAAAGGGTAAGTCCTGGATAGTGTACTGAAGCTCGGGAGACAGGTTAGAGATCTGGAGCCAGGAGATACGCCTCATAGTGATGCCGGAGGCCAAAGTTCTGGCTGCCGAGTCAGCCGCGTCCAGGGAGGCCTGGAGAGAGGTCCTGGCCACTTTTTTGCCTTCCTCCAGGAACGTGGTAAATTCCTGGCATGAGTCCGGGGGTAGCAGTTCGGTAAATCTACCCACCTCTGCCCAGGTGTTATAGTTATACCGGCTCAGGAGAGCCTGCTGGTTGGCCACTCGGAGCTGAAGGGCCCCCGCTGAGTAGACCTTATGGCCTAGGAGGTCCATCCGCCTATCCTCCTTGGACTTTGGGGCGGGCGCCTGTTGGCCATGGCGCTCCCTTTCATTGACCGACTGGACGACCAACGAGGAAGGGGGAGGATGCACATACAAGTACTCATACCCCCGAGAGGGTACCATGTACTTTCTCTCAACTCCCTTTGTTGTCGGTGGAATGGAGGCTGGAGACTGCCAGAGAGTGTCGGCAGTGGCCTGGACAGTTTTAATAAATGGCAGTGCCACCCGGGTGGGGGCATCTGCGGTCAGGATACTCACTACAGGGTCCTCGACTTCCAGGACTTCCTCCATTGGAAGGTTGATATTGAAAGCCACCCTGTGCAGGAGATCCTGATGTGCCCTGAGGTCTATCGGTGGAGGCCCCAAAGAGGAGGTCCCCGCCACAGCCTCGTCCGGGGAGGAGGAGGATGATACCCCGGGAATGAGAGGGTCCTGGATAGCCTCTTGCTCCTGGGGTGGTTCCTGCTCCAGCTGTCCTGGGGAGTCCGGAGGATGGGTCGCGTGCTCTTCTGACTCAGCCGCGGGAGGGCGGGAAATGGTGGCCTCTAGTGCCCGATGTTCTGAGGCAGCAGAGTGACCCTGGACTAGAAGAGCACCCTGGGCTTGATGGTACGCCCAGGGTGTCCAAAAGGACCACTGTTGAGGCCCTATATCCTGAGGACGTGTGTCCTGAAAAACCCCCGTGGGCACCTCCGTATCACGGTCCCGGTCGTAATAGCTGTCCGCCTGGGAGGATACGGACGTCTGCCTGGACAGCCATGGGGGAGCAGAAAACCCTGGAGCTGAAGTCCCAACGGATCTCGCACCCCGGGACTGTGGGGACCGGTGTCGGTACACAGGGCGGTACCGAGAGCGAGACCGGGACCTGCGACTGGGCTGGTGCCGGGAGGTCGACCGAGATCTCGAGTTTCTGCGGTGTGATCTGCTCCAGGAGGAATGGTGCCTGGGTCGGTGCTGGGAGCTGGAGTGGTACCGCGAGTAGCGGGATGAGGAGCGAGATATCGATCGGCGCTGTGAGTCTGATCGGTGCCGCGAGCTCGACCGGTGCCGAGGAGAGGAGCGGTGCCGGGACTGGGAGCGGTGTCGAGAGCGGGAGCAGCGTCTCAACCTGGAGCGTCTGCGGGATCATGACCGTGAGCGGTGTCGGTCCGCTACGCTGACAGACGACGGTCTAGTCAGGGTCGGCTTACCCATGGAAGGTGGTACCCCCACCAGCGGTGCTGGGGGTAGGGGCGGTGCCAAATCGGTCATGGCGATCAAGTCTTCCGCCGCAGAGAACATCTCCGGGGTAGACGGCAAAGTGAACTCTACCACAGCAGGTGCCAGGGAGCTGCCAGGCGCCGGACTCGACGGCCCTTGCTGGGTTGGAGTCGATGATGCCGGTTTAGGCGGTGCCGCGGCAGGTGTTGGTGCTGGGAGGTCCAACCTAGGCGCAGTCTCTGGCTGCGACGCGGGTGTTGTCGAGCCCATGTGAGCCTTCGCCGTCTTCGACCTCGGGGAGAGGGAGCGGCGCGGAGTCGATTTCGGTGCCAGGAGTCCTTAGGTGTACCGGCGGTGCCAGATGCTGTAGGGGTGCCTTTGCTCACCGGCTGGCTCGAGCTCAATGCCAAAGGCGAAGGCATCAGTGCTGCTTCCATGAGGAGTTGCCTTAACCTACACCCCGTCTAGACTACGCGCCGTATCGGCGCGTTAAAATCGATTGCTCGGGGATCGATATATCGCGTCTGATCTGGACGGGATATATCGATCCCAGAGCGCGCTTAGATCGATTCCACCCAAACACGAAGGGAGTTCCGGAATCGACATGGCGAGCCTGCGCACATCGATCCCGCGCGGTGAAGACGGGTAAGTAAATCAACTTTAGTATTCGATTTCAGCTACGTTCATTCTCGTAGTGCTGATTGCGTATCTTAAAATCGATTTTTGCGACGCATAGTTGTAGGTGTGCCCTAATGTCCTGCTCTTCTTAGTTCTAGGCTTAAAAGCCTTGCAAATTGAGCACTTAGAAATAAGTGCGATTCCCCGGGCACTGTTAAATCAGGAGTCGTGGGGTCTCTGTCGGCATCGGCCGGACAGGCCGTAAGCATTGTTGAACCGGTGAGCCAGGCATGAAGCTCTGGCGCGGCGCGGGGAAGGGCTACCCCCAGACCCCACTAACATTACTAACTATCACTAACTATGAACTCTAACTAATCTAACTAACTATATTAGATATATAAGAACAATCACTTATAACTAATGAAATGTAACAACAGAAGTAAGAACTATGAGTAACTAGGGAAGGTGGAGGTCACTAAGCCGCATCCCTGTTCAAGCGACCAACACGGCAAATAAGGAAGAACGAAGGGTGCCGGTGGCGTCTGGGGTATTATATTCGGTGCCATAGGGGCGCCACTCCAGGGAGGGTGCCCAGCCGACCCGCCAAGTGTTGCTAGGGTAAAAGTTTCTCCGACGAGCGTACACGCGGCGCGCACGCACCTGACTGGAATGGATATGAGCAATCACTCGAAGAAGAATTAACAGTTTCTGAAAGAAATCATCTATACCTGGGCACTGCCGTATTCGTACATTACATCTCAGGAAAGAAAATTCAGACAATTCAATTGTTTCTCGGTTATTTAATTTTTTGAGAAGTGTACCACAGCACAGAGCAACTTTGGAAACCAGCAATAGGGGAAAAAAATTAAGAGGATTAGATACCTAAAAGAGATCTGAAAACAGCTTAAAAACTGTAAAGACATCCCTCTCATAGTGTCCTCTGCAGTGATGCTTCGGAAAATTTCCTCTCTTTTTTATTATAAATGCAAAGATCCCTCAAGCTGAAACTTAGGAGCTTTCATCTCAGAGACAGCTAAGTAAATCAGACCCTTCCTATCACTCAGACATAACACAGCTAAACATGGGTACTGCTTCCTAACTTTAAAGAATTCTCAGGTTCTGATTAGGAACAAACCAAATTCCTCAACCATTACAGAAATAGATGCTTTTTGCTGTTCAGATGGACTGGCATAATATTATTTTACCTATTGCAGCACCACAGTCACTGTTTTTAAAGTGACAACAGCCCCAAAATTTTTGTGAGAATATCACTATTATTCTCCTTAAACCATATGCTACCCAAAATGTCAGTATGGCAATATTTCGTACATAACTAAACTTCAATTTCCATTTTTTCCTTTACCCCAAGCCTTGTCTACAAATAATATAAGAAGTTATCACATTAAAATGTTTACGTAATGCATCTCATCAAGATTCGGTCTAGCTTCATTTCATCTGAGTGCTGGGATCAAATGTATTAGATTGTTTGTTTGTGGCCTAGATCATATGAAGAAGTTGATATTTTCTGCTTAAATCAGAAGAAATTTAATACAACGCAGTCCTTTCCACATATCTCGCCACTTATCTTATTTCGTTTGCAAATATCATATGTATTCTCTTGAGATAAAAATAGTGTAAGATGATTAGTTAGGCAAGTTCATTCGACACCATTCCCCCTTCATGACGCTGAATTCTAAAATCTGTATATGGTATACAACTTAAAGTATATATAAGCAAGCTCAGCTCTGCTGGAGACACACAGCAAGTGCTTTCCTTCCAACTAGATTGCCTCCTTGTCCAGTCAAGAAGACCACAAAGGTAAGACCATTAGAACCTCTGCTTTTGGCAAAAGAAAAACAAAATGTTTCATAAACTGAAAGAACCTAGGCAATTAAAAAAACAAAACAAAATCTTAGAATCCTTGCAGTCTGACATACAATCTAGAGTAGAATGAAATCAGTGATCAGACTAGTGGGAGGGAAATGGCAGTAAGGTGCACCTCTCAGAAATGATGGCATGCTCCAACTTTTTTTCTCCCCTTTAACTTTTCCCCTTCATTTTTTCTACCATCAGCCGTGAGAAGTGGGATTGGCATAACTCCCTATTACCCTGAATGCTGAGAGCAATGGTAGCAAGTATTCACAAGAAGTCACTGAGATAAATTCACTGCTAGCATAAGCGGAAGAAACACCAGTGAAGAAACTTAATTGGAGATGCACCCATTGAAACCAGTGGGGAATTTGCCCTATTGTTTCTTTGCACCTTCTGAAGTACCTGCAAGCAAGGACTAGCCAGACCTACATGATTAACTGTTCATTTCCTCTCTCAGAAATCAGTTTGGATTGATGTAGTCAACTGATTGCCTGAGCAAGTTTCCAACTCATGTAGAGCTGATTAACAGGGCACATAGGTCATAACTGGTAAACCACTCCATCTTCCCTCACATCCATGTGCTCAGAAGGGAAAATAGAAGGGGAAACATATTTAATTTTTCTACAAATATTTTATATGGGAAAGATAGTTTCTTGGAAAAGCAATGGGATGGGCTTGGGAGATCTTGATTCTATTCCTGGCTCTGCCATAGCCATCCCTCAGAAAGTCACTTCCCCATCCATAAATAATACGTACCTACCTCACAGAAATGTTGTGAATCTCAACTCATTAATAATTGTGATATACTTTGAAATCTTCAGTGGAGAATACTATAGTAGTGCAACTGTATTAATATTAAATTACATTCCCATGAACAGAATAGACTGGGATTTAGGGCCTCAACACACAGCTTCGTCAAACAGAGCCTCTGGAGTCATCTTTGCTTCAGTGAGGGGAAGGGGATTTTTGTTAAAAGCTGATGTTTCAAAAGAAACTGGCTTCCCTCCTCCAGTCTTCACAGATTTACTCTCAGCACATCAATTTACCAAAATGAAGGCATTTGGGCAAAAATCCAGCTCACTCTGGTCTGTGCCGAGGCAAGGCAGCCCAACTTGTTTAAGAAGAACAGTTGTCTAGACAGCTACCATGAGAGTTAGTCTTCTATAGAAACATAAATGCAAGATGCCAAATTCATCTCTGGTGTAATTCAATTTACCTCAGTGGAGCTAGGCATGAGCTGTATTTGGTCCTGTGCATTTAGATTCCTTTAAAATTAAATTAGAATAAATAGACTAAATCTTCATCTTATAATTTTTTTAATTTTTAAATTTTTTTTTAAATATCAGCCAATTCACTGATAGTCATAATTTGATTTTAAAATATTATAGGCAAAATAGCTCCAAGAACTTTAACAGGGATAAAAATGGCCCTCTATTTTATGTAATCTGTAGATACATTTTGACTGTTTATATAATACCTTTTAAATGGGTAAGAATCTACTTCCAGGGAAATCCTTGCAGAATTCACACTTTTGGAGTGCTAGACACCTTTGACTTGCTCCCTTCACATGCTCCCCAGACATCATATCTTACTCCGGCCCTACACCCTGTCATGTGGAATTCCTCACTCATTCCTCAGCTTCAAATGGAAGCACCTGCTGCAGACATCTGTTACTGTATGCTCCATTTACAATTAGATGAATAATGTATCCTTTATCAGACGTTGTCACACCAGCAACTTCAAACAGAGCCTTTGTGTGAAAGAGATGGAGAAGTTATTTTAATGACTAAATAGCTCAAATTTATTTTACAGTTCAGCAATGGCTATGACTGATATCCTTTCTGCTCAAGATATTGAAGCTGCTCTTACCAGCTGCCAGGGTAAGGAACGGTCCCTCTGCAACAAGGAGACATTATTTTTATATCTTAATATAATATGGCTCTTGTTTTCTCTGTAGATCCCTTCCCTGTAAGATCTCTTTGTAGCTGCATTACAAGGTAGCCTCCTGAATTCAAAAAGATGTACAACAGGTTATTTTATGGGTACCATTCCCTTAAATGTGCAGCAACAAACTGGAGTTAAAGGGCTACATCCACAGCTGGTATATATTTGGTGTAGCTCCACTGACTTCTATTGCCCTACGCCAATTTTACAGCAGTTGAGAATTTGTCTTCAGTATTCATTCACTGAGGTCCTGCCGTGCAGGATCATGCCCACATTTGTGTCTATTCCGTGAGACAGTTGAAGACCCTGGATGAAATTTATTTTCTCTTGAAGCCTTTGCCTGTGTAATGACTGAGTGAAGCTGGAGTAAAGGCTTTAGGGTTCGGCCGAAAGGCTTTATGTCAGACACACATACTCTAAATGTTTATTGTAACTGCCTGTGAGGCAGATTGAAATAAGTTTCAGGGGCTTTGCAGAATGCCCATTCTAACAGGAAACATGAATTTGGCCACAGGGTATCCAACCATAGGCCTAAGTCATTAGAAAGGGAAGCTCCATTTAGATTGTATCAAGTGTGCTGCACTGAGGAACAAAAGCAGCAGAAGCTGAATTGGAGCACTGAGCCCAGCACCCAGATATTATGGGGATGGGTGCCTTAGAAATACATACAACAGAAATAACCTCAAGAAAAAAGGTTTTAAACAACAGGTTTTTGTTTCTTCCAGCTGCTGACTCTTTCAGCTACAAGTCTTTCTTCTCCAAGGTCGGTCTGAAAAGCAAGTCTACTGACCAGATAAAGAAAATTTTTGGAATCCTTGACCAGGACAAGAGCGGCTTCATTGAGGAAGATGAGCTTCAGTAAGTATAGCTTAGCTGCTGTTACTTGTTAGAAAACGTAGGCTTCTGGATGTTCTCTGCATCTTGTGATCTGCTGCTGCTTTTAAAGGAACTCCAACATCTTGGCTGTCTCTGAATGTGGTCTTAACATCAGCTTGTGAAATAAGTTTAGGAATTTCCACATATGTTAAAATTAGACCATATTCATTTGTGGGGTTTAGGCTGTTGAATTAGGTGAGAAGGACAGAAATGCTGAACTACTAAAGCCATCTCAGAGACCAGTGTGTCACAGAACTCTGTGTACGGCACGCAGAAAGATGGGGCCCCGTCCTGACTTTAGGCTCTAAGCATTTCCATAATACAAATAACATTTAGTAATATCTCTGATTTATTTCAGGCTGTTCCTGCAGAATTTCTCCTCAAGTGCCAGAGCTCTAACTGCTGCTGAGACCAAGGCTTTCATGGCTGCAGGTGACACTGATGGTGATGGCAAAATCGGAGTGGATGGTAAGTTTTTCAATGTGGTCTTCAGTAAGTTTTGGGTTCTTCAAATATGTATTTTTAGGCTGAAAGTAAATTTACAGCACTAATAATTATGTGGTGTAATAGGGCCCAATTTCCCTCTGAAACAGATTTTATACAAGCGTAGCTTCACTGATTTCAATCAATTTACTCCTATTGTCACTAGTATCCATGACAGCAGAATTAGGCCCTATATGGAGACTGATCCTACACCCACTGAAGTAAATGAGAGCTTTGCCATTGCTTTCAGTGGAGGGAAGATCAGGGCCATCGACTCTAGGGGTCTGATTTTTCAGAGGTGCTGAGGACCAGTAGCTCCTGTGGACTTTAATGACAGTTCTGGGTGCTCTGCACATCAGACCACAGGTAAACACTCAACCTATACTCAGTAATATGGTAAAAAGATTGATTGTGCTTTTTTTTAAGGATGCTACAATTGCTGTAATGCATTTAAAAACACAACACTCATTCAGAGTGTTTGTCTGACGATATTTGTGCTAGAGAATAATCTGATCAGTGCAAGTTTCACTGGACAGCACTTCTATGGGAAACTAAACCAATTTACTTTAAAAAACCCAAGAGCAAAGATATGGGCTGGCTGGGCAATTTCTTTTTGAACTCGCAAGGAAGCAAATAGGGCATCATGGATCATGTACTGGAGATAAAGTTGCTGAAAACTGGGCCAGACTAGGACAGGTGGCAACAACCCTAACAGACACACGTGCTAATCTTAGCTGGAGTTCGGGAGGAGAAGCAGGAATGTGCTTCAGCAGCAGCTCTTGTAGCTTCTACTTATAAACCCCAAATAGGACATCATCTTATACAGATCTCAGGCAGCTCCTTAGTGATAACACTTCTGACTCTGAAACTATGTCACTGCTAACATTCAGTGCCTCATTTGGAAGCTAAAAAAGCAAGAAAATTCAGACTGAAGGTGACAACTCTGTCCTAATCCACCCTCTTTCATTTTGGCTAATGCAGCACACTCCAGCTGGTAACCCTGGTACAGTGGATTAAATACAATTCAGTTTTAACTCAGCATTTCCTAAGAATATGAATTTATAGATCCATTCCTCATCTCAGCATACAATCTGTTTTAAGGAGTGAAAAGCTGCTACACTACCCCCTGTGTTTCAAATTTCGCAGTAGCTTCAAGTAGTTTGTTACAACAACATGATGGGCCCTCCTCTAGGACTTTTGGACAGTATTTGTTCCAAAGGCTCTAATAACCACTTTCATCTAGTTTTATTCCCTGCTTTTCTCATTTTCTTTCTCTAACAGAATTCCAGGCTCTGGTGAAGGCATAAGGAGCATTAGACCAAAAGCAACAATGGACAGTCTCTTCAAATTCCCTCCTCCAACAAGCACCTCACACTCAGCACATATTTGTACATTTTTATATTGTCTCATGGCATTAGTAAAATGCCTGTATATTAACTCCACATATGGGACTGTTAAGAGATCTTGCAATGTACAGGTATTTTGGTCATGTGGCATTGTTTTCAGTGTCAAAGCAGGCACTTTGTGATTTTCGACCACTCACAATGTTGAAGTTGTGGCTGGAAGAAGGAAAAAATTATTAAAAAAATTCTGCAAAAAAACCTGTTGTCTTTTATTCTCTCTGCTCAAATCTTCCTTTCCCAGTTCCCCAGCCCCACTTTCCAGCCCACCCACCCCAGACACACTTTTGATGATCTTAAACAATATGACATTTTAGTGTTTAATTGCTCTGATTTGGTTGAGTTTTGTTTCTGCTTAATTCTATGATCCCTGAGGAAAAGGGATGCTAACAAGGTATCTAAAAATAATCTATATTCAGTCCCAACTGTGAGACTTTTCGAGAAAAAATGTAAGAGGAGTTGACACATAGCTCATAGCAGGGAATAAATTCCTGGTTAATTTAAAAAGCAAGTGGTAGGCTATCGTCTATATTGTCAGAAAGTGCTAATGGCCTAAAATGTAACTCTCTCAAGAGGAATTATCTTCCTTTATCTTTATATTATCAACTACTGTGCAGTAGCTGCATTCTAGTGGAACTGGGGAGCAGGAAACCTAGGTATTAATCCCAACTCTGCCAGTATCAAAGGCCATGATCCTGCAATGAGCTATATGTGGTGGGCTCTGCTGTGTAGCCATGAGCATGTCACTTAATCTCTCTGTGCCTGTCACTCAGCTGTAAAACAGCTATATTAACCTGCCTTGTAAAAATTCTGGGCTTGCTACAGATGAAAAAGTGCTCAGCATCATTCCTCAAATCTGTTATCCAATGCCACAGTGTAAAAATATCACCAATAATACACTAATATAGAGTGGCTATTACCCAACTCCTTCATTTATCAGAATGAACGCTGACTGATGTACATTAATATTAGTATTCTTAATAGTACATCCTTAATATTAGCAGCTTAGCTTATGTCTGAAAATGACTGAACCTACTCATTCCTTTTATAAATGTCTTACAGCACATGTAGTGGGATGTTGCTAAGTCTCAATTATTTACTTAGTCCATTGATAAAGTGTTATGGTTAAACACAAGAAGAGGAGCATTTTTATATTTTCAGAGGGGTGGGTTAAAAATGTTCCCACCAACGTTTAATTACTTATTTTGCCATGACTTGGTTCCAGACCAAAAGTACACTGTGGCTTTAATATTCCTTGCTGAAATCGGATCATAACTGTCACCTATTTTTGGCAGCTGTTTTGAAAAACTGCAGAAACAGAGCATGTTGGAAATTTTATGTAATTTTTGGTACAGGCATGTCCATAAATTGTAAGCAGATCATGTAATGCATAGCACAGCTCACTTACACCCAGACATGTAACTGAGCTTTTTGGCAGATGTTCAGACTGACTGCCGAAGAGGAATCCTGGCAATCAGTCTTGCTGATGCCTTGGCAGTCGAACATAACACAAAGTTATCCTGAATATAAATCCTAATTCTATCCCCAGTTGCTTTGATGTTAAATCTTGGTTTAAATTATTGCGGGTGTTAATTGCTAGATGGCAATATTGCAAATAGTGAAGAAACTACATTGACTCCGACCTTCATTCATTCACTTGTCTATGGAAGACAAAGATAAAGTGCACATCCATATCTGCAGTAGTCCATAGACACAAAACTCCCATTACTGTTAATCAGTACAAATTAATGTCTGTTTTTCATAAGCAAAATAGACATATATCACCAGCATACACAGATCAAGGGCCTGCTAATCCATTCCTTTCCTGCCAGATCTCCCTATTGGGTACAAAAGAAATGCAAGTTTGGGCCTTGAACTAACATCAATTTCAGGGGTACTGAGCAACCACAGCTCTCATTGAATTCAGTGGCAATTAGGGGTGTGCAGCACCCCTGTGAATCAGGCCACTCATGTATATGCTCCTACTCCATGTCAAAATTTCTGCCAAAATAATTATTTTCAAGAGAAAATCTGCTGCAGTTATACAGTCATTTCTGACAATGTAGCAGATTTTAAACATTTAAAAAATGTTAAGAAGCCATGCCACCACTTTATTGGTGAGAAATCAAAACAAAACGCCAAAATGCCATAGATACTGTGCAGGCAGGATCTATGCAAAATTAGTGCTTTTTTTCTCTACTAACTGGTGGTGGGATTGGTATTCTCAGGGTTATCTTAATAATTCAGGTCATGATGTCTGTTACCTATCTCTCTATAGATAGAAAAGAATAATTTCACTGAAATATATGGATAGACAATTACTAATTGATGGAAGCATTAACAACTCACAATGATGCACTCAAGATTGCATATTCCCAAGTACCTATCAATTTGGCACTAGAGAGACCTGGGTATGTACCAGTAGCAACGAAATAAATAGAAATTAGAGGCAAATACAACTGAGCCTTAGGTTTCATGCCCTGCAGTGCACTCAAAGCATATACTAATAACTTATTCCTACATGAAAAAGCTAACTGCAGGATCTGAAGGGAGGGATCATGTCTTCTTTCATATCACAATGGAAATGAATAAAAGATAAAGTAAAATAGTCTTAAATGGCCCCTTCCAGTGAGTTTCAGTTCAGCCCATGACAAACTCTAATTTCCTTAATGGGCGCAGGAGGCAACGCTCTCCAAATTGTGATGACCCAAGATCTCTGGGGAAATCACATGGATGGCAGGGCATCTAAGCAGAGGGTCTTCCCCTCTGAACTGCTTTCTGAACCCTTTTCAATGCTGGAAGTATGAGTTCCACAGAAGTCCTTACAAAGAGATTTTCTTAAATTGTAACAGGTTGCAGAGGCTCTGCCTGACAACCAGTGAGGATTAAACTCCCTGCTCAGAACTCACAGAGGTGCATGAGATAGGGAAACGAAGTAGGGCTAAGCCCTCAGAGGGAACCCAGAAAACTATGAGCAGAAGGAGAGGAAATCCAGAGGAGAAAGAGTCCCCGCCAGTTGTTAGACAGCTGGACTGTAGCCCAAGATTAACTCTTTCTATGTGATTCTATCCTTATGCAGTTCCAGGATAGTTCAGTGTTGGGGTAGAATTGTATATTAGATAGAGTAACGAGCAGATCTGTGTTCTTGCTATTCTTCTCCACTGAAGTGGTCGATAGTAGCTATTGTATCAAAAGCACAATTTAGGGCTGCCCTAACCTGTGCTGGGGCACTGCGCCAGCCCCACAACTCCTGCAGAGGTGAAGTGAAAGCCACCTCCTCTCTGTCTCAGCACCAATGACTGCACCAGTAAAGGGATTAATCTGGTCCAAGGCCTTAAAGGAACGGTGCCTCAGAAAAGACCTGCTTCCTCTGCTAGATGAGCTGTTCCACTCACCAGCTTCCAAAAAAAATGTTTCTTATCTTCTTAAATAACATACTCAACATTTCCCTTATAAAACTTATTACTTCTGAAATATAAAACAGTTCCCCAGTCCTGAGAGCCTTCCTCAGCCAGGGCTCATTGGACAGCAGACTGCTGCTGGAAGGAAAATTGGGAAGAAAGGAAGAAGGACCTGGTGTCTCCAACTCAATGGCAATTTTGCCTGAGTAAAAACTGCAGGTTCAGGTTTATTCATTTCAGAGGAGCAGAGAAGTGATCCTTATTGAAAAGAATATGCATTAAATATAAAGCATAATAAATTGAGATTTTTTTAATTCTTAGATACATTTATAGCAGTGTCTTTTCTCAGTCTATTTTTAATTGTTTATCTGTCACAAAACCAGAAAGGATCAATCCACATACTTCATAACACACTGGTAGCCTGTTCTCAGCCTTTGGAATCAGGCCATACCACTGCCTAAGACACCTTTCTGTGAGTTCCAGGATAAAGGAAATAAAACCACGGTCTTTATATTTTATCAAATAAGAAGCAAAAGTGGGCCGCAAGATAGAGATGACAGATCTGGATTTCACACACCTCATAGTACAGGATCTAGCCGTTTTAAGACACATCTATACTTCAGTCTGGAGATGTGAATTCCAACTTGAGGAGGCATATTCACACCAGCTCTGACTGAACTAGCATGCTAAAATAAAGCGGAGCTCCAGCGGTGAGAGAGCGGAAAGGGCTAGCTACCCTGAGTACGTCCCTAGTGTCTTGGACAGCATCATATTCAGAGCAGCTAGCTCCTCCCACTGCTAGGTCTACACTCTATTTTAATGCACTGGATCAATCAGAGATATCACAGGTGTGTCTCCCTGATCTGGAAATTACACCTCCAGTTCCAGAATAGACATACCCCTAGGTACTTATGTGGTCCCTGTTGTTACCATGCTATCTGAGCACCTTCATCTGTAATCCCTCACCACACCTCTGGGAAGTAGGGAAGTGCTATTATCCCTAGTTTAGAGATGGGGAAGAGAAGCACAGAGAGACTAAGTGACTTTCCCAAGGTCACACAGGAAATCTGTGGTGGAGAAGGGATTTGAACCCAGGGCTCCAGCTAATGTCCACTGAACTGTCCTTCCTCTCAATCCACAATTTGGGGGCCAGGCTTTTCAAATGAGTGTAAGGGAGCTAGGGGTCCAAGTCCCATTGAAATTCAGTGGGAGTTGGGTGTCCAGCTCCCTCAGGCTCCTTGGAAAATCTCAGCCAAGGGTTGTTTGAAAAAGTCAGATCCAGGTTTGGATCTCTAATACCCATAACATTTAGTGGCATTTTGCGTGGGGCTCATCTCTAATAAGAAGAGAGGGGAAATAATGCTCAAGTGTTGAGCTGAGGAGAAGAGAAGAAGAAAAATAGAAAGAGGATCTGAGAACATCCATTCCACACTTACACCCAGAGTGGTACAGTTTCTTCTTTGCATCAGCAGCCTGACCATGTGAAAAAGTTTTGATGTAACAGTGCCACAGAGGCCTGGATCTCTTCATATAAACAGAGAGGGGGAAGAAGTATCAGAGGATTGGATTCATTTCCTGAAATGAGCTACTGAAATAGATACATCTTGTTTGAATATTAATTCTTTGAATGGAGACAGACCTTACAGAAGTGTTTTCATGCTTGTTTACATACGTTAAACATTTTAATAAGCAGAACCTGTGGAATTGGGACTAATTTAACATTTCAAATTTTATAAAACCCTCTGTATTTCTAATTCCAAATTATTTTACTTGCAAGCACACAGAAGTTGCATAACAACAATTTAGGGTTACTGGTAGCCTATTTGTACCTCACTTCCACTGAGATAGTCAATGGGAAATGGCTACTCCACACAGCTCAGGATTTTCTTCTCGCGGTGTACCACACCCTGGGTAGCAGGAAAAGGAGGAGTTGCTGTAGGTACAGAGGGACTGTATCAAGGCCCAGTGGAGATAATCCACACACCATGACAGTTACATTACCACTTGGGAGCCCAGTAGATGCCCTTAGACAGTTACTCCTATTAGGAGTCTGAAGGTATTGCTGCTCCCGTGGCCTTTCAGGCTGGTTATGACAACCCTGACAGCATCCATGGGGCAACCCAGGCCAGATTCAGGGGGTAGGGGTGTCTGCCTTCTGAAGGGAGAACACTGTTTAACCAGATAGAAGCCTTCTGAAGACCTCCCAGGAGGCACTAGAACTGCTGGTACTAACTAATGGGCTTCTAAAACCAATCAGCCCCTTGCTTCCAGTGATCTCCTTCAGACTGACCTGTACACCTCCTAGAGCATCTTCAGTATCTTGAAGAAAGGAGACTGGCTGGTCATTTTGTAAACTTGGGGTGGGAGAGGAAGATGGGACTTTTTTCTTTTCAATCTAAATCCTCTAGTCCACTTTGTATTCTCAACGCTGAATTATTACAATTTGAAAACTATGCATCCCCTATGTACTTAGGGCTTAATTTGCAATGAAAGAGGTGCAATTTTTTTGCTGTCATAACTGACATGGCAAACCCAAAGGTGCTGGGGCTATGAACTAACAAGCCTAGAGGTGCCAGGGCTCAGCCCTGGCAAACCCCGGTACAAATTAAGCTCTTTATGTACTGTCCAAATCATACAAAATGGTTTTATTTTGTTTACTCTCATATTATTTTTTCTAGACACTTTTGGCATATTTTAGAAATGCAGTTTTGGGGTTCTTCAGCTCTTATCTAGGACAAATGTTCTCCAGAGAGTTTGTGTGACAGTTGGACTTGACTGCCTCTGGTGCCACCTACAGGACAACTGGAGTTAATCACCAACCTTGTCTCATCAAACATCATTACAAGTTTTATTAATAAATACTCTTTTTTAAAAACAAACAAAGCCAGTGGGAATCAAGAAAAATTTGCAGATTTACATCACATTTGGCTTTTAGTTTCAATAACAATCCCTAAATAACAAAGGTTCTAGTATTGACAAGGGTTCTCAACATTTTTCTTTCTGATACACTATGAAAGTGCCATGGCCCACCCGTGCCACAACAACTGTTTTTCTGCATAGCCAGTAGATTAAAAGCCAGGGCAGGCTTCAGGGGGTAGCAATCAGGGCAATTGCCCGGGGCCCCATGCCACAGGGGGCACCACAAAGCTAAATTGCTCCAGCTTTGGCTTCAGTCCCGGTAGGTGCGACTCGGGAGCCTAGGCTTCTGCCCCACATGATGGGGCTTCAACTTTCCACCCTGGGCTCAAGCAAGTCTAATGCCAGTCCTGCTTGGTGACCCCCCTGAAACCTGCTTGCAGCCGCCCAGGGGGCCCCAGATCCCTGGTTGAGAATTGCTGGACTAGAACTCAGCTGCCAGATCTAGGGGTACTTGTGTAGTGTGAATTCCAGACAGGAGTGGAACAGTGAGTTCCTTCTTGAATGATAACCAACACCTGCCATTACCCCAGCTCTTCCCTGAGCACGTGTAATTCCAATTACTGTTAACAGAGTTGCAAATAGACAATACTAGGATTATGGAAGTTAGAGACAGGGAAGACTGGTTCATTCATCAAATTCATCCCTCCTGCCTGTTCAGGACAAGATACCTGAGAAAGGACATATTCAGAATTAAACTGATACTACAGAGCCCCCATATCTTTGTTTCCAGGATGCTTAGTTTGCAACATAACACGGTTTTAGAATTATACAGTTAGCTCCTCTTTTAAATTTAAACAGCACTGTAGATGTAACCAACACAAGCTAATAAATGTAAGGTGAAATTTTCTGTCTCTGTCTTTGACTTCTGCTATCTTAGAAAGAGGTTGAGGGGGCAACTTCATGGGATATCTGATAACTGTCAGTCTTTATTTTACAGGCTCTTCCCAAACATCAAATTATCTTCATTCTCTTTCTTAAACTACTGTATATTCCTGCGTGCCATTAAATTACTGACACACACCACCCCAAGAAGTGGTTGCATTATCATTGTTGTTATTATTTAAAGCGTATATGATGCAATGAGTTCGCACTGAGCTTTACAGAAATGAAAAGGTAAAGTTTCTTCCCCCTGAAGAACTTACAATCAAAATGACGTTTCAGTAACAGATTAACAGAACTCTGTAGCTAGCTTGTTAAAAAGCATTTTGGGATTCTTTAGAAGGAAAAATGCAATACACGCTTTACACACAAACTTTATTCGCATAAGCAGTCTCACTTAAGTCAGTAGGACTACTAACAGGAGAACCATTACATACATAAGGTTAGCAGGATCAGGCCCTAAGTCTTCAAAGTCTAGCGGTGCAGACATATATTTCAGTAACTGTAGCCTAAGCAATGTCAAGTTGTTAAAACCTTTTTCATCCATAACTAAAAAAAAAAAAAATCACTTACTTTGCTAAAATTAGGTACAAGTGACTTGTGTGGGTTTACCTTGTATGGCTCTAAACCTTATCATATTGTCTAAAACACGATGTACAATCCTCTATGATATCAATATCAATCTGAATAGCTAGCAGCTATAGTATCTCCTCCCCTTTGACATCTGAGCCCTGACACGGTTCTACGACTTCTATGAAAGGTCTGACAGGTCTAAACTAAAGCCTATATGTCAAGGTCTCTGCCAAGCAAAAAATCAAGCAAAGAGCATGTCATAAGCAGATAGTTAAGGGTTAATGTCCCTTTTACCTGTAAAGCTCAATGAATCTGGCTGACACCTGACCAAAGGACCAATCGGGGGACAAGATACTTTCAAATCTTGGTGGAGGGAAGTCTTTGTTTGTGCTGTTTGTTTTGTTCTTTGTTCTCTCTTGGAGCTAAGAGGGGCCAGACATGCAACCAGGTTTCTCCAATCTTTCTGAAACAGTCTTTCATGTTCAGAATAGTAACTACTAGCTAGAAGGCGGATTAGTCTTTTGTTTGTTTTCTTTATTTGCAAATGTGTATTTTGCTGGAAGGATATTTTACCCTCTGTTTGCTGTAAACTTGTAAAACTTAGGCTAGGGGGGAGGGGGAGTCCTCTTGCTCATATATTAACGAAGACCCGTAAACAATTTTCACTCTTGATTTACAGAGAGATTTTTTACTTTCTTTCTTTTAATAAAAGCCTTGCTTTTAAGACCTGATTGTTATATATATATACTTGTGTAAGACCAAGGGGATTGGGTCTGAACTCACCAGGGAGTGGTGGGGGGAAAAAGGGGAGGGGAAAGGTTAATTCCTCTCTGTTTTAAGATTCAAGGAGTTTGGATCACAGTGATCTCTCAGGGTAACCCAGGGAGGGGACAGTCTGGGAGGAGGGAAGGAGGGGGAATGGTTTATTTCTGTCTGTTTTAAGTCCCCAGGGTACAGGAAGTGTACCAAAACACTATATTTTTGGTTGGTGGCAGCGCTATCAAATCTAAGCTAGGAATTAAGCTTAGAAGGGTACATGCAGGTCCCCACTTTTTGGACGCTAAAGTTCAAAGTGGGAATAATACCTTGACAGAGCACTATTATTTTTCTGCCTTCTTCTCCTCTCAGCTTGGGAAAAATCCATCAATAGGGTGAGTTGAGCTTTTTGCTTGTTGTTTTGGGGTTTTGGTTTCTTTCCTCCAGGCCTCACACCGACCCATTCAAAAAAACCTACTTGGATATAACTGTGTATCTCAAACTGAACCTCAAAAGCTGTAGTTTTTACAGGGTGTTTGATTTGTGCTGGCGTCATCGACCTGAAGGATCAACTGTAGAGAATCCACTACAACCTACGATGAAAAACATGTGGCCAAATGAAAGAACTTGCTAAAGGAAAAAACAACATTCAGTGCTTCCGAGGAACACCTCCCCTGGGCAAGACTGTGGCCTGTGTTGCTGTTGCCTCCTGTAGATCTAAGGACATGTCCCCATCTGGCAGTGGCAGAGGCCACTTTGCCAAGGGTGTGAGTATTGCAAGGAGTTTTTATTAGCAGCCAAACATCAGATGTAGGAAACAGACACTGAGCTCTCCTAGTGTGTGTGTGAGAGTCAGAGTATGTATGATAGACAGTCTGCCAGATTCAGCTGCTGTCCATCCCTTCTCTCTGAATAAAGGAGTACCTATGGGCATAGAGGGCACTTACAGCAATAGGCGGATTCCTTTCTCTGTACTATTGGCCTGTTGTTCCACAGGCAGGAAATGCCTTCTATGCGAGAGATAAACAAGCCTCTGCCCCGGGCCTTTGACCCCACACTGGAGGATGAGTTTTACTCACTAGTGGGCATGGTTGGAATGATCCTGACTGTGGATTGATCTTCTCCAAAAGGCATGAAACCTTTGGTCAGGGCAGGCCAAGTACTGAGGTCCTGCCTGCGTGTTTACCCACCCTGACTTGGTTGGTTTCTGATGACATGGCAAGATGTTGGTGAGAGCCAGAGCCCATTGCTGTAATAATTAGCAGTGTCTGTGAAGTGCTGCTGAGAGCACCATCAACCCCCCTGAGCTGAACACTGACCCTTTGGGGGCCTTCAAACCCAGGCCTGAAGCCACGGTGGTGCTCTGACAACGTAGTCCAGGCCTACTTGGAGGGGGGAGGGATAGCTCAGTGGTTTGAGCATTGGCCTGCTGAAGCCAGGGTTGTGAGTTCAATCCTTGAAGGGGCCATTTGGGGAAATAGGGTAAACATCTGGGGATTGGTCCTGTTTTGAGCAGGGGGTTGGACTAGATGACCTCCTAAGGTCCCTTCCAACACTGATATTCTATCAACATTCAATGGCTCTGCCAGCCATTGCTGGAGCTGCAGACATCTCTCATACTAAGCTTTCCAACAGCCTGTGCTTGCCCCTTCTCATCATTTATATTACCACCAGCTTAGTTTGTTTTCCTCTTCCCTGTCACTTTGACATGGCTCTCACAGGTATCCTGAACAATGCTGAAATTGCTGCTGGCCTACCAACTTGCCACAGTAATGCCTGTCTTTTAAACGCCTCCTGCCTTTTCTGTTTGCCTTTCAAATTCCTCTTTCCCTACTATCCAATCACTCAGTTCCAGTAGAAACAGAAAAGGCAACCAGATAGCCTGAAATAACCTAACATGCTTTACCATTTCTAGTGTCCATGACAAGGTTATCGCTCCACATTTGTTTACATTTCTACCTGTATTCTCCCCCCAATAAGGCAAGGAAGTAGAATACACGTGAGTTTTCACCTATACTCAGCCTAGGGCCTAATTCCCCCAACATTTATGCATGTGAGTCACTTTTATCAGAAAAATAGTCACAAGGGAGGAAATTCTGGCCTCAGTGAACTTAGTGATAAAACTCCCATTGACTTCAATTGGGTCAGGATTTCACTCACTAAGTTCAGTGAAAATTACTTATATGAATGACACAAATACTCGCACATGTAAATCTCTGCAGGAATGAGCCCAGAGTCATTAGCTTTTCTCCCTAGGCTTAAGAAAGATCAATGACTGAAATGTTCAGCTCATCTGAAATAGACTAAGAAAATCAAAGAGTTACTGAGGAGCTTCATTGTGCTGAGGAGCAAAACAGCCTCTTCGCGGTTTGGTGAATATAACAAATGGAAAAAACTGAGGTGTCTTTTCAGGTTTCTAATCTCTAACCTCTCTTCTCTATCCTCTCTCGCTGACCTCCCTCAGCAGCAGATTCCTTCAATTACAAAACCTTTGTCATCAAAGTGGGTCTGACCTCGAAGTCCAAGAACAGCTGGCCAAAGTCTTTGGAATCTTTGCCCTTGATAGGAGTGGCTTCATTGAGGAAGATGAGCTGAAGTAAGTGGATCAAAACACTACAAACAAGTTCGGCCTTCACCTTCACAAAATGCACTGCAGCATGGGATTAGAAATAGACTTATTCTGGTCTGTGTTTTTGAAACTTAGGTTGTAATTACTCATTTTTTGCCATTTGTGTTTGGGCTGAAAAACTGCAAGAAAAATATTTAAGCAAAAACACTTGGGTTCCTGGCTTATTTTATTGCCTAGGGTCCACTGCAAGAAGAGAACAATAGGAAGTTCCAAAAGCGTGGAGCACAAGGACAAGTCAGTTAGATGGCTCTGAAAACATTTATTTTGTATGAAGCTAACTAACAGGCTTTTAAAAGATTGAAAAACAGCAAGTTCTGCTGGAGTTTGGCTTTTGTGCTCTAAATTCTAATGGCTATAGACTTCTTACATCCCTAATCGTAAAGAAGCTAATCATATGAATCTCATTTTGAAATAAAAGTTAGGCTGGCTAAATTGTTACTGGTCATACCATCAGTCTAAATTTCCAGGGATGATATCCTGACCCCCTGAAGTCAATGGGAATTTTGCCATTGAATTTAATGTGCATATATTTTTTCCAGGATTGGGACTCTAATTTATACCTGTGCAAAAACAACCGCATTATTTTGTCAGTGATTTTGGCTTCTGAAATGTAGATACAAGGACACTTCTAATACTTCAGACACTACACAATGACACGTCTAATTCGTCTGTTTGGTTTAAGACATCAGCTTTATCAATGTATCACAGGGTCAGTTTAGCACTGATTTTTCAGAGGAAATATAATTAAGTTCTCATGTAATTATTTAAACATTGGCAAGACACTTTTATGACACCAACCTAATAAAACCCAGTTGTTGTTTTTTCTCTTGAGTTACAGGCCCTTTGAGACAGAGTGTGCTGAGCCAAGAGCTGACTCAGCATCCTATCCCTCAATCACCACCAGTATAGGTTAATTGAGACCTAACTGGGAAGTCAATGAATAGAGTACAGCTGCAGCTCAGGGACTAATTAGATGGGGAAGCCATTCCAGCAGTTGGGAATAGGAAGGAAGACCCTGGAAGGGAGCACTGAGAGCCTTAAAGAAGGCAGAGATAGACAGGGCTGGCGGTTGCTGCTAGCTGTGTTTACTTCCCCAAAAGCAAAGGGGAAGCTGGCTGGGGCTTGTAAATAGCACTACAGGCGGAGGCCTGCTGGAGCAAAACAATAAAACACAGTGGTGATGAAGGAGACCTGAAGTGGTGTGGTCTCTGAGTAAGGCCTGAAAGGATAGTCCCATGACCCCTGATTAAACCTTAACAAGCATTCAAGATTAAGATCAGGCTAATTGTACTGTACAAAATCCTTCTTATTGCAAGTCCACTATTGATGTATACATTTTTGCCATGAAATGGCACTAACAGTTGCTAATATATTGTTTCTTGTTGCTGGAAAATGTGTAACCCACAATGCACTACTTGAACTTTAGTGTCTCATGTCATAATTAAAAGACTCTACATCACTGGGAGACTCAGATGGAACTCATTATGCTAATCAAAATAACTTTGAACTCTGTGCTTTGTTTTCAGTAGGTGCCTTTAAAAATATTAAACAACTGTGAAATATTGAATGTCTCTGGGGGCAATTTATCTTGAATATTCATAAATGCCAACCTAATTTTTAATGAATGTCCATGAAGTCAAAAAGGCAACTGCCATTTGTATACCTAACTAGCATTTGCCTTAAGTGGTTTGATAAAAAGCCCCTGCTACCCAATCTAGATAATGTAAGTGGCAGTGATAGAATTTATACATAGATAAGTAAAAGGTGGATTAATGATCAATGAGTTTACAGCCCTACCAAATGCAGGGTCCATTTTGGTCAATTTCATGGTCACAGGATTTTTAAAATCGTAAATTTCATGATTTCACATATTTAAATCTGAAATTTCATGGTGTTGTAACTGTAGGGGTCCTGATCCAAAAGGGAGTTGTGAGAGCGTTGCAAGGTTATTGTAGGGAGGTTGCAGAATTGCCACCCTTACTTCTGCACTGCTGTTGGCAGCAACACTGTCTTCAGAGCTGGGCGGCCAGAAAGCAGCGGCTGCTGGCCAGGAGCCCAGCTGGAAAGGCATTGCTGCCGCCAGCAGCAGTGCAGAAGTAAAGATGCATGATATGGTATTGCCACTCTTATTTCTGTGCTGCTGTTGGTGGGACGCTGCCTTCCTTGGTGCCTGGTCAGCAGCCACCACTCTCTGGCTACCCAGCTAGAAGGGAGTGCAGAACTAAGGATGGCAATACTGTGACCCCCTTACAATAACCTTGTAACCCTCCCCTACAACTCCCTTTTGTTTTGGGACCCCCAGTTTGAGAAATGCTGATCTCCCCCCTAAAATCTGTACAGTACAGAGTAAAGTACACAAAAGACCAGATTTCACGATCCGTGATATGTTTTTCATGGCCAAGAATTTGGTAGGGTCTTACTCAGATGACAACATTTTTCAGTTATTTTACACACTGAATAAGATTACGAGAAAACAGAGGTCTCTACATCTTATAGAGGTGCATCTTATAGAGTCTACAGCGATGGTAGGATCTGGCCCTAAACAAGTTATTCATTTCTTTTAACATAAGATTAACTGAATCCAGTCTGAATTATGATTACCCCTTCTATAGCAAGAAACATAAACCATGAGATGCCTTGTGGGTTCTCTGGAAAATAACCCACCTGCATGCCCACCTGATGGCACTCTTGTTTCACTTAACAGAAGTTAAAACACATTTTTTGGCTTGTTTGACGCACTCTGAATAAGAATCACACTAGTATCCTACATGTCCATCTCTGCTTATTAATTGCTTTTTCTGGGTGAAATTCAGTCTTTGGCAGGAGGGGGCCCTCAAGTCAAGGATATGTCTTTTGCTATAACTATTAAAATCTGCCCAAATTTGGCCAAATTATAAACCTTTGAAAAATTGTGCAGTTCACACATGTGCAGCAAGGTCGCAGGGGGGTTAGCAGGACTTTCCTTGCAATTGAACTCTGGTCTGTTGTGTACCATGCTAGGTCCAAGCACTAGAACCGAACAGAGAGAGACTTTCCTTCCTATGCTTTCAAAACTCCTTTTGTTGAGCCCATGCAGCTGCTGCATTCAAATATAGAGAGGACAAGAGCTGAATCTGGGGGTAGAGAAGATTGGGACAAGGTGTCTCGGGCTGGGGGCAGGGACTGAACCTGGAGGCTAGCAGGAGGGAGAAGGAAACTGGGACTGAGAGTTGAGATAGAAGGGAGACTGACACTGGGAGCCGGATTGGGGCAGGCAACCTGACTGGACAAAGAGACTAAGACTGGAAACCAGGGAAAGAAACAGGCCGGGGGGGTGGGTAGGGACTGGGAACCATTAGGTAGGAAGGGACTGAGAATGGACAGTGAGCCAGGGAGGAAGAAAGGAAATAGCTGGGCAAGGAGACCGGGACTGGGACCAAGTTGGGTGGGAAAAGAAGAGGAGCGGAAGGAAAACAGAAACAACAAGAAGCTAGGGTGTGGGTGTAAAATGTGGATAATAATATCTCACAGGGATGTTGTGCAAATAAATTCATTAATATTTGTGAAGCACTCAGATGCTATAGTGATGAATGCTATAGAAAAGACCATGAGGAAATTAATAATTCTGTCTTCAGAGCAGAGTTGGACTCATGTGTAGTAAATATGGCATGGGCCACACATTGAACAGCAAGGAGAAAACAAAATATTGAATAGTGTCTCATTAATTGAGCACCATCCTGCCTGTGAACTGAATGAGGCAGGGATCCTGTGGGAAAAAAATAGTATGTGGTTATGTAATTAATCATACGCACAAGGGGGCCAAATTAAGGTTGCACAGGCAAGAGGAAAAAAATCAAGCCTGCTCCTTACCATGAGGCAAGAAAGAGAGATACCATTGTAGTTGTTCTGCTTTATGAGAGGCACTCGGATGCCAGGGTGATAGTGGCCATATCAAACCCTGATGGATAGCTAATTCAAACATAATAGATCTTTTGCTGAATTTGTGTACAGTGTTTATTTGGAATCACTTTTTTCTTTTACCGTCCCTGTTGACCATATAGATCATTACATTTCAGCATGATAGTTACTGCTAAATACATCTTTTCACTTCAAAAAGTCATTTCACATTTGCACTGTCTTTACTTAGGCACTGTTTCTGCAAACACTTATGCACATGCTTTACTTTACCACTGTGAGCAGTCCTATTGTGGGAATATTCACAGTCACAAAGTTGTCCACTTATGCTAAACAATCAGTTCCACCTTGTATTGTGCTGTGACACTATCAGTACCTTTCCAAGACTATCTCTGTGTAGCTCAAAAATGTGTCTCTTTCACCAACAGAAGTTGGTCCAATAAAATATATTACCTCACCCACCTTGCCTCGGCAACAAAGTTAGACATGTGCAGAAGTGTTTGTGGAATCAGGGCTTTAATAACAAAAATATGTTGCTGCTACAGAGGGCATTGGAGCTTCACAAGAGCTTATCATACATTCTGGAGAAAGAGGAAAATGATTAGAAATAATAGAATGTTGGGAGATCATCATCATTAATGAATCAAGCCATCTGATTGGCTAATGTATAAGGCATTAAATGGGTGATCCAATGCCCATAAAAGTCAATGGGAGTCCTTCCATTGATTTCAATGGACACTGGATCAGATCCTAATATTTTAGAATTTTCCTGTACATTAAAACAGCATCTCTGTCACAAGTTGATGTGCATTATTCCATTTGCACCTCAGCAGTAATATAACTGAAGTGTTCGTATAGGCAAATCACAGGGCCAACAGCTCTTTCCATGCCATCATTAATCTCCAGGATATGCCCTATATCTCAGTCATTATCATAATTTATGCTTCTAGTACCCAGAAGTTATTCTCTGAAGACCTCACAGAGCTTTACCAACATTCAAACACCTCACAATGCTCCTGTATTACAATCCCCATTCTACAGCCAAGGTAACTAAGACACAGACACATGATGTAACCTGTAAAAGGGCCACACAGTGAAACAGCAACAGAACCGGGAGTAGAATCCAGAACTCCTGACTTCCAGTCCTGTGCTATCACTTCTAGGCAGATTGTTCCATTGTTTAACTATTTACATTTATTTCCACACAGATTATCCTGTTAGCTATATAAAAATCTGAGACAGTTTCACCACTTACAATTTTCAGTTCTTAATGGAACTGTGATCATTAGTGATCATTCCAGAAAGTTAAGAAGAGCAAAGAAGAGCTATAGAGCAGTGTTCATACTTTTCCTTATTTTAACCATATTGCTGAGCAATTAGTGGAGAAAACATTTGATTTGTTTTTTACAAAGATGATCTGACTGTCTCTCTTTGTTCTGAAAGCTGCCAATTGCTGCCTTAAGAGTACATCTCAAATTAGCCCCATAGGCCCCACACATGAAAGGAATTCTGTACGAGCAGGTTCCCACATATGCAAGGAGGCCCATTAAAGTTACGGGGGCTCTGCATGGGTGCTGGGGTCTATGTGGACAGAATAAATTGTAATATTGGGGCCATAGACCCTGATTCAGCAAAGCACTTAAAATGTGTAAATGCATTCCTATTCAGTACAGAACTTAAGCATGTACTTAACTTTAATTTCACTGGCACTTCAGCACATGGTTAAAGTTAAGCAAGTGCTTAAGTGCTTTGCTGAATTGGAGCCATAACTGAGCACTATTTTGCTCCACATTTATTAGGAGACCACATCTGTTAGCCAAGTGATTTTTGTCAGCGCTCTGGGTGATTACTTATGACATTGGTCACTATATAAATACAAGGTATTTTTTTACATTATTCATCATTTAGGATCTGAGCCTGGTCTCACTGAAGACAACAGAATTTTTGCCAGTTATTTCAGTCGGACCAGGACCGGTCAGTTAATAAGGAAATAGCTGGAACTACTGCAGTGGCATTTCTTTTATTTACCACTGCTCTTTATATTGTTGGTCATTGTGAGATGGAACTATTTGGTCCCCTGCAGAAGCAACTAGAAACAATATTTATTACATATACTAAAAGGCAGCATCCAGGCTCTTAAACATCTTTTAACTTTTATGGCAAAATTATGGTTGAAGTACCGGGAAAATGTGAATAATGCAGGAATGCAAAGATCACACTATCTGATTGTACAGCTGACAAGCAACCACATCTTAAACCGTCATGTGTTGTGTCAGGATCAGAAGATAGTATTACTAGGTCATGGTGACACTAGACAATTTGTTTAATGATAATCATAGAACATATCAAATGTTAGCAGAGATGGCATCTTATATTGCTTCATCTTTTTAAATGAAAAAGTACTTTGGACTAAAATATTTAGGAAATTATTCTGCTGAAGTTCATGACAGTATTTATTCTGCTATTGTATTTTATACAAAAATTTCTTCTTTTCTAGGAATGGGAAAGTACATAACCCTCATTCTTACCACAGCACAGTAAGGGAGAAATAAACTTCATTCTTTAGCTCCAGACATTTCGACTCTTCAGAGTATAGCCTCCATTTGTCACACACCCTGAACTCCCACCCAAAACTCTGGCTGATATCCTGACCACATTCTAGTCAATAGAAGTTTTGCTATTGACACCTGTAGGACTAAGATTTCACCTGTTTGATTTTTCAGTGCATTGTCATAGAAGAAAAAAAAATCGAACATAAAATAGTTGATTCCCAAAACATCTCTGCTCTATTTCCTTGAGAGTCCATGCCAAGTACCAAATCCCACCTGATGTAGAGGCTTGTGGAAACTACCTGGATGGGACTGAGTATTTATTTCCTTATAATGGAAATGGATGCCCTGAGAGAGCACTAGAAGTGACATATAATGACTTGGTTCATTGTAGGGCATGATTCTTATTTACACTATGGATCCTTCACACTATAAGTTACAGTTACATCCACTATTAGTCACACTGCCAGAGTTGTGTATAAGGCTTTAGTGTAAATGAGGCCCAGGACCTATGGACCATTCAGCTTCTAACTCCTCGTGACAAAAGGGAGAGCCTCTTATTGAGGATGATGATATCACAGCACCGCCTCTGACATGAGTGGATTTGGAAGATGGAGTTGTATGGTTTTTAGAATAGACGTTAGCGCATCCATTTACACTATTGTAGTCGGTCTCAGATTAACACTTCTCTAGTCTCACCTGAGACTGCTGTTGAAGCTTCTCTTGCATCTGCTGGTGTTAATGTCCTAGTTGGCTGTCACTTGTTAATTAATTCTATGTAGCTTATAACAAACAGAAGACAAAGAGTAAAGGAACAGCCTGAAGAGTGTCAGTGTTTTAGTGTAATGCAAGTTCCTCTATGCTTATGGAAGAAGTTAGTGGAATTAAATTAGGAAATAGCTCTGTAAATATTTTATCTAGATATGCTTTAATACTTTCATTTAGTCTATACTGCAAGCAGATTCATTTCACAGTTAGAACTTCACAATATAAATTGCTTCGTATTTGTCTGAATTGCACTTTTCAATTTAATTCTGAAATTTTGAAGCCAAAAAAGCAGTGTCTTCCCAAAAGCACTGTGTTTAAATGGGTGCAGAAAGTAAAACAAATGTGGAGGGAAAGTTATGTACTAGGAAACTCTCCAGAAAAACAATCCAATGGGGGTTTGAAATATCCCTATTAAGCAAAAGGAAACAACTAACATTTCTTTAATTGTTTTCTGGACTTCATAAGAAAACTAGCCAAGCACTTCTGCAAACACAATTCACTGCTTTAGAGCCAGATCCTTAGCTAATGTAAATTGTTGATTGCTCAGAGATGGTTTCATTAATTAAAGTGTCATATGTCCACTCTATACTTGTATACTGACTGCATCATTATTTTTTATAAAATATCTCCCTGTGTTCTCTTGGTTGAGTTCATTTTTTATAAACACCTTACATTACTAAAATCTAAGCAGTTGGGTTAAGAGAAAGAGATATCAGATAATCTGAAATACAACATATTCAGGTATTGTAGAGTAATTTATTTAACTAAAATATCTCTTTATATGATGCACTCCTCCATGATGATTTCATTCTAACTGTAGTGAAGGGAAAGCAAATGAAGAGTGTCATTAATAAATAAATAAATACCAGTAACTCTAGATTTCCACCTGTATCACTATACAGTGACATCAACTTCATTCTGAAATTCAGCTCTTTTAGACTTTTGTAACCCATCTTTCAGACAGGATTAGCATCACATTTGGTCTCAGTGTTGAATTTCAAGCTTTACAGAACCCCATCTTTAATTGTTGAAGTCACTGTATGTTAGCCATTGCCCTACTTTGATATCTTTTACTGTACTGTACACTCATTTCAATTACTTTACTGCTTATGCATATTTTGCTGGGGGTGAATGGTTTTTAAATGCTGTGTTCTCTAAGTGGCAGAGTTTATGAGACAGTCAGGCACAGTCCTTTGAATTTTTTGTCCTTAAATGTGGAGTTGAACATGGATGTTGTACAAGCAAATGTCTATGTGGTGGTCTCCCTAAGAAATTTAATCCACCAGTGTAGTGTTTTTGCTAACTGCAGCATTAACATAGATTTGGTTGATTTTTTACACTAATTACATGACATAATTCAGTGTAAAGGTGGGGAAGGGAGAATGTTTGATTTGGTAGCTGGCAGAACACCGGCAGTGTTCCAGATGTTGTCAGGTCTTCCATAATAGCCTTGGTCTTGATGTTGTCGTCAATACAATTTATATTTTCTTTTCCTTGCAAATTAGTACCAACTGGCAAACCAAATGCTTAAGAATAAAAGAGTTCAGCAAGCAGCATACAAGGAATCCAAGTGGAAATAAAAGAAGCCCACAATAAAGTCCAGGGATCAAATACTGGCCCCACTGTAGTCAATGGCAACACCCTAGGAGATTAAAAAATACAGTGTAAATTCTAGCAAGAAAATGCTGGGTGCTGAAATAGATCCAAACAAGACTTCAGAAGCAACCCATTAGTACATAAAGAGAAGGAAACTCAGCAAGGAAGTTATAATATGAGACTTCACATTATCTTGAAAAGGCATAAGAGGACCTAGAATACAACATTTAGAAGAGGATGCAAAACCCACTGAAAGGGAAAGGGACAATTTATGGGGAAAAAACTGCACACAATACATAGTACATCAGTCCCAGCTTCCTTTGATTGACTGACTATAACAAATTTTAAATGGAAGACTAACATGAATATGAAATACTGAGCTGAAAGGATGGATAGTTGGACCATGAAAAGCCATGGGACCCCAGATCTCCAAATGGTGCAAATCAGTACAACTCCATTAAAATCATTTGAAATGCACTGATTTGAGGATCTGGCCCACGTTTCAAAGTGTGAGCCATGATTACTACAAATAGCTTTCCAGCTGACCAGAGACAGGAAAAAAATCTGCTGACAGCGTTCAGTATTTGGTATAGTTCATATGAGACTCTGTTTATGGAGATGAATCCTGAAGTCTATATTCAGTTTTACTTAGTCCTTATTGAGGCCATATTCTCACTGACCTCAAGGGGAATTTTTGCTGAATATGGATTGAGTAAAGCTTTCAGGATTTAGCCTACAGTGCAATTGTTCATATTCTAGCCATGGTGCATAGAATTGATCCTGTTTGTGAAAACAATGCAATTAATCCCTATCCAACAATATTTGAGAAGATACTTTAGGCCAGATCTCTCAGCGGTGGAAATGGGACTTAGGTCATTTCACATCAACTGCCTCTATTCAAGCCGATAGATCTTATTTTGTTACTAATTGTGCAAAATCAAAGAGGCATTTAAAGCAAGTGTCTAATTATTAGTGATTTAAGACTTCTTACAAAATGTGTGGCCATAAAGAAAGGAAATGACTATTAAATTATTATTACTTTTTTATATTGGGAACACTTTATATTTCTTGATTCCAAATTGAGGTACACAAAAATGATGGTGCAGTCACTCTGGCCTGATACTCCTCTGACTAATACTATGTAGATCACTAGTAAATCCACTGACATTTACACCAATATGAGACGAGAATCAAGCCTAGACTTATATGTAATTATATATAATGTATGATTTTTGTCTCCTGTGAGATATTCTCTGCTCAGCATGTTAAGCAATTCCTACCAATACTAACAAGAGCAATGCATGCACTTCAAGAGGATAGTATATGCATAAATGAATTACTGTACTAAAACCTGACAAATCTGTACATACAAACTAACAATTCAAGTGCTTTTACTCTGGTCTTCATCCTGCAACTCTTGTTCACATGAATAATCCTTAATCACATGAGCAGAATCTTGCTTGAGAAGTGTAACCTGAACTGTGCAGTGCCAGGTTTTCTAACATTCGAGAGCTTTCTTTTCAACTTTAATGTTCTTGGAAGTTAATATGGACTCAAACCACCACTACGTGCCTGCAATTCTAATTTCACTTTAAGGAAATCCCTTGTGTTGTTTTTTCTATAGGTCTATAACCACACTAAGTTCCAATCTGTCATTTGTAAAATACATCTGTTATCTATTCCACGTATTTAAAATGACTTATATATGGATTATTTAGATAGGCCATCCAGTCTTGCAAGGAAGAAATGGATAACAAAACTAACCTGTTTACTTTTACCCTAATTTAGCTGGCTTTTGCTCTCAGGGATGGTTTCGGTCTCCCCTCTGTCCCTTTCCAGGAATATCAGTGTAATTTAGGAAATGGCCCAGACATGTGAAAAATCAAGCTTGCTGTAGAAAGATCATCCCAAAGGACGTCTTCCTTTCCCCTATCTTAATAACAAGTTCTCTTTGTCAGACTGACACATCACTTCAGATCTTTCATCTCTCACTTCCTCTGAGCCTCCCCAGAGTCAACAGACTTAGGGAAACCAAACTGGCTTTTCTTTTCTAAGCATCTGATTGTTGGAGTCACCCTCCAGTGCGTGACTTTAAAATCTGGATGCTATTTGGAAACCCCAAGTCCTTGGAGTTTATAGACTACATCTTGATAGCAGAGTTGAAAATTTAATTAAGCACATATGTGGATTTATTAAAAATTTGCTGCTCTTGTTTGTATTCTCTTACAATATAAATAGAAAAAAAGTTTGTTTAGTTAGGCAGGAAATTTGAGCTCAGTCTCAAGTCAAGTATTTGATCCATGACAAGGTAACCTAAGTAGTGGTTATTGTCACCTTTTGAATCCTATATAAGACAGGCTGGCAAGCCAGACAACACTACTGTTTTGTCTCATATCTCTTCAGCTATTTTTTCTTCACCTACTTGGGAAAATCAAAAAGGTGAGCAGCCAGCTAGAGATTAAAGAGCAGATCTGTGCAAGGGTGAGCAGTAGCAAGTACAGTAGCTCATAGTGTAAGATGCTCAGTTTTATCTCTGGAGGTTATATACAGCTGGAGCTTACATAGATACGTGCCGGTTTTTGTTTTATTTTTCAGGCTTGCTGATGGAGGAAAAAAAACTTCTATCTTTCCTTTTTCTTTTGCATGCCCTATTATTGTGTATTGCTAAATGCCGCACATTCCAACAAACTAATGGTTAGGTTACTTTAACTATTACATGAAGAGTTTTAAATCTGTCTGACCTGCCTAAATATTAAGTAAGTAACAGATAAAAATGTGTCACCAACTTAAAATGATGTTCATGCAAGCAAACTGATTAAAATAAGGATATAAAAAAATTAAGTAACAGTAGTTTCAGTGTTTACTAATTAGCTTCTCTTCCCTTAAAATACTCCTGTTACAATATTTAATTTAAAAATGTTCTATTATAAAACTCTAAACAAACAAGTTTACTGGGGGGACATGTTTACTTGTGTATGTGTTTGCAATTCACTTGTACCTTTTAACTAGGTAGAAGATGAGCATCACTGACATCCTCAGCCCTTCTGACATTGCTGCTGCCCTTAGGGACTGCCAAGGTAAGAAAAGCTATAGGTAAACATAAATGTTATTCAGTAAAATATGTAACAAATTTAATTCAGTCTTCAAGGAATACTGAAGATACGTTTTCAGAGAGTTCACCATGGAAAAGAGATTTTTTTGTTGTCTGACGTAGTGACTGGCTGAGTTAATTTGTTACTGTTCACAACTAAGGCAGATGGTGGGCTGAGTTTAAACGTTATCCACATATGATTTTTTGTTAATGTTTACAGATGCTCATTTATTATGTTGCAAGATTAATTAAATTGTCAAGGCACCTAGAGCTTCTTGTATTGGCAGCCCCTTCTATTTTACTACTGTTTACATCTAAACAATAAAATTAAAATCTCAAAGTAACATGATCAGACTGTTCAGGATTTGAAGCTAAGACAAGGAGTGCTAACTGAAGTGACTTGGGTCATCCTGGCTTTTATTGTTTGTCTCCAGCCCCCGATTCCTTCAGCCACAAAAAATTCTTTCAGATCAGCGGAATGTCCAAAAAGAGCAGCAGTCAGGTCAAGGATATCTTCCGGCTCTTAGACAATGATCAAAGCGGCTTTATTGAGGAAGATGAGCTCAAGTAAGAGTTTTCGTTGTGTCTTCGATTAGTAAGAGACTTTCACAGAGATCAGCATTACTCTGTGTCCTAAACCTTCCTCTGCTGAGGGCAGGTCATGCTGAATGTAAGTATGGTAAATCCTTGTACTGATTTTGAGTGATGTCCTATGGGAATCTTTAGAGAGAAAGCAATACAGTCTAAAAACTAGCAATAAAGGAGAGAGTAGGTACAGAAAAATGTCATTCCCCAGGGCTGTGCTTTGGCAATGTGTACAGTCAGACATGCCTGGACTGCACTTCTCAAGCAGGAGTGTATGAAATAAAGCTTTAACTCCCAAAACAATATAGGCTCTGTTTGGATGACTTGGCAAAAAGGTGTAGATAATCTGTTTATAGAAACTGATCAGCTTGATAATGCACCTGGCATAAAAAGAATTGTCTTCCATGATAATCACAGCCAAAAAATATTTTCCTCTAGGTATTTCCTCCAGCGGTTTGAGTGCGGAGCCAGAGTATTAACTACTTCAGAAACCAAGACTTTTTTGGCAGCTGGAGATCACGATGGGGATGGCAAAATTGGGGTTGAAGGTATGAAGTTATTTACGTATTGAATAACATGCAGGAGAATGTGATTATGGGGCCTCATTCTTCCCTCATCTATACTGGTTTCTCATCAGCGTGATTCCACTGACTTCTGTGAAGTCACCCTTGATTTACAACGTGTGTGAGGGGAGAATAAGGCCACGATGTTGGAGACCCATCTTTGAAATCCCTTGTGCAGGAGCAGGCTGAAAAGATCAGACCACACATCCTATAGAACCTAATAATTACTGTTCACTCAAAACTCCTGTTTACTTCAATGGGAATTCTATGTTCAGAATAGAGGGATGATTCTCATCTCACTTAAACTAGTGTGAACCAGGAATGACGGTAGTAGTGGAGTTACACTAATGTAAAATCTATGAGAGGAAGACTCAGACAATGGCAGGATCACCACAGTATCACATACAAGTGGGCTCATTTACACTAGCATACACCAGCAATATCTCCATTAATGTTAGTGAAATTATTCCAGATTTGCAAAAGTTTAACTGAGAAAAGTATTTGAACCATTGTCTGTTTTGCACAGAAGCAATGCAGGGTGAGTGTAATAGGAGGGCAGAGATGATCAAGTAGCATCATCTCCCTTCCCCAGATCCCACAAAAGGTCCTCTATGTTTGGGGTTTGGATGCTGTGGATTTCAGGTAGTGTCTGGGTGAGGATGGGGTCCGACCTGGGGGAAATGATCACCCTAGATCAGGCGTTCTCAAACTGCATTGCACCGTGACCCCTTCTGACAACAAAAATTACTACATGACCCCAGGAGTGGGGACCAAAACCTGAGCCCACCCAAGTCCTGCCAAAGCCCGAGCCTCACCACCCCAGTCAGGGGGACCAAAGTCCAAGCCCAAGGGCTTGAGCCCCAGGTCAGGGGCCTGTAACCTGAGCCCCACCACCCACGCTGAGGCCCTCAGGCTTTGGCTTCAGCCCTGGGTGGTGCGGCTCAGGCTTTGGCTTCGGCCCCAGCAAGTCTAATGCCAGCCCTGGCGACTTCACTAAAATGGAGTCATGACCCACCTGGTATCCCAACCCACAGTCTGAGAATCGCTGCCCTAGGCAGTAGCATCTTGCCCCAACACCTGGAGATTCCACTCTGATTTAATGCCCAGTGCAGCAGTAACTTCCACATGTCCAGGTTCTGTGTCTTCTAGTCCCCTTTTGGGACAGGTGGTGCACAAAGATGGACAGGCAGCCAATGGCAGCTTGGTTGAAGAAGGGGCCAGGCTGTCATGGAGAAGAGGCCCTTGAGAGCAATATGAAAGGAATATCCCTGTGTGCAGGTTCCCTAGCCTGCTGCATGATGTGAGAGCCACAACTCTCCTGTTCCTTCCCCTAGAGCAGGGGTGGACAAACTACGGCCTGCGGGCCAGATCTGACCCACAAACCATTTTAAGCCATCCCGTGAGCTCCTGCTAGGGAGTGGAGTCTGGGCCTTGTCCCGCTCCGGTGCTTCAGCCAGGGTGCTGGGTCAGGGGCTGCATCACATGGCTTGGCCCTGCTCTGGTGCTGCAGCCGGGGCGGAAGGTCAGGGACTGCACCACGTGACTCAGACCCACTCTGGCGCTCCAGCCAGGACACAGGGTCAGGGGCCACACCACGCGGCTCCCAGAAGCCACGGCAAGGTCCCACTCTGGTTCCTACCCTCTCCAATGGCCCCCTCCGACACTCCAATGGAAGCTGCAAGGGTGGTGCCTGTGGATGGGGCAGCATGCAAAGCCACCTGGCCACATCTTCTTGTAGGAGCCGGAGAAGGGACACGCCACTGCTTCCAGGAGCTGCTTGAGGTAAGCGTTGCTGGGAGCCTGCACCCCTGAGCCTCTCCCCGCACCCCAACCTCTTGCCCCAGCCCTGATCCCCCTCCTGCTCTCTAAACCCCTCAATCCCAGCCTGGAACACCCTCCTGCACCCAAAACCTCTCATCTCGAGACCCACCCCGGAGCCTGCACCCCCAGCTGGAACCTGCACCCCTTCCCGCACCCCTGCCCCAGCCATGATCCCCCTCCTGTCCTCCAAATCCCTCAGTCCCAGCCCAGAGGACCCTCCTACACCCCAAAATCCTCATCATTAGCTCACTCCAGAGCCCACACCCCCAATCAAAGCTATCACCCCCTCCCACGCCCCAACACCAATTTTGTGAGCATTCATGGCCTGACATATAATTTCTATTTCCCAATATGCCCCTCAGGCCCTAAGTTTGTCCACCCCTGCCCTAGAGGGAATGAAAGCTAGTACCACAGAAAATGTGCATGGGTAAACTCATGGGATTTCATGAATAATTTATCTACTCCCATGTGGGTAGGATTGAGGGAATATTCTGTCCCACAGGATCTAAGGGCCTGCAAGGTTCTAAAAGCTGCCATGTTTCTATGTAGGCCCAATATCATGCTCTAAATGAACTAAAAAAGTCAATTAAAAAATAGGGGATGGCTGAACTTATTTTGTTTTATTTAAAACCCACTCAAACATCATGGCTTCAGAGGTTAATTCAAACTAACATATTATTGGGTTCCTACTTCCTTTAGAAGAGATTATGAAAAAGAGGGGCAGAGAGAATTGAGAACAATATTAACATAATATAAACACCACAAAGAAGACATTCAGTTGTTCCACCCTAGCTCTTGGTGGCTGTAATACATAAACACACATTTTCCTTGAGGTAGGAAAATGTTTGTTTCTTTTAAAAATGAAATCAACCTTGGGAAAAAGATGTGGGTTTAAACTACAGGAAAATAGGGTTGTGAAATTAGTCTGGTGAACCCCTCAAGTAGTCCAAAAGGCCCATAAAATAGTGAACCTCATGAGGTTCTACAATAAGCAGCAAATAATAGAGGGAAAATTTTCATGACTGTTTTCTTGAACACGTTAATCTGAGAGAAACAATTTAGGTAATAAACCCCAGTACTGGTGTCCCAAAATTGCATGACTCAGGATGATGCTTGTCAGTTAGTCTGAGATGGAGGAGAAACCTACTTTATAACAATCAGGAGGCTTGTTCAAAAACATATATTTCTTCTATTTTTTTATTTCCCATGTAGGCTTCTTTCACTTGATTGTTTTATGCTCTTTTCAGTTGCAAAGCTCGTGATAAGGCTGCAGTGTCCAGTTTTTTTCAATGTATTGTTTTTATTAATGCTACTGTTACTTCTCTATTCTTCTTTGGTAGAATTCCAGGAAATGGTGCACTCCTGAAGGACTGAAGGCAACAGAGAAAGAAACAGAAAGGGAAGGGGGTGATGAATCTGCAGGAGATGATACTCTAAAACTCTGTAAATCATGGAGTCCCCTTGTTTATTTATTAATCTTCACAGTGTCTGTTACTTGTTTGCTGCTCTAATGAGGTACCAAAGCACCAGTTAATAATGATTTTTGATAATGTGGACCATTTTACTATGTTCTAGGAACACATTTCAGCAGATACAGCCCTTAAAATTATCCAATAAATTTCTCATCACATGCTGCTGCCTGTGCTTGATGTTTCTGACCACCACACTGAAACGTGTGTGAATTCTTAAACTAAAAGAGTTAATCTCTGAAAGATACTGCTTCCCACTTCCCCACCAGCCCTCCATGGGCAGCCCTTCTGTTGAAGTCAATGGAAGTTCTCTTGTTGGGTCAAGCCCAAATTTTCAACCAAACTGTTGACTGTCAAAGACTAAGTCCTGCAGCTTTTACTCAGGAGGACATGGGGGAAAGAGATCTCTGCCTGGCTTCCAATTAAAAAACATTCATGAACTTTTGCCTAAGAAACAGCTTCAGAATGGGGCTGTCACAATATCATGTAGACCCTTGATAAGGACAATAAACTATCCAAATAGGAGATAACAGCTTGATTTTGTCTTAGTAATTTAGGCTCAGGACTATGCTCTCCTGAGGAAGGGACAAAATTAGAAGAAAAGCTACACATACTCAAAGCTGCAGAGAAGTTGTCATATCATGGAGTCTTCAAAATCGTAGAGAAGGCAAATGGCCCTCCTCTAACCACAGATTTGTGAGAAAATCCCTCAGATATAGCCTTGGTGTGCACTACAAACTTATGTTGGCATAACTACGTAGCTCAGGGCTGTGGAAAGTCAAGTGTTATGTCAATGGGAGGTCTTCTCCTGTGGACATAGCCACCACCTCTTGAGAAGGTGGAGTACCTATGCCAACAGAAGAAGCTCTCCTGTCAGCATAGGCAGCGCTGTAAGTGTAGACAAACTCATAGAAGCCCAGATTGTATTCCCTAGACCCTTTTACTCTAAGGACGTAGTGCTCCAGTGCCTCCCTGGCCTTTAGCTTTCTTCAGGGAGGATGGTTGAATGTGTGGAGGAATCTATGAGGAATTACTGCTGACATGGCTCAGGGCTCCTGCATACCAATCACAAGAGACTTCCAGTCTGTGCCTGCAGTGTCAGAAAAATGCCCTCCTCCAAGCCTGTTATTTTATGCACTGCTGGAGAAATACTTTTATGAACAAATAATCATCCATTCGTTAGGAAAACAGGCCAGATGCGTTAGATGGAGTATATCTGATGACTCATTGACTTTCACAACTTATCTGGCTGGGCATGGCACCTTTTTCTTCAAACTGTAAACCTTTGTCTTGTCTACTCAAAATGCCTAACATTCAAAATGAGTAACAGACTAGGAACCAAATTCTATCCACAGTCATATCTCTGAAGCCTCACTGGAGGCTGACCTCAGCAACTTAAAAGGGGATGTATGAGTGGGGCTGACAAAAGAATCCATTTTAAAATAACATATTTGTTTATATTTTAGAACCAGCTACTGTATTTGCAAATCTGTTCCCTCCTTTGCTGCAAAGACTTGAGTTCAGGATTCCACCCTCCAGCCTCCAATGTCTGCAATGGTTGATGACATTACCAATACCAAATACAGTGCAGGAAATTCCTGCTGGAGCGTAATCAGTTGTTGCAGAGGAAGGAAATACAGAATCTTTGAAAGTACCTAAGAGAGGGAGCGATATACATATTATGGCAGCAGAGTCACAGAAACTGTACTCAATTAATCCAATTTACAAGCACTTCTACTTACTATTATTGGGATGTTGTTTTGGGCACACACATACTATCTTCCCTCCAAGCAGTATGTTGCCAATCTAAAGTAATATACTGGAAAAAATCCCAATGGTTTCAAATGCATTTCACACTGAAACACAAACTTTTACACAAATTAAGCTTTTCCTTGTACTGCATGAAGGTTTTTTTCTGGAGTCATCTCATTCACAATGTCCTAAACCAGCAGTACTAACACGAATTCAAATATAATGTAGTTTTCCAGTGTCCCTCTTTCTCCCACCCATCTAATCTCTTCTTCCTTTGGGAGCACAGTATCATACAAGCAAAGTCATCTTATCCTTTCTAACAGACACACGAATTCAAGGTGCTGCTGATATGGTTGGTTGAACAGCAGAATTATTATTCCATGTCTGAATGTTTTGTACAGCTTCATTTAATTGTTTGAGCACCTGGACACTGTGTACACGTGTGGAGGGAGGATAAGGTTGTCATGTTTTCCCCTTTATTGTTAATAAATTGTACTAACACATTCAATAAGAAATGGCCATTTATTTAACTAAAGCACTAGCATGACAATGTTAAGAAATGTGGGACCAGATCCTTACATGGCCACCACAGCTTCATTGACTTCAGCTGAGCTACTCCTGTTTATACCAGCTGAGGATCTGATCCATGGATTTTTTGATAGCATATAATAAATGCCACATGACAATCACAAGAAAAAGAAATGTGTCTTGGCAGTGGAATCAGTCTGATGACAAAAGAACCCTGGACTAGTTCACATGTAAGTAACAAAAACAAAATCATTCTCCATTTTACTGGCAATAAAGTAAAGTGCTCTGATGTTGAATAATCGTATTACCCTGGCCCAAGAAATAGATGTAAAATAAAGAACATACCCTGCTGTCATTGCAGGCCCAGCTCTGGTTCATCTCAACCTGTAGGATATGCGTTACAGACCCAGAGCAGAAGAACCTGAGGGCACAATAGCAAATCTATTATTCCCCTCCAAACCCAAAGCAGGAAAGGATCCCTCGGAACTAAATTCTTTGAGTATGTCCTCATAATATTTGAGCCAAGAGACAAGACCAACCTAGTCAATCTACAGTCATTCAGACATCAAGGGCTTCCCAGAAGAGCTGATCAAGGCAGTGTCTGAACGATGACAAAGTTTACCAGGCTTGTGGTCTTTGGAGACTTCAAAATCCACACAGGCCGTATCTTCAACTCAGTGTCTCAAAATCTACTATGTGAGCTCTCAATTTAGGTTTCTGACATGCAATTTCCAGATCCTCACACACATAGCTGACCATATTCTAGATCAGCTGTTTCTAAACTTCATTGGCTCAAGTAGTACAACCTGAAAACTTCTCCTTTTTGTGCACATTTATTTAGGCCTTAATAGGCTCAGCTTAAGTATTTCCAGATTTTACAGTAAAATAAATGCTTAAGGAACTAAAATGTTCAGTGATAATATCCTTTTTAAACACCTCAGGCTTTTAGATAGTGCATGAAAAGGAAACATAATGGATCACCTGCAGTTATTATTTATGTCTTGGGTGTTATCACAAGGCACAATTAGATGTTATAAATGACATCTTTTTATATTTTGATATGACATTGAACTACATTCAATGGCTTGACTTTTTAACTGTGTCTAATTTAACTTCAATGTTCCTGCTAATTCATTCTCTGGTTTATTGTGGCAGATGAGTGAAAGTGCCCTTAGCACAAAACTGTAATCAAGAAAAATACAAAACATTTTGAGTAGTCCTTAAAGAAAATTTTTAAAAAGTGCTCTTAGGGAGAATAGGTGCCTGTGTCAAACAGCAGGGGTCTGGGGTGACTGAGTGAAGGAGAAAGAGGAGCTCAAAAGGAGGGGTGCAAGTGGGGAAGTCTTGGCTGAAGGTGAGGCTTTACCTGGGCATCAGGCAGCTGCAGCTCCAGGCCTCTTTCTTCTCAACAGCTCCAGGAGGCCTCTTTTTCCTCAGCTGCTCCAGTTCAGCCCCATCCCAAGCTTGGTCCCTGGAGGCCTGTGTTGCTGGGTAAGTTGCACATGGGAGGGCTGGGCAAACTCCTGGGAGGCAGCTCAAATGGTATCCAGCCAGCTATTCTGCAGCCATAGCCAGACTTTTACGGTGCTGCCAACCTGAATGATTTTTGTGACTGACAGGATTTCAGAGGGTGCTGGAGCCCCTCTGGTGATGACGTGAGAGGCACCAGCCCCCTGGCAAAGTCCAGCCCTGGTAGAAGCTGTCAGTCTCTCCTCTCTGCCTTTTCCACAGGAGAGAGCAAAGAGCCCAGCTCAGCTCCCTCCTTCCCAACTCTGAGAAATGTGGACAGGACAGCAAATCTGCTCCTCCTTCTTCCAGCACCTCACCTAGGAAGGGGTGGAGTAGGAGTGAAGAACAGCTGGAGGTGCTCACCAGCTTGGGATGTGGGAGAGGCCAAAGGCCTGAGGGGGCAAAAACACTCCAGAAGGAAGAGAGATGAGGTTGATGGGGGCTGAACAGAGGAGGGGGGCTGAACTGATGGCGGGGGCTGAATTGAGGGACATAGGGGATGGCAGGGTGGGGAGGGGTGAACTGATGGGGAGGACTGAGGGGCAGGATTAATTGCTGGGTGGGGAACAGGCAGATGTGTAGGTGAGAGCTCCTGGAGCAGGGGCCAAAATCAGTTTACCCAACACACTTGCGAGAGTGGGCAACATTAATTACCACACAGACCTATAGGGAACAGACTACAGCCTCTGCAGAAGAGAGAGCTCAGATGGAGCTCCCACTTGGCAGCAGCTTCCTGTGCGAGGGCCTTCTGATATCAGGGCTCCCTACTTAGTAGAAAGCCAGACAGCTGAGTGCACCCATTTGGACTGCCATAGTGCATCACTAAACATGACTTCTATGGAAGAACGGGCGATAAGACTTACTCATTATGTCTGAAAGCAGCCATTAAAGAGTATTTTGCATCTTGGCCATTTTCTGGTGCTCTGCAACCTGTGTGACAACTGTTCATTTGAAACAGGAAGGGGTTTGTTTTTGTCTATTTTTCAAGAGTTTTGGGTGCATCACTTCCACCAAACATGTACCACACTTTGGGAACCCTTTCACTAGACTAGATCCTTAACTATACATGCATTTAAGACACACAAGCTACCCAGGGTCCTGGTCAGTCTGCTGCCTTCTTCAGGTGGGAATCAGAACTGTCTGTGCCTCCAGGTAAGAAGAAGTTATTACCATGGTCCAAACCAAAAGTTCACTGATGCAGTCAAATTTCCAAATGTACTTGTGCCTAATGAGAGGCCAAGGAACAGAAAAATCAGTGAACCACTGCAAGTTCTGCAATCACTCCTTGATTATTGCTATTGAGAGCAAGCACTGAAACATACCCTCCCCTTGTACCAATGGACCGGGACTGTGAAATGTCTTAGAGTGTATAGTGTTTCTTGGGATTACCAAATGAAAACATACTTTTTAATTTGATCATATGCTTCTTAGTAGTTCTAACTGGATATGGCTCGCAGGACATTAGGACATCAAATGAGAGAGGATAAATACAATCAGCACACTCCAAGCCTCTCTCCAAACTTCAGTGTTCAAGGCATCAGCATTCAAAGTAACTTTTGTATAGCATTTCTTTGAAAAATCTCTATAATACAGTGATTGCACTAAACAGTGTCTTCCATCTTGAGAAACATCACTGGTTCCAGTGGGAGCCTCCATTTAAGTAAACTGAATTTTTGAAATGGAGGAAACTTTTAAAGCTGGATTTCTCTATCAGAGTTTTACATCCTTTCCAAGTCATGCTATTTATTGCTGTAACTTCATAGGGAAGGGATGATCTTGTGTCTAAAACAGGGGTTCAGCGTCCACCCACTGTGTGACTCTTAGACAAGTCACAATCATTCTGAGACTGTCTCCCATCTTTAAAACAGAAACAATACTATTTCATCACAGCAGCATTGAGAGGATAAATTGATGTCTATAAGGTGTCTGAATTCTTTTTACCTGTTTGTATTACAAGATTACTTCTTTTATTTATATAGGTTCTTGATTCAGCAACATATTTAAGCACATGCTACACCCAAGTCAGGACCATATTGTGCATTCTCTCATTGGATATTGCTGGCATTCTATTTAACGGGAAAAAAATTATGGAATATACCAAAGGAGAGCGGAGAAGTCTTTGCCTTAATATTAGGAGACAATTTGATCTCCTCCAACTCTATCCGAGAGAATCAAAATGTTGATTTACAAGTAACGATTTATAAGCTTATTGGATTTTCTTCTTATCATGCAAACATGAATTTCAGGTGTCTTCAGACATACACTGGCTGACTATTTTCACTTCTCCTGAATATATCAGATGGATAGTATTACTGATCAGTTGTCATTTAGAATGGGTCAAATTTGGGTTTCAGATCTGCATATGCAACTCTCACTGAAGTCCACTCCACAGAAGATATGTGCAGGTGTATGGGGTAAGAATTTGGTGCTGCAATCATATATGATATTACAGGGGTGGACAAACTACAGCCCAGGGGCTGTATCCAGCCCACCAGATGTTTTAATCCTGCCCTCAAGCTCCCACCGGAGAGCAGGGTCCCACTCCGGTGCTCCAGCTGGGGAGCAAGGTCAGGGGGCTTGCCCCGCTCCATGCAGCTCCCGGAAGCAGTGGCATGTCGTCCCCCCTGTGGCTCCTATGTGTAGGGGCAGCCAGGGGGCTCCACACGCTGCGCCCCCCCCCCAAGCACCACCCCTGCAGTTCCCATTGGCTGGAAACCACAGCCAATGGGAGATGCAGGGACAATGGCTGTGGACAGGGTAGTGTGCAGTTGCCTGGCAACGCCTCCGCACAGGAGGTGGAGAGGGGGACATGCTGCTGCTTTTGGGAGCTGCTTGAGGCAAGCACCGCTTGAACCCTGCCCCCGACTCCTTCCCATGCCCCAACCCCTTGCTCCAGCCCTGATCTGCCTCCTGCCCTCCGAACCCCTCTCCCAGCCCAGAGCAACCTCCTGGACATGCAACCCTTCACCCCCAGCTGGAGCCCTCCTCCTTCCCCCCTGCATCCCAACTCCCTGCCCCAGCCTGGAGCCCCTTCCCACACCCTGAACTCCTCATTTCTGGCCCCACTCCAGAGCCCACACCCCCAGCCAGAACCCTCCTGCACCCCAACCCCCAATTTCATGAGCATTCATGGCCCATCATACAATTTCCATACCCAGATGTGGCCCTCAGGCCAAAAATTTTGCCCACTCCCTGTATCTTGCATGTGTACCAGATTAAAACTTCATGCAGATTTTTTTTAGATTTCATGTATAATTATTACCAATAAATTGCAAATCTGTCTTAAAAGTAACTAGTGTCAGATAAACATAAAAATATACAGAGATTTGGATTCCTTAGACACAGAAAATGGGATATAGGGATTTACAGTCAGAAATTAATTTGTTAACCTTCTGAACATACTGCAAAGCTCGTCTTTATTTCCTCTTTGTTAAGGCTGCTGAGGAGGGTGTGGGCTGAGGTGAATATATTGAAGTTTATACTGTAATTTTTAATATATTACATAGGGACCCAGTGCACTGGATGGACACCAAGAAGGAATTTTAACATTTTGAAGAGATAATCAGTAAACATGAATAGCAGTTATATAAATTTATTAAAGAAGAAGTCATCAAATTAGAATCACAAACATGTATTGAAGATGTTATACGGAACAAATCGGTGTACCACAAACACATTATACTGTTTAATACCTAAATTTCATTGCCTGAGACTAGATTCTTACATTTAGGTCTTCTGCCTCAATACTAAGCATTTATATAATCATGACAAAGTTCTGGCGTAACTCACTGATAATCTTAAAGGGAAACATATAATGGTTTTACCCCCTAGCGACTGCAGACTTGTCAAAGAAATTATATAAGTATTATTATGAGCAATACCTAATAAAAATCTCTCCTCATGTGATATAGTCAAATTGCTTTTCTTGAATCTAACAACCCTAACTCAAGCTCAGTCAGCCACAACAGATTTCATACAAATTCAAGCTTTTCCCCCCCATTAACATGGCAGCAATTCACTGATTTGCACAGTGAAGGATATTTTTGTAGTATAAGCCAAAAACTAAATTTAAAAAAATATAAAGAGGGTTTTGAAGAATGAAGCAAAATTTGTTGGAAGACTAACACTGTGAAAGCCCACATATTTCTACACCTGAAAGTTTCTGTTGCTCATTATTTTTTCTCTCTTAATTTCAGAACAAATGTCATACAAAATTCATTCACAGAAATCAACAGAAGGGGTTGGAATGATACATCAGCCCCATATTGGGCTTTACAAGGAAAACTGGAAGATTTCTGAATGTTTCTTTTCATTACCAGTATTTTTCTTTTTCTTTAATTTTACCAAGATGGCAGTGGTAAGCTGTAAAAATAAAATGACACTTATGCAAAATGTTGGGGAGGCATGTTACATACATGAAATTTCAGAAAAAGGAGATAGAGCCCAACTATTCTCTCTATAATGTATTATCTTCTCATTCAGAACTGTCTTGAGCCAGTGTTATAAGGAGCTCTGTGTGGGTTCAGGTTTCTACCCGCTTTGAGCTCACTCCAGGATCAGGGCCTTATTTTGTAACTACTTGCTAAAGCAATACCAAACCGCAGACTCACCCACTTTTGGTTACACTTTTAGCCCACGGACTGTCAATGAAATAACCATTTGACCTGTCAGCTGTATTTATTTACAGCTGTCATCTCCAACATCCAGAGTGATTTACAGGATTCTTTTTGTTAAGTCTGCTATTATGCAGCTGACAGAGATGCTCAAAATAGTAGCAAGAAACAGTCAACAACTCTAAAAGTATGACATGATAAAAAATATTGCGATTTCCTATAGCAGACTGAAGGTTTGGTTTTTTATGTATGGTAAAACACAGATAAAGTTTTTAACTATTTGCCCATGGTTGCTGGGGTAATCCACTGTCACATTTAACTGCAAATGCATTTGTACAATAGTTTAATTTTATGTAATGAAGGGGAAGGAATCAGATTTCAAACTCACAGCTATCTAATGACACTGCAAATGCCGAGGTGTGGTGTTACTGTGCATACAATTAAGAAGATAGGATGAACCAGGAACAATAATAATTTCCATCTGCCTTGTTAATGTGTACACTAGGACTGTAGTAATTTACATTATGTTTTAACCACTATAACAGACTCAAGATATATTTTGATAAATCCCTCACAAAAAACTTTGTCGAGTTATAGTTAAGACTGAGGAAGTGCATTTCCTGTTAATACAATCACTAGACATCTAGAAAATCACTAGTTAAGGAAACATTAGTATCCATATCACTCATGTGCTACCTATCTTAGAAATCAAACATAACCATACATACCCACATTCCAATCCTATATGCTTCTACAACATAGTTCCTTCCAGTATTATTATTAAATAGTTGTATTGCCATAGTGCTTAGGAGCCCCAGTCATGAACCTGATCCCCATTGTGCTAGATGCCGTACAAATGCAGAACAAAAACACAGTACCTATCCACAATCTACACATCACTAAACTTTTAATAATTGCACCGGTGGGAAATGCACTTGATCATACTTAAATATGAGTTACCAAACATATCTGCGTTGGAATTTCCATTTTTGTTTTTAAACAAGCGATTAAAGGGAAGCGTTTGTCTCATCTGACTTACTGTTCCAATCTCCACCACCACCTACTATGCTCCTTTGGGATGTTTTTTTGGAAATATTTTATTCTATTTCTAGGCTGCGTCATATCTCTCAAATGAATTGGCAGCTGCAACATTCTAGAATGAAGTTTTTAATGTTAATTTTCTTTTCATAAGTGGAAGAATGAGAAACTGGAATGATCAGCCTTTCTGATTACTTACATTTGGTTGTGGATGTTTTCCATGTTTGACCAAACTCTCAGATCCTTATTCTGTCTTTACTCTGGCAACTCTACTCACTGCCACTCAATCCATGAGTGTTTTTGTAGCCCTCATGCCCAGCTTCTTCTCCTGCCAGTACTGAATCATGCTCAAGATGAGCTGGGAGAGAGAGATCTGCATGGAGGACCTGGCACTGGAAGAAATCAGTCTCCCCTTGCTGCTGCTTCTGTAACACCACAAACAGCAGTTTAAAAATCTGCTGAGGCTCACTGGAAGTCCTGGGTCCTCTGCTAAGATTTGGGTATATCACAGGATTACTACTTCTCTTCTCCTAATTGCAGCCTTGAATGTAGAGAAAATATGGTCACAACTCTTTAGTACTTCTGGTGAAGTATATTATTGTGGAGCTGTCAGTAGTGACAACATAGTTAAGTTTGCATTAAGATTTGCACTTCTAAAGGGTATTAAATTCCTTTCTCATGTATAAAAAGTAATGTGTATCAATACCACATTCACAACACTTACTTAGGGTCATCTTCTTGGTGTGTGCACACAACATACTTCAGGTGGCATGTGACCAGGATTCATCACTGAATTTGGTCCGCTGGTTAGATCATTAGCTTCCCCAGCCTGGGCACTAATGGGGAGCGTGAGATGAATGCTGATCCATACCCCCTTACTAAGGCTAAACGCCGAGGCCTTGATTTAGCCCTACATTACTGCAGTTTTATGCCTGTATAACTCCACACTGAACTAATGAAATGGTGAAACAGTCCCTGGATCACCTACAGTCGGGCATGACTAATGCTATCCAGACTCACTCTGACAAGTTAGACAATCTGGACAAAATAGTAGAATAGATTAAGACAGAACACAACACAATGATGAAAGTAACTGAGCACTTGAGGGGAAACAGACACAGAAAATATGATTTTCTTTCAAATTTAATCTTGCAAAACTTGCTTGCAACTTTACAGTGCAGTACTCTGTAAAAATGGCATTGTGGGGTACCATGTTTATTTTAATGGACTCCAGATCTGTCTACAAGCAACAAAGTGTTTTTTCTAAATGCCTGACTCCTGAACACAGCTTGAGTAACTGAAGCTGGGATTTTGCCATCTCAGGCATCATCACATGTAATAAAGACACTGGAAAAATTCTCCTTTTAGTTACACCTTCCACAGTTTCATAGATCTAAAGACCAGAAAGGACAATACGATAATCTATTCTAACCTTCTGCAACTGCAGAGGCTGTAGAATACTGCCAAGAAATTTCTGCATCAATCTTAATAATCTGTGACTGAATGGAGGCATCTCTTAGAGTAACATACAGTCTTGATTTAAAGACTTTAAATAATGGAGAATCCACCACATCTCTTCTAAATTGTTTGAGTAGTTAATTATCGTCACTGTCAAAATAGTCCCTTTATTTGCAGTTGAAACCTGTCCAGCATCAACTTCCAGCCACTAGATCAAGTTCTGCTAGATTAACCCCCCACAGCTTCAGATATCTTCTTTTTATACTAACACACAGTGGTCAAGTCATCTCAATCTTCTCTATAAAATATATAGATTGAAATTCTTAGTCTGACATTGTAAAGCAAGTTTTCTAGACCTGAATCATTCCTGCAGTTCTTTGCTGAATGCTCTCTAATTTCCAACATAATTTTTAAAAGTAAGAATATCAGAACAGGACACAGTATTCCACTTGTGATCTCATCAATATTGTATACAGAGGTAATATCACTTCCCTGCTCCAACCTGATATCCCTGCCAAAGATGGGGCAGTGTGGAAACAGGATTCCAGAAGTTTACTTGAGGACAGGATTTGGCTCAGCAGTTTCAGACCTTACTGACTAATCACAATGTGTGAAGACAATATTGTAAGCGCCTGACTGTTTGGGACAGTGACAGTGTCTACCTGTACATCTAGTGCAGAGCTCAGTGGTCTCAATAGGGGCCTTTCGCCACTCCCACAATACAAATAATGAATAAATTAAAAGAAGAAGAGGAGGAGGAATAAACCACAAAGACCTTTTTCAAATGTTCAAGTTCATGAAATCCTCGTCCTGCTAAATAATGGCAAAACTCCCATTGATTTCATTGAGGCCAAGATTTCACCCTCTATCCTTATCAAAGCTTAACCCAGGTAGGCAACCTATGGCACGGGTGTCGGAAGGCGACACGCGAGCTGATTTTCAGTGGCACTCACACTGCCTGGGTCCTGGCCACTGGTCCGGGGGGCTCTGCATTTTAATTTAATTTTAAATTAAGCTTCTTAAACATTTTAAAAACCATATTCACTTTACATACAACAATAGTATATTAAATACTTTAATATTAAAGACTTATAGAAAGAGACCTTCTAAAAACGTTAAAATGTATTACTGGCACCAAAAGCTTAAATTAGGGTGACTACATGAAGACTCGGCACAGCACTTCTGAAAGGCTGCCGACCCCTGGCTTAACCAGACTTGACTCTAGAGCCACCCGACCCTGCAGCTCTGGATACTAGTCCACACAAAGCACGTCAAACTCCCTGCGATCCCTGAAAGCGCCGTAGAGAAATGCTCACCCACAGTACCACCATCCCACTGCAACACGAGACGCCACTATTCAGCGACACTGCTCAGGCCAGTCCCCCACCTGAACAACCCTTTCCCGTTACCAAAGCCACAGCGAGAGAATCGCTCTGCCCGGCAATGCCACTTGCCAAGAGGAGCACAACTAATGAGGCAAACGAGACCGCTCGGGGAGCGCTAGGGTCAGCGCCCCCCCATCGGGGTGTGCCCCCCCAGCTCGGTACTTAGGGAGCCCCCAGCTCTGTAGTGCCCGAGCGCCCCCCAGGCCAGCAATATTCCTCTTCCCGGGCGGCCTGGGAGGGAGGCAGCTCAGCTCGGGCTTCCAGTGTTTCTTTCCTCAGGGCCTCTTCAAAGCCAAGGAAACAGACAACAGGCGCCTCTAGGACCCTCTGGCGTCTGCTGAGCTGCCCTTGCAAACGGTGCCTGCCCCCGAATCCGCCTTCAGCTCGCTGGGGATCCCGCCCTCCCTCCATCGCAGAGGCCCTATAGGATGCTGGGTTTCCGCGGGGGTTGGGAGGGATTCCCACTGAGGAGCTCCGGGCCGGGGGAGACGCCGGCTGCTGCGAAGGGAGCAGGGACGGGGAGGCCTCCAACAAGGGCCCTCAGCGCGGTGCGGGTGGCAGAGCTCTGAGAGGGTTGGCCCGGCTCCTCCCGCTTGTGCCGCCCGCGGGCGCAGATAGAGCGGATCCGGGTCGGCGCTGTTCCCTTCCGGGGCAGGGGGAAGGCGGAAGTGCCGTGTGAGGTTGGGGTTGGTGCCGGCTGAGGGCCCCCGGCTGCTCCCCGATGGTGTGTGGCGGCTTCCAGCCCCAGACTCTCTCGCTTCAGGTCCAGTATGGCGGCGGCGGCGGGGGGAGCCGGGCAGGAGAAGCAGTTCGCTCCGGCCCTGCTTAGCTTCTTCATCTACAACCCCAAGCTGGGGCCCAGAGAGGGGGAGGTACGTGGGGCAGCTTGGGCTCGTCCCCCTAGTTTTGGCTAGTGGGGGAGGGGTCTGTCGCCGCAAGGGAGCGTGTGGGGGTGGCTGTTCCTCTTCACCTGAGCCGGGGGGATGGGGGGGAAGGTTCTGTCTGTGGGGAGAGGAGTGGGCCACATCTGTGTGTCTGTCTGACGGGCGGAGGGGTTCCCGGGGAGGTCCCCCACCCGTTGTTCCTTCATCTTTCTAACGTTCACGTGGTGATTCCGAGCCCCACTTTGCTCAGTTCTGGGACCCCTGTGAAACACCTGCTGCACCACCAAGACATTCTGACTCTCACGTTTGCACTGTCTGACAGGCTAACGCAAAGCAGCTGTCGGGCTTCTGCTCCAGCCATTCTGTTTTTTCCTAGACACTGGACAACAAAAATGTCTTGTAGTATTAATATCGTTATTTATAGTGCACCCATGGAGAAGGGCTGTTCTTCAGCGCCTTTCAAGCTATAAACAGATGCTTTCAGCTTAAAAGTTTGACCTAAAAGTTTCTAGTATTACAACTGTCCTTGAATCACCTTACCAATATTTGTGGCTTTACAGTGACATACTTCTGTTTTTTAAATTACTTCTTTCTCTTTTGTTGTCCTGTAAAAGTCCCACACAAAAGAAGGGGGAAACTGAAACTGACTAAGCAGGTGCAGCAGTGAAACTGACTAGACACAAAGTATTGTTTCAAAGCATAAAGTAAACTGAAAAATAGAGAAAATGCAGCTACAGTTATCTTAGGTATTTACTCTAACAATATGTTAAAACATTCAGGAAAAAGTATGATTTTAAGATGAGGGTGTACTTATAGCTAAAACTTTAGCATTTAGAAACAGAGCTGCTTGGCCCATTAAATTCCTGCAGCAACAAGGTTAAGAGAGAGACTGGTGGAAAAGAGTTGTGAAAAAAACCTCACAACACTTCCCAACATAAAATAAATGTGTGCACATAAATGTATATGTAGATAAGTGAATTGGGATCCATGGGATAGAAGCTGTTCTGAGCACCTGAGCTTGCAGGATCAGGGCTTTAGAATTTTAGGGTTTTAAAAAAATCCTTCAGAAGTCTTTCATCTGTTTAGATGTTCCAGGTGCATGCAATAATGCTAAATGCTTATATGGCACATTTTATATACAACATGCTTTGTAAACATTAACTCATTAACCAACATCCCTGAGAGTAGGTATGCACATGATGAATCCTTTCCGTTTTCAGGAAAGGTATCTGTTAATAGTGTTTATGTACTTCTGAGTGAGTCAAATTGTTATCAAGATGTAAATATACATACTGAGCATTTGAGCAGCTAGATGAAGCTAGTAAATTAATTGACAACAGTAATGGAAGACTGATCTGCCAAGCTATCACAGATAAATACAGATGACATACTATCTTGAAAATAGTCATCTGATACATTATAGTTTATCTATATATCTTCCTGTAGTTTCATTTGTTAGATTTAGGATACTGATTTAATCTGTGTAGGTAGTTGTATGGCCCCAATCACTATATCTGATGAACTGTTTTGGTGCAACTGCGACATATCTCCAGATTTGTCTCTACTTCAACAGTAAATGAAGTAATATCTTAGTATATTTTGTGCGTTGGTTATAAAGTGCTGTGAGGTGTAAGATGTTATATTAGTAGTAGCAGTTACTTTTGTCAATGCAATGATTTGTTATTATGTACTTTTCCAAATATTTACAAAAAAAAAAAGTGGAGCATTTAACTTTATTAGAACAAAAACACTTTTTTTGTTTTAATAGTGTCCACCTCTAAAATCATGTTTCTAGAATGTACTTGTTTACTAGAATCTATTTGAAATGCCTACAGTTTTCAATTTTAGACAACAGCAAATTGGATGGCTAACATCATAGTACTAGTATCAGAGGAGTAGCCGTGTTAGTCTGGATCTGTAAAAAGCAACAGAGAGTCCTGTGGCACCTTAAAGACTAACAGATGGATTGGAGCATAAGCTTTCGTGGGTGAATACCCACTGCATCTGACGAAGTGGGTATTCATCCACGAAAGCTTATGCTCCAATCCATCTGTTAGTCTATAAGGTGTCACAGGACTCTTTGCTGCTTATCAGAGTACTAGTTTTTTGTGTATAAATTCTGCTGAATTCTGAGGCTAACAATTTAAAATAAGTGTGCTTAACTTTTGTAATGTACCTGAAATCTTTGATAGATATTGAGAAAAATAAAAAGCTTTCTTTTGAGAAACAAGGCAAACTTTAATGTTTGAAGGGGTCTATTTTCTTCTTATTGTGTGTGTGAGTTAAATATACACATTGAGGAGCAAACTTATTTTTGACTTCCTGGCTTAACTAAGTGGTGTTCCTGTGCACAGCTATACAGTTGCATTTCACTTCCGATATTTTCCAAAGGAAAATGAATTGATTCTTCTGTGTAAATTGTGTAGGGTACTGCATTTGTAAAGAACTTTGAGATCTTTTATGATGGCAGGCCTTGTTAATGTGCAGTATATTACTTTTATTTATTATTATATAAGCCTATTTGGTTATAAGGCAGTTTTTAAACTGTTCAGTGAATTTAAGGAGCTAAAGTTTATTTTGAAAAATTACTTTATTTTGGATCTCTGCTATTTTGTTTAAAATTTAGTCATCTTTATTCTTATTTCAAATTTTAGGAGGAAAAGAAGATTCTCTTTTATCACCCAAATGAAGTAGAAAAGAATGAAAAAATTAGAAATGTTGGATTATGTGAAGCTATAGTACAGTTCACAAGGTAGTAAAGTATTACTGTTTGCATAGTTTATTACAGTATAACAAATTGTATGTTAGCTAAAATTTTGTTCCAAATATATTATTTTTCCAGGACCTTTAGTCCATCAAAACCCGCAAAATCTTTGCATACTCAGAAGAATAGACAGTTCTTCAATGAACCTGAAGAAAATTTCTGGATGGTCATGGTATTTATATGCATGATATATACCTTCCTAAAATGTTAAAAATTGCTAAATACATTCTGCATTGCCTGATGCCAGTTTGTTCCACTTTCTAGGTAGTACGGAATCCCGTAATAGAAAAATACCACAAAGATGGAAAACCAGTCATTGAGTATCAAGAAGAAGAGTTACTGGTAATGTTCAGTTATTCTTTCTAATTTGCCTTTACTTTTCTAATTAAATATTTTCATTGTAATTGTTTTAAAAATATAGCTAGTGATGTCTTTTAGTTCAGCTTATATGTGTAACTTTTGGTTGTTGTAGAACTGATTTAAGAATATGACTGCAACTGGAAATAAAGTAGAGCAACAAACTCTGAAAGGGAAGAAAGAGACAAAGATATAGGAAAAAATATCCAAAAAGGAATTTAAAACCACACAATAAGAACAGCAGTGAAATTATGTAATGACATGAAATGTCACTAAAAATAACAAAAACGGAGAGATCTATTGAAATTTCAAGGAACAGGCCAATACAATTAATGATCCAACATTGATTTAATTTGAAGAGATTATAAAGAAATCTTTCTTACTAAATTTAACTATTGCAGTTTCTGTTACAGTCCTAAGACTATTATTGATCATCTTTGTTGGAAAATCAAACATATAATGTCTGCCAGGAGGCTTCATTTCAGCATTGCAATATCATCAATTCACTTTAATTGTAAGCAGGCAGAGTAATTGACCGGATGGAATAATTTTAAAAAATGTTTGTTCAGGCTTCCTGTGTTCTTTAAAGTTTGTGCGTCATGTTTTTATCCCTCATTGTGTTCTTAAAGAAATCATTCCAACGGAACAAACCAGTCTTGCTCCTCTTGCCAGAAAACAAGTTAAAAACCCAGTCTGGGTCGTCATGTCAGACCAGTGATGACTGGGTGTGGAGTCCTCCCCTACTCTAAGTCCTCACCTGCCCTGAACTCCTATGAAGAGCGAGGGGGAAGCTGATTTGGAACTAATTACTGTTGACTAATGACCAGCTAGTGCCCAGCACTTATCACAGTTATAAGTTGTTACTTTAGTCATATTCTTTTTTCAGTACATGTTATGGTTTAATAATAGTAATACTGTTAGGTTTACATTTGACAAGAAAAGAGGAATAGAAAATAATTCATGTGTATACTGAGAAAATACTTCATAGGTGTACTGTCTATAGTTACTTTTTCCAGCAGTAGCCAGTAACTGCTGGGAGTTTTTGTTTTCGATTTGTGTAAGAGACGTTGTAGTCTTTGGCTTACATGTGGTAGTTAAAAGAATGTGCATGACATTTGTAGGTCAGTCATATTATTTGGAGCTGTGCCTATTCTTGTAATGACAACCTATTATTGGCTGTTTTACAGGACAAGGTTTACAGTTCAGTTCTACAGCAGTGCTATTGCATGTACAAGGTAAGGGTAATAGATTTGTAACAAGATTATCCTTTGAGAGAAGGAGATAGACCACCCTCTGCACCCTACTATCTGAGCATGAACAAATTACTCCTTATGGGGTGCCAGTCTGAGCCATGCTGTCCATGCTTCCTGAAGATGTAGTAGTGGCAGTGGGCAGGATATAACAGAGTGCCTTTGCGGTCCTCCGTGCTGTTCTTGAGTTCACTGTAATAGTAGTAAAATGAGTACCAATTTCTGTGAAGACTTAAATTAATTCCTTCACATAGTTACAGATCTTGATTGACAGGTGGTTATCTCAAATCTGCTGAGGCTACACATCATGTAAGTCAGTTAGTTTGTATGGAATTAGGAAACAGGAATTATGTGGGTAGCAGTTTAGTTCTTATTTTTCTGATTTTAATCAAGTTATGAGTAACTATTGTACTGTATATACACAGTTGCCCAACTAATATTGCTTTTTTTTAACCTATTAGCTTTTTAATGGAACATTCCTTAAAGCCATAGAAGATGGAGGTGTAAGGGTTCTAAAAGAGAGATTAGAGAAATTCTTCCATCGGGTGAGTTCTTATGTTTGTTATTAGAGTACGGATAATGTGTTTGATACTGAAGGGAAACAAAATGTACAAGTGCCTACACAGAAGAGATCACATGGGGTGTGTGTGTGTGCGCGTCTCTCTCTTTCTCTCAGCAATGAGAAGACTAGATTGAATGACTAGGAATGTTTGAAAAATGTTTTGTTTCATATTATTATTGTCTTGCGTGCATCATGGAAGAGTCTTTAGAAGGGATTTGAATAAACAGAGTGATAGCTTGATGGACTAGAATAGGATGATCATCTGTTACAGATAAAATCATCTTATTATCCATGTTTAGAAAACTGTTAGCCTTAATTATTCTAATAATCAAGTATGATTGAAATTTTTCTTTAATAGAGTTATTTGTAAGACATAATTACAAAGCCTTTGGCAAATCACATCCATTTAGTTTTGTTGGTCAGTGGCAAAGCGTGACTCAAATCCCAGATGGAAAAGAACACCATACTACTGCTACCAGTTAGTTCTCTAGCTCCAGCCTTGCTGATAATCCATGCAGTGGATCCATGCCACAGACTTTTTACATGATGTTGGGCAGGGCTTTCTTAACACATGAAAAGAAGAGAGGGGGCCTGTGTACAACCTGTCTTTTTATTTGTCTCCAAGACATTAATCACATCTTTGCTCCTCACTAATGATTCTAGTTATCATTGATGATATTGAATGTGTATAAATGAGATTTAGCTAGGCTCTATTTTCTCCATGCCCCCAAAATGGATTTGTGAATTACCATCACAGATAATTGTGTCAGCATGCAGTATGATATATAAGCTGTCACTTAAGGATTTGGTACAGAGCAAAAGTGCCCAAAAATAAATGCGGAAAAGGTTAAGTTGAAATGTTAATTTTAAAGGCTTTATTATATCTTTTAAATATTCAGAAAACCATTAACTATGCTCCTTTCCTTTATATTTGTTACTTTAGTACTTGCAAACACTGCATTTACAGTCATGTGACCTGCTGGATGTTTTTTGTGGAATCAGCTTCTTTCCATTGGATAAAATGACTTATTTGAAAATCCAATCATTTATTAATAGGATGGAGGAAAGCCTGAACATAGTCAAATATACTGCCTTTCTCTACAATGATCAGCTCATCTGGTAGGTATCAGACTAACGGGTAGAAGGGAGGAAAAATAACATGCATCTTAAAATAAATAAAATTACTGTATTTATTATTAGTAGTATTTTTGTAGGGTGCCTAGGAGTCCTCATCATGGCTCAGGACCCCATTGTGCTAGATGCTATATAGACACACGCCAAAAAGACTGTCTCTGCTTCCAAGGAGCTTCCGTAGGGCAGACCTTTCATATTGAGGGAAAAGATAGAACTAAGATTGCTAGAGATAAATGAAACTAGTTTTTCCACATATGAGGGAGTGATAAATAATGAAGAGGACAGATCACTGACTGAAAGCAATCTAGATTGCTTGGTACACTGGGTGCAAGCAAACAATATGCATTTGAATACAGCTAAATGTAAATGTATACATCTAGGAACAAAGAATGTAAGCCATACTTACACAATGGAGAACTCTAACCAAGGAAGCAGTGACTCTGAAAAAGATTTGAAGGTTGTGGAAGGTAATCAGCTGAATACGAGCTCCTAGTGTGATGATGTGGCCAAAAGAGCTAATGGAAGCTGGGATGCATAAACGGGAATCTCGAGTAGGTGTAGAAAGGTTATTTTACCTCTGTATTTGACACTGCTGGAATACAGTGTCTAGTTCTGAGGTATACAATTCAAGAAAGATATTGATAAATTGGAGAGGGTTCAGAGACGAACCACGAGAATGATTAAAGAATTAAAAAACATGTCTTACAGTGATAGACTCAAGGAGCTCAGCCTATTTAGCTTAACAAAGAGAAGGTAACAGGTGACTTGATTAGTTTATTAGTCTCTACATGGGGAGAAAATATTTAATAATGGGCTCTTCAGTCAAGCCGAGAAAGATATAACACAATCCAGTCTCTGGAAATTGAAGCTAAACAAATTCAGATTGGAAATAAGGCATACATTTTTAATGGTGAGAGTAATTAATCATTAGAATAGTTTACAAAGATTCATGGTGGATACTCCATGACTGACAATTTTGAAATCAAGACTGAATGTTTTTCTAAAAGAACAGCTCTAGGAATTATTTTGGGGGAGTTATGTGGCCTGTGCTATTGTGCTAGATGATCACAATGATCCCTTCTGGTCTTAAAATCTTTGAATGTAGAACAGTTGAGTATAAAGCCTTTCCTAGTAGTTATGGATAGTTTCCATTGTGAGAAACATGCACATTGAAATTGGAAGAGCTGGCCACCCGTGGAAAGATCTTTCATTTACAAAGTGATCTGGAGAATAAAAACTGTGGCAATAACTCAAACAGTATGAAAATATTTGGAAAGGACAAACAAGTTTTTACTTCTCAAGCAATGTTTTCTACTGACTTATTGAGACAGAGATGCACTTTTAACACAGTTCAAGCTCAGTGTGTAACTTTTTGTAGGAATATTTTCTCTTCTTTTTTCCTCCAAGAAAACTACATAAGTCTTAAAGATTATTTTTTTAAAATCATCAGTGTTGGTTACATGCCTGCGTTTATTCACTTGTCAAGAATGTCACAGTGCACAATTTGAGTGTCAACAACAAAGAGAAGATGAGTTGCTTTAAGAATGCTGGAGATTACACTTGAGAAGTGAAGAGACATTGAATTAATATTTTGAATGGCTTTCCTTTTTTTCTTAAATATTTAGGCCCAGGCAATCTTTCTTGAAAAAGAAGGATCTTTCTCATAGGTTAGGATGACCAGTTACGATTTGCATCCACACACAATGTATAAACAATGCGTCATCCCTTTTAATAGTACCTTATCCTGAATCTGCAGGACTGGTGGACCTCCCACAGGCAAGCCGCAGAAGGCTGCCTGATTGCTGCCCCCACAGGGACCGGCAGGGTACCCCCTGCTGCTCGCCGCCCCAGGCACACGCTTGGAGCGTTGGCGTCTGGAACCAGAGGGGGACATGCCAGCCACTTTCGGGAGCTGCGCGGAGCCAGACACTTCAGCAAACTGGACTTTTAGCAGTCCAGTCAGCTATTCTGACCAGAACCACCAGGGTCCCTTTTCAATCAGACATTCTTGTCAAAAACTGGATGCTTGGCAACCCTAACAACATGACTGAGAGAAAACGCTATGAATAATATGAGTTTTAAATGAAGGGAAGGAAAGTTTTGAGAAGTAATGCATAAACTTCATAAATGTGATAATCTGACATTAGTATTTGACACAAATACACACATCATGTTAAACTGCGTGGGGCCATATTCTGTGCTGACTCACTATTTGTAGAACCCTTCTGACTTTTGTGGAGTGGTAAATCAGAGCAAAATTTGGTCACATGCTGTGTATGTGTGTGTGTGTTCGTGTTCGTTCCAGACAACAGAGCTGGCTATCAATTTGATGGTTTCTTTGTAATACTGTGAACCAATATACTACGTTAATAATTGCTGAAGATTTGAAACTGATAAGTTTCATATCAAAAGTGAAACATATAACAGGGAAAAGGACCTAGTCTGAACAAGATATTACCATAATGTCTTAATTAATTTTTAATGAATCTTATTAATCTTTAGGGTTTTTGGTAATTATTCACATCATTAACAGCAGTTAGCAGCTTTTAAAAGAACTTTTAAAACTAAAGACAATTTACAAATCCATATTTGATTTTACAGGCAAGTTATGTACAACCAAAAAATAATATTGAACAGCAGTACATTTTCAGCTAATCAGAACTCCTTTTGATCCATCCTGCCTTCATTTGTAGAAAATATTACAACAGACTGCATGTTTAGCAGAAACAAAGAAGTTTATGGAGTTTGTTGCATCAATGTAATTTAAAACAGACAACTCCTCTTCAGCTGTGTTTGATTTTATGGTGTTTATTGACATGGCACAGCTGCTTTTGGCATACTATCTCACTTAAGAGTAGCTAGGAAAGGTGCTCCTAGCCAAAGGCTCTTAAGAAGTGAGGAGAGAATGTGCACAATGTTTAGATGGGAAATAACTTATAAACTATTATTTTAAAAAATCATAGTCTTCCTATATTTGCCTAGATTCCAGTATTTACTGCACATAATTTGCTTGTGAAATCAAATACGGATTCATACATTAGGAAAAGCCTGTTTATAGCTTATGATTTTATCTCTTTGTTAACCTGGATCTTTTCTTAGTACTGTAAAGGAATGAGCATTCTATTAAAAATTAAAGATGCACTGGGACTGTCTGTACAAAAGAAATTGGTGTGTTGTCATGTAAGAGAACTGAGTTAATTCTCCCAGAAGGCTCTAAATTGCAGCCTGTCCAGCTCTTGGTTAGAAAGATGTTGGCCATTAGAGAAATTGTTTTTCCTGCTTTGTGATCTATATTTTAACTTTTTTTCCCTCTCCTATTCCAGGAGTGGATTAGAACAAGATGATATGAGAATTTTATACAAATATCTCACAACATCCCTCTTTCCAAGGCACATAGAACCAGAGGTATGGATATGTGTTTTTTTTGTTTTTTTTAACAGCACGTATAGTTTGCACAGATTTCTTGTAGCGTATACATTATAGCAATATAAATAAGTTATACAAGTACTTGAGCGGGAGCTCCTTTGATATAGAAGAGGGGAAGTTTCTGAAAGTGCTTTCTTCAATTTGGGGATTAATTCTTTATGCATACATGCCAATCCAAAAAAGCCCAAATTGTTGGCCTTTAGGGCACACTACAAAGTCTTACTTTTTGAGCAGATATTTTTTGGGAGTGCTTTTTTTGTAATTTAACGATGTAGTAAGATATTGATTTGTTTTGTAATGACTTGCTGCCTGGTGGTTGCATGTAGCCAGGGGAGGTCTGCTGCTGCTCAGATTCTCTAATAGTTTTGTAATATATATTTAGCGGATGGCCAGGATAGGTAGTTCTTTAGGCTGTCTATTTAAATCTGAATAAATATTGTCATAGCACTGTCAGTACAGTTCAGTTGGTAACACTCTAGCTTCTAAGCCAGAACATCATGGATTCTAATCCTGTACCAAAGCTTGGGAATCATATAAAATGCTAACCATACAGTGAGCTAATATAATGCAGTACTGTATTCTGTATTCATATAAACTTCCTTTATATGAGGCCTTCATTTTGCCACTTTTGGTGACTGGCCAGGTAAATGTTAAAGATCTCATAAAACCCTTAAAACAAAAACAAAAAAAAAAAAAGGTAAAGTGCAGAGCTTGGACTCAGAAAATCTGAGTTCGCTTCCTGTGTGACATTGGGTAATTCATACCACCCCTGTGTCTTGGTGTTCCTGTCCATCAGATAAGGAAGGTTTATTTAATGTATAGTTGTTGGAAAGCTTAATCCATTAATATTTGCATAGTGTTCTAGGCTCTTCAAATGGAAGGTGCTATGGAAATGCAAAGTGCTGTGATAAACTTGTGATCGTTGCTCACATTCCCTTTCTCAGAATGAACTTCACTAAGACTGAGCTGTGATGGAATGTATGTATATGGTATATTTGCCTGTCCAGTTGATGCACTCCAAGTATTTAATTGCTTTCTAGTAAAGTGCTTTAGTGTATAGATGGAGTATAGATGGTACTATGTTAAATCAAGTTCTTTTCTAAATTTAGTCATGATAATTAGTTAATAGCAAAAATACAGTAAACAAATGAGCTTTTACTACTTTAGAATAGGTCTGAACAGAGGCATTCTTAACTAGCAAAATAGAGAGCAGCACATGATGCAAGTGATCCAAGCCTTTGTCGCCTCCAGAATGGCTCTGTCTGAAGACCATTTAGAAACTTCAGCTAATGCAGAGTGTGGCTGCCTGCTTAATAAGTAGTATCCTATTGTACAGCTCTGTAGTGTACAATAGTTTCCAATTGGCTTCTATGAAACTAAATATTAGGTTGAGACCTGGCTCCCTCAAAAAGACTGCCTTTCTTCTCATATGATGTCATCTCAGTTACGATTCACAGATGCATTTGTTCTAATAGTCCCCTGCTTTTGATAAGAAGGTTCTGGTGTTTTCAGTGAAGTGTCCTTGATCTTGGACTTCCTTCTCCCCTTTGTCCAGGTTTGCTGACGTTCAGTATTTCTTTTCAACAACAATTATCTGTGTTTATAAAATTGTATATGTGCCTAGATGTTAGATGCAATGAGAAAATATCCAAACGGAAAACGCAAGTCTGTAGATTCCTTAGAGCAGAACAGTTTCTGAACAGCAGCTCACTTTGTCTGCCAGGTGGAAATCAATCTTTTTGATTTTCATTTGTAAATCATTCTGCCCGGTTGTCATATGTTACTACCACCTGAACTGAAAAACCATTAAACTAATCAGATTTGAATTTTCTATATATATAGCAGAAAATACTCTTTTTGTACTGTTATAGTATGAGTTGCTGCCAGTAACTACTGTGGCTCAGTTTGGCAAAACCATCTCCATTCTGTAATCCCTTTGTTTTCACACACTTGTAATTTTCCAAAACATTCATCTTTGGGGACAGAGTCTTCTATCCTTGGCATCACCATTAAGATGACTTGTTTTAACATTTTAGTGAAATCCATTCACTTGATTTTGATTAATTAGAGGATGAAAAATATTAAAATTTTCAAATACATTTGAAAGGCCAGCCTTAACTCTACCCCTTTGTGCTTAAAATGTGTTTTCTTTATGGGCCAAGTTATACTCCCACTGCATCCAGTGAAAGGAGAACAGTCCCAAATCATTTATAAATGATCAGTTGGAACAATATGTAGTTTATCTTATACAGATTTTCATGCAGTAACTTTAAATATATTATGTGTAGTTTTCATACTATGCATGATATTTAAGTTTCAGTGAGATGCACAAAATAAGTCTGCAAAGATTTCTTTTTTATGCATCCAAGGAAGTGAGTATTCACCCACGAAAGCTCATGCTCCAATACATCTGTTAGTCTATAAGGTGCCACAGGACTCCTTGCTGCTTTTATTTTTCTTGGACTTTAACTAACTATGAATGATGAGTTGTTCATTTTCTCTCCCTGAGAAGCGGGGGGAAAAGGTGGCCAGGGTCTAAGTTTTGTCAAATGAAAATTAATTTGATGGTCTTAAACCTCTGTTAATACACATGGTAAAACCATCACACTTATGTGCGATCTGCTGAAGGCCCACGAGTTGTGGAAGGTAGTGCTGTGCAGGGATCTTGCACAACACCAACCTGCATGCTCCATAACTATCTCTTACCTTTTTATGAGTACTAAAGTCATTCACATATAAACAAATAAAGAAAATCCTTATTAACAGTGGCTAATGGGACTGAAATAATTTGTATTTCTACTGATCTTTTTTGTATACTGCAATTACATGTGAAAACAGCATATCATTGAGCATTATTTTCATGTGGAGTTATTAGCAAATAATATGTACTTAGAATTAATGCTGCTACAGATTAATCTGATGTTATTGTTTTCAGCCACCTCTGAGATTTTAATAGGCGTAATGGTTATATACAAAAACGTAATATGTGATTATATGGGTACATCGACAGGGTATAGTGAAGAGAGTATAATTTAAATAATATTTTGCATTTGTATAACATGAAAAATATATAGCCTCCTACGAACTCAATACACCACACAAATATTAATTGACTTTAGTAGAACCTTGCCCAAAGCCTGTGAAAGGGCCATGCTAGCACACAGGTCTCCAGACTCCAGTTCTTGTACCTTCACCACAAGACCATCCTTTCCTCTTTAATAACTGCATTAAATGAGCTCTGGTAAGGTTTTAGAAATTACAGAAGTGAACATTTCAGAAAACTACAGATTCTGCTTCATTTACGTTCATTGTGAGTCTGCACTACTGGCATCATATTAAGAAAGCGGGAGCTGGGATAGCCCAGTACATTCCCTAGTAGGGAGTTTCAGAAGGTGCTTAATGGGCTTGAGTGTCATGTTGCGTGTTCACAGGAAAGGAACAGTATTCCTAGCAGTTAGAAAACCTGGATATTAGAAAGCTTTAAGGATTCAATTGGATGAGCAGGTTACAAAGGTACCCAAAGAACGCAACTCCCTGCATCACAGTAATGTTGCAAATATGTAGATTGACTATAAACAAACAAATAGGAAATAATAAGTGAATATTTCAATACTGAAAAATTAGAGCTGATAAACATATTATATTTGGGATATTGAACTAGAGCTATATTAAGACAATCTCTATTTAAACTGCAGTTTTGATTATTCATTTGAGGGTTCCACTTAAAGGCTTTGAGTTAGGATGATGTGACTAGTGGCCAATGTATTACCTAGATTAAATTCAGTTTCAACCATTGCATGCTTGACGTTGAGTTGTAGCTGTGCTGCCTGTTAGATATGCAGAAATGTGAAGATTTTAATGAGGAACAAGGAGGGTCTGTGTAGTTATGACGTAGACTAGGACTAGTAAGTGTGGGTCGTTTCTGGCAATTCCGGATTCTGGGTGACGATGCAGCAACTCACTTAATCTTCTGACTCAGTTTCCACCTGCACAATGAAAAGCCACCCATTGTCAGGCTGATAGTATAAGAAAGATTCATTAGAGTTTGCTCAGCTGCCTATGATGGATGGGGCCATAAATTATAAAAGATCATATGTCAAAGTTTAACTTAACTTGTGGAAACTTTTTAGATTAATAAATGTAAACCAAACACGTCAATTTCTAAATAGTGTTGCCATTATAGTTTGCCCCTCCATTCTGTATTAATGTGTATTTCCTAGCAGAAGGTTATCGTCTGTGGTCTGTCAATAGTGACAGGTTTCTTTAGCTCCGGCAGAACAAAGAGAAATGGAAAGAAATGTTCAAGCATGTTTGTTTCCTGTTTGTTTTCAGTTAGCAGGAGAGAGATTTCTCAATACGTGCGAATGGCCGGGAAATCTACAACACTATTGGAAGTTTCTTTCTCTGTCATGCTCTACTTACGTGTTCTCTTCAGAGGAAAGCTGCTTTTGGCAATAGATGACAAATGAGGGTTTGTTAGTAGGAGTGTAAATGATTCCTGGGACTAATTTCTAACCCAGATATCCTACAGGCTTCAGTGGGGTTTCACGAGGATAATCAGTGTAGATTTTGTTTGTGTGAAAACTGCTTTAGAGCTTGGGCCTACTTATTTATCCTTCTTGCTGTTCAGCCGTTGTACAGAAGTATTTAGTATTTGTCCTAATTCCTTTCCCCAAGCATAAGATCTGCATACAGGAGCAAAACAATGGTCTAGTCAGGGACACTGATATCACATGGCCTATAGTATTAGCGCTCAGTGGAGATTTTTGCATTTGGCCATGTGTTGACTATTTCGGAATGAAGGGATATGGTCCTTCTTGGCCCCTATTTTCCAGAGCACGAAAATGTGCTTTCTTAATGAAAAAACCCAGTTTAGTGGTCTTCCACTTCTTTAGCGATGAGCGTAAAATCAGGATGGGTTCTAGCTCATTCGTCTTGCAGAAATTCTGAGTTTTCATTGTATACTTGTTGGAAGCAGAAGCGTAGAGCTGTCCAGAGATGAATCTGTAGTTCATCACTGCTTGGTTTCCTTCTTAAAGTACAGGGGGATTTATGGGTTTCCGGGATCATTCTAACATATTCTTTCCTTTATTTCCTAGCTCGGGTTATTTTGGTGCAACATATTAACTTTTGTAGTTTTTTTCGAAGGTCTTTGGTAGAATACAGTTGTTCCCTGGAGCTGTCACCTCTATGAATCAAGAGGCTGTTGAACGTGCCAGTGATCACTTGCACTCAGTCTTGAATCACTACTGGTCTTTTTGATCAGGATAACAGAACCGCCTCTTTCTGGCATTTGGACAGTTTACTCTAGACCTCACGGCCATGATGCTGACTGACATGTTCTTTTATAGAGATTAGACTGCTTGAGTTGGACTAAGTTTTCTTTAATTTGAAATTTAGTAATTGACCTCATGGACACGTTTCAGATACTATGTAATAGGCGATTATAAAGTAACTGCATACACAGAGAAATTCTTGTGTTCAAATGATGTATGTGATTGGAAAAGTTGTTAAAAATTGTGCATGGGCTGTCAAATTGTTTTCTGACAAATATAAACACAATGCATTCATGATCGTCTGTTTAATCTGGATTTTAGGTTTGTTCTGTACCTTTTAAGATGTTAATGATCCAGAAGCAAAATGCATTCCCAAAATGATTTTGTAAACACAGATTGGCACTTATGGAAGAACTTCATTTAATTGTTTTAGTACCAACTTCTCTTTCCGTGTATATGAATCCAGCCCAGGACGGAAAAACACTGCTTGTGTTTCTATTTCTGAATCCATGCAGGAAATGCAGTTGTTATGCTAGGGACCAGATTAAGAACAGTGAGATTAGGAGCTGACTTGAAGGTTAACTTTTAAATTCAGATAAGTTTTTTCTGAATTCTTTGGGTTTCCTCCTTGAGAGGGTCTTGGATTTAATGTCAAATGATGCATGCTTGGAAAAGTCTGTCTGTTCCTTCATGTTGCTTTGACAGCAGTGACTCGACAAAGCAAAATATGCTTAGCATGATGTTATATTCTTCGCAATTCCTTACCTGGCTTCTGGCCAGTGCGCCCTAAGCTTAGAAAGGTTATATATGTGTTATAAAAAGGTTGACATGTGTGTTAGGACTGGTTTACTAAAAGTGATTTTAAATATTTGTAGAAATTAAAAGATTTAAGTGCTAAGCGCAACATTTTGTGTGCTAGGCAATGCCTAGCAGCGGTTACATTCTGAGTTCCTGAAGAGCCACACTACTTCATGAAAGCCCCAGGTAGCTGATTTAAACCTTGTCCAGGCTGAGTAAAACAGAAATTGGATATCCTGATGGCTCATGAGCAACGTCTTTACTGTTATAACACTTCTCTTACATGTGACAAAATTTAACTGCTATACAATAATGATTCCTATGGTGCAATGTACTGGTGAAGTGAGGGGAGCAAAAATTTATTTTGTAATGCTTTTTGTTATTGGTTTGTTTCAGTCATTGAGTGCAGCCGTGTCTGTTTGATGGATGGTAGCGTATTATATTTTGTATGATTGAAATAACCATGGAGATTAAAGCTTTCTTTTGACCACTTGTTTTTTCGTACTATCTCCTTACCAAAACATTATGAAACATAAAATCTAGTGATTTGCTATTGCAAATATTCTCTTTATAGTCTTGTATGTTAAATTTGTTTCTGTGTGGACGCTCACAACTTCTAGTCATTATTATTTTACTGTGTTTTGCTGATTGGTACAAAAGGGACACAATTTTGCCCTCAGTTACTTTATGGAAGCCACCTGGATGTTGTGAAGATTCTTGGTGTAACTGCAGAGAATTATGGTCAAGATCTTCTAATGGTTTAAGTTGCTACAAAGAACTGTTTGCCTTTTTGGCACAAATAGTTATTGACCTATGTATGTTAGAAAAAGACTCAATTTCTTTTTAAAGAGCTGCTATCATAGCCTCAATGCAACCTAACACTGAGATTTTCGCCGTTAAACTGGACGATTTTTGAGCCTCAACTCAGTTCAGCATCAGACATATGTGAAAACAATACCAACTCACAACAAGGATATCAGGGTTTGTACTATCTATATGTTCCTATTTGCACCCTTCCCAGTAGCTCAAGTCTATTTTATGACTGCTTTCAGCATAAGGGTAACAATATGCCATACCTATTTTAAAGAATTATCCTTTGGTGAATGTATACTGTATCTTTTAGACATTTATAGAGAGCCACTTGTCACATATTTAAGTGCCCTGGGGGAACTCTCTTAGGCGGCTATGGTACACTTGGAAATGTGACAACACTGAGTTACAGCTGTGGTCGTACAGCTGTGCTAGGAACCAGCCTGGCAGTTGATCGGTCCACATGACCGCATCATTGCCAGTGTGGCCACATTTGCTAGCATTTGCAGCGCTTGTTTGGGAGTGGTGCATTCTGGCAGCTCCACGTTCAAGTGGCTCAACGTGCTTTCAAGAGGGGGTGGTGTGCTTACAGGGATGTGTCGAGCGGAGAGCAGAGAGAGCGGATTTTGCGAGTCAGACATGTGAGCTCTCTGCTTGCTTAAAATGTCTGTGCTCATTCTCCGATCCCCTCTTTCTTCAAAGCTCAGGACAGATAAGCAGCATTTCAGCATGGCCTCTCCCTCCCCGGCCATCTGGGTTTGTCTGCTCAAGAAAGAGACAGCTGTGTTTTCCGTAGCTCTGGCTTACCTTCGGCTTTGTGTGAGACAGGGAATTACTGGATACTCTTAATACGCCTTTCGAGCCAATAACAGCGCTGTGTGAGAGTATCCACCCTGGATGAGCAGCGCCTGCATCCCAGGCTGGATTCGGCTGACCTTGTGCAGACCGGGGAGTTACAGCCAGCGCTGCAGCCAGGGGTTGAGGCGCTTAGCGCTGAGCTTGTGTACAGTGTGTGACACGCCAGTAATTGCAGCGCCTGTAACCTCCCATCCCTGGACACTTGCAGTGTACAAGCCCTAGTTTTTATACAAAGTAACTATTTTTACTTTAAGTTCATTTGTGTGGTTAAGAGTTCCATTTGCCTTTAGGCAAAAGCTCTTTTTGGCGCATGTTTGTTCTTACAATCTTTATAATTGCTACTTCTTTTCCTACCCGAGCTTTATTATCAAATACTAACGTTTAACAGAAAACCTGTAAATTAGTTAAAAGGAAAGTCCAACAACTGTAGAATATGTGCCTATCCCAATAGCTAGGGCACGGGGGCAATTCAGAGACTCAGTTGCAGGCAATTCCTTGGGGTTTGGTGGTCATATTTCATGGCAGACAGTAAATTTACCTGATCCCATAGTCCATTTTAGTCTGGAAATGCGGTTTGTTGGGGTGTGCACCTTTAGCAGCTGAATGCAGATTTTGATGTTTATCTCTAAGGGCGCAGGGAGAACTAGGACTTATTTTTTACCATTCCTATGTCTCACCAAATGTTTTAGAATTTGAGTTATCTCTCCATTGCGCCTTAGTGGACAGTATTAGTATTTTAATTCTAGGTCCTTCTCCACACTGATCAGAACCAGGACTCTGGTTGTACTATCATTGTGTCTGAAGCAGAACGATCGGACAGCCTAAATAGTTAAAATTCTTCAGATCATTTTTGAACAGGAGTTTAAATAAAGTAGATTCAGTGACTTCGAGAAAATCAAATTTCTGAAGGATTCCTTGTTCTCTAACCTGGGGCAAGAGCAGTGGAATGGAGGTAGAGGGCGGGCATATTTACTTTTGATTTTCCTAGTAAGTTTCGGAAAAATATAATTGCTGGGTTTAGTGCTACCTAATCTTGGATCTTGATATACAACAATAGCTTTTCATTGGCGCCTTTTCGGTGGATATATATTTTGCACAAAGGTTCTTCAGCAGGGGTCACCATCATTGTTTGGGCAGACAAAGGAGGTTTTGTTTAAAAGGTTCAGGCAATTATCACTGTTACAATCTTATTTCTTTAGGCTCCTTATTCATGGCTTGCTGAGAGATATTGCCCCTGGCTCCTATCGTTGTGTATCCGCCGAAGCTGTGTTCATGTAGGGCCAGTCTGGGAGTGCAGCGGGGTGCTAGAGGCATTTGTTTATGGCCACTTTGTAATCTCTGATCCTGGGTTCTGTCTGGGTACATTGTGATCCTGGTGTTAATTACGTAACCGTAATTAATCTCGGTTGGCCCGCGCTGCTGGTGAATGTTGGTACCATACACCAGCCAGAGTGCAGCAATGTTCTGGCCCTCCCTGTGGTTGAAGGGGTAGAGGTGTCATAGACAGCTAACGCCCTCTCTGTGCTTCCAGGGAATCTACGACTACCTTATACCTTTACTCATTTTCCTCTACTCCCCTGCAAAAAAATGGAACTGCTTAGAGAGATGTTTCGTGATTGTGGCACGTTGTTTTCTTTGCAGACTTAGAATTCTAAATGATCATACAAATAGAGATAAGGTAGACTGAATATTCGCTGCTCCCTCAGGTGTCTGCATAATGCTGAGGTCACTTGTAGCAACCTTACAAGAGGAAGGATTTTCTCGCAGTGGCATCTGTCTGTTACATGTATTGGTTTGCTTCCTCCACTTACGGATGTTGTGAACTTTTTGGTGCTTTAGTGAAAACTTAGTATTTGCACTGAAACATTGCTGTGAGGGATGGTATGTTTCTTGAACATCTTCCCATGGCTAATCCGCCCTAACCGTAAAGGAGCTTTTCTGAAGTTACCTACCTATTTCCCTGCCGTGTGTGATGGTCCTTAAGTGGAGCAGTTTCCAGTGCACTGGGCTGATTTAGCTGCTGGCTCGAAGGTCAGGCGACTGAGCTCGTTAATGGAGAGGCCGCCGTCAGGGAAAGGCTGCTTACCAGTGACTTCTTTAGCCAGGGAGGTAGAGGGAGAACAGCGTGTGCTGTTCTCTTCACTTGTAAGCCTTCCTTTCTTTTGGTCAACCAAGGGGCACCTTCCATAAGCCCAACTGGCAGCGATATCAGTATCGTGTGCACTGGACACCCCCAACCCTCAATGCCCTTTCTTCCTTACTGTGCAATCATTAGTTTGCGAAAGGCAGTACTATAGACAATGTATAAGTTTGGGTGACTCTTCCTCTTGACTTTCGGAGATTTGTTTTTCCCAAACTGTGATCGGTGTTAGTCGCGTTAAAAACAAAAATACACTGTGATCTATTATTTTCATTTAGGTCATAATAAGTGGCCTTGACATTTATATTTATTGAGTAGACAGTGAGGTTGCTTTCGATTTAGATAAAATATTTTGGCTATGAATTGAATTTATTTATAATCTTGTGGATATGCAACATGCAGACAACAGTAGTATGTGCGTGTGCAAGATCAAACCTTGGACGGTTCTCTCCTAGCAGAGAGAGCGTAGCCTTTCGTGAATAAGGCTAGGCTGGGATTCAGGAGACCTCACCTTCAATTCAGGGCTGCCACAGGTTGCTTGACATCTTGAGGACAATTTTGTTGTTTTTTTTTTTTGTACCTCTAGTTCTCATTGTAAATGAGATCATATACATTACCGACTTTCAAGAGCTTGTTATGAAGGAAAATTCCTTTATGCTCACAATGCTCAACTATTATGATGTGGACATTTTGTACTAGAAGGACCACTACATTGGCTCAGAGAATCTTATCTACTGCGTAGATATTAGCCTTATCCTATTGCCAGTTCTGTCTCAGTGCGCTGCAGATATCGACATTGTATCAAGCAGAAAAGAGCAGTATTTCGCAGTGCATTATATAACCTCTCCCAGTATATTGTATAATTCTGGTCTGCGATGTGCTAGACACAAAAAGTATGTTAAAGAATTATTTTATGGTGGCAAGTCAAGCACTCAAACTTAGGAAATTTTTCCTATCGACCTTTAATGTTGCCCCCTTTGTGGCCTTATGATATGCTACTGTTCTTTAAGTTACTATGATCACATACTGTTTTTTTCTACAGGCCCGTCTCACTATTTCTAATTGTACGTGCTTGACGCAATCCTTTAATGTTCTTTTAGCTTTACTAGGATCTGTAAAAAAATTTTTCTAGGTCTTTGAAAAAGAAATTCTATTCATGTCGCATCCTATTGAAATACTACCCAGAACTGGATGGATTGGAATGTTAAGATTCCACCACAACAGACATGTGAGTAACAGGTAAGCGGAAGCAACAGTAGCGTTGTCACTTGTATGGACCAGCATTAGGGGAGATAGTAGCTTTGCAGTCGTGTTTCAGTTTTTACTTACTGCACAGCACGTAGCAATTGGTGAGAGTGAGACTCTTAGGTTCATTTCAACTCTTGTTATGGGTTTGTCTAGTGGTTCACAACTCTCTCTCTGCCTGTTTGTCCTCCGCCACTCCCAAGCTTGAACTCTTCTACTCCATTCCCTCCAACTTGTTCCATTACTGTCTTTTTCCCTGCCTGTGGCTCCCTTATCCCAGTCCCATTTTTCTAGCTTAGCAGTCCCAGTTCTTCTCATGTTCTTTCATCCCATTCCTCAGTCGCCTTGACCCAACCAGTCTTTGTCTTACCCTTCCAGGCTTTCCATTCAATCTCCCCCCTCCCAGTCTGTCCCTTGCCAGTCATTCCATGTCTCTCCCCATCCTTGTCCTGAATCTCCATTATGCAAACGGAGTAACAGTCCCTTGTCACCATTCATCCAATTTCTTCAGGTCCCCGTTCACTCTCCTATTGCTGCTGTCCACTCCCACATGACACTGTGCTCCACAGTCCAATCTCTTCCCCCCTGATCCTTCTCCATTCTACTGCCCATTCTTCTACCCGCAGCCCTTGTCCCAATCTCTTTGCTTGCCTCAATCTCATTTCTTCCCTGCTTCCCCACGTCCTGACTCCACACTAGATATGTTCTCCTGGCCCCCTTACCTTTCTATCCCCTCCAACCTACTGGCTCCAGCTTCTAGTCCGCGTTGCCCAGTCGTTTGTCTCCACACTCAGCCAGCTTCTGGTAGTCTTGTCCCAGCCGAGTCCAATCTTCCCACTCCATCCCTGCCAGCTATCATGTCCCAGTCTTCCTCCATCCCATGCGGCCCACTCTGTTACCTGCATTAAGTCAGGCAGGCTCCCTCATTGCTCCTGGAGTCCAGTAGGGGGTGGTACTTGAGAGCACAGGATGGGAGAGTCTCTTGCTTTCTGTTCACTGTGCCAGACCCGGCATTGGCTCAGAGCTGCAATGGTGTGTGGTCCAGCTTCACTCTTCAGCCCTGGACGGACCTTATGCCCAGCGCACTCAACTGAGCTCGCAGGGAATCTAAGCCTGATCTAAGCCTCTATTGACGCATATGGCAAACCACAGTTTTTCAAAGGTTTAAACTTTGTACACTTTGGACAGATCTTTCATGGGATGGATAAAAAGGGTACATCACTAAACACAAAACTTGCCCGCCAAATTTCAATATTTTTCAAAGAAAGGTTCCAGTTCATTTTAATCATTGGTCAACATTTTTTCTACCCTCTTTCGTGGAAAACAGTGAACTCAAATTCAGTGCAATTTCAGTTTGAGGCCAGACACTGATATAACATTTTCAGTCAATATATTTGGCCAAGTTAGAAGCATTTTGAAAACCGCATGCTTATATGGCGAAAAGTGTCAGGCAACCGTACCTGCAGTTCTGCTATTCGCCGCATCTGATAACAACATTGCACGAGATAGCTCAGAAAATTAGCTAGCAAAAACTACAGCTGTACAAGCCTTATACTTTTACGAGCGTACTGTGCCATCGTTGCAAGACAATAAACAGTTCAGAGATAAAACACGAGGCTTGTGTGTGCTACTGTTTACTGAAATCTGTAGCTCCTTATTTTCTAACATCTTAAAAGACAGGGTCAAATCATTGCTGTGATTTTATCGTTAGTTGGGTTTGTTATTTCTCTGTTCTCCTTTTGTGTTTATATTAAAGACAGTGACCATTGTTTACAATAGCACCACTCTTAATCGCATGTCTGCATGGCATAGTATTCAGCCTTAATTTAGCAGCCATATGACTATGGCAACAGAGAGAAGCTGATAAGTTTTAGAAGCAGCCTAGTTAGTGGTATAGTTTCAGCTGGTTTAAACCAAGAGACACATTTACATTGATAGCATTATAACTTTAAAGGTTTAATTCCCTACAGCAGTGGCTTTGTGATGCTGCTGTCAAGTCAATATAAGTGAGGTGTGCTATTTTAGGATGATAATGTTGTCACTTAGGAGTTTGAAACAATGAATCAGTTGTACCAGCATCTTATGTCTTGTTTGGTAACCCTGATATAAGAAATAGGGAGACAAGTGTGGCAGATCTTATGTAGTACACACCTTGACTGCGGGGAAGAGTTGAGGTGCCTTTTTTAGCTTCTCCCACAATCCTGAATATTTCCTTCAAAGGCATATTTGTCATGTTGGAGCTCTCTCGTGGTTTCCTACAGTTATTGCTAG
>NC_133777.1:15139879-15142237 GCF_003597395.2 Chelonoidis abingdonii
TTGGAAGCAGAAGAGTGAGCTGTACCAGAGAGTGAATTCTGTAGTCATCACTGAGACGGTGTTCCTTTTAAAAGCTACAGGAGGATTTATTGGGTTTTCCTGATCATCTACATATTTTTTACCTTTATTTCCCTAGCTCGGAGTTATTTTGGTGCTAACATATTAACTTTTTTGAGGTTTTTTTCGAAGGCCTGTTGGTAAATACAGTTGGTTCCCTGAGCAATAGTCACCTTTGATCAAGAAAAGGCTGTTGAAATGCCACTGATCACTTGCAACTCAGTCTTGAATCACTACATTCTTTTAGATCAAGAGAAACAGAACCCTCTTTCTGTGCATTCTGACAAAGTTTACTCTAGACTGAGGCCATGATGCTTACTGACATGGTTCATTTTAAAGAGAGTAGACGCTTTGAAGTTGGGACCTAAGTCTTTCCGTTAATTTGAAATTAGTAATTTGACATGGACACGTGTTCAGATACTATGGTAATAGGGAGTTATATAAGTAACTGCATAGACAGAAATTCTTTGTGTTCAAATGGATGTATGTATTGAAAAAGTTGTTTTAAAAAATTGTTCATGTGCTTACAAATTGTTTTTCTGTCAAATATAAAAATGAATTATATCTGTCCTGTTTAATTCTGGTTTTTAGGTTTCTTACTGGACCTTTAAATGTTAATGATCCAGAAGCAAAATGCAGATTCCCCAAAATATTTGTAAACACAGATGGCACTTATGAAGAACTTCATTTAATTGTTTATAAGGTACCAAACTCTCTCTATTCCAGTGTATTATGAATCCACCCAGGAGGAAAACACTGCTGTGTTTTATTTCTGAATCCATGCAGGAAAATGCATATGGCAGGACCAGATTAGAACAGTGAGATAGGGAGCTGACTGAAGGTTCAAATTTAAAATTTCAGATAATTTTTTTCTGAATTCTTTGGGTTTCTTTTGGAGGTTCTGGTTTAATTCAAATGATGCAAACTTGGCAAAAGTCTGTCTGTATTCCTTCCATGTTGCTTTACCAGCAGTGAACTCACAAAGCAAAATATGCTAGCCATGTGTAATATTTTCTCAGAGCTCCTTACCCTGGCTTCTGGCCAGTGCCAGCCCTAAGCTAGAAAGGTTATATATGTGTTATAAAAAGGTTTACATGTGGGTTAGGACTGGTTTAACTAAATGGATTTTAAAACTGATTTTAGTTAAAGATTTAGTAGGCTAAAGTGCAAATTTTGTGTGTAGGCAATGCCCTAGCAGGGTTACATTTGAGTTCCTGAAGAGCACCACACTACTTCTGAAAGCCCCCATGAATAGCTGATTTAAAAACCTTGTCCAGGACTGAAGTAATACAGAAAATTGGATATCCTGTATAGGCTCATGGGAGCAAACGTTTTACTGTTAACACTCTAACTTTACTGTGACAAAATTTAACTGGTATACAATAAATGACTTCTATGGTGAATGTACTGGTGAAGCTGAGGGACAAAAATTTATTTTGTAAATGTTTTTGTTTTGGTTTGTTTCAGGCCATGAGTGCAGCTGTCTGTTTTATGATTGATGGTAGGTATATATTTGTATGATTTGAAATAAACCATGGAGATTAAATGCTTTTCTTTTGACAACTTTGTTTTTCTGTACTATCTCCTTACCAAAACATTATGAAACATAAATCTAGCCTGATTTTGCTATTGCAAAGTATTCATTCGTTATAGTCTTGTATGTTAATTTGTTCTGTGTGGAAGCTTTCACCAACTTCTTAGTCAATTAGTTATTTATACTGTGTTTTGCTTGATGGTACAAAAGGGACACAATTTTGCCCTCAGTTACTCTATGGAAGCCACCTGGATGTTGTTGAGATTTCTTGGGTGTAACTGACAGCAGAATATGGTCCAAGAGTCTTATAAATGTTTAAAGTTAGCTACAAAAGAACATGTTTGCCTTTTTGGCACAAAATAGTATAGACCTCATGTACTGTTAGGAAAAAACTCATTATCTTTTTAAAACTGCTTCATAGCCTCAATGCAACCTACACTGGATTTTTGCCGTAAACTGGACAGCATTGTTGGGCCTCAACTCACAGTATTAGCATCAGACATATGTGAACAATACAACATCAACAAAAGGATATCAGGGTTTGTACTATCTTTATGTTCCTATTGCAAACCTTCCCCAGGTAGCTCAAAGTCTATTTTAATGACTGCTTCAATAAGGGTAACAATATGAGTACCTATTTTAAGAGCATTCTCTTTGAATTGACATGTATATGTATCTTTAGACATTTATAGAGAACCCATTGTCACATATTTAAGTGCCCTGGGGGAACTGCTCTAGGGGTATGGCTACACTTGGAAATGTGCAAC
>NC_133777.1:15144318-15184547 GCF_003597395.2 Chelonoidis abingdonii
TTGTGAACATTTTTGGCTGACTTTAGTGAAAACTTAGTTTGCCACTGAAACATTGTGTGAGGATGGCTTGTTCTTGAACATCTTCCCAAATGCTAATCCCATAACCAGAAAGGAGCTTTTCTGAGTACCTACCTTCATCCCACTGCCAGTGTGACTGGTCCCTTTAAGTGGGAGCAGTTTCCAGTGCACCTGAGGCTGATTAGCTGCTGGGCTGAAGGGCAGGCAGCTGAGCCTTATAATGGAGGAGAGAGCAGCAGGGGAAAAGCTGCTACCAGTGGACTTCTTTCAGCCCAGGGAGGTAGAGAGGAGAATAGCTGCTGCTGTCTCTTCCTTTGTAAGCCCTTCCCTTCCTTTTGGTCAACCAGGGGCCTTCCCATAAGCCCAACTGGGCAGCAGATAATCAGTCACTGGTGCACTGGACACCCCCCCCAACCCCACATGCCTCTTAAAGGGCCAGCCTACCCTGTGACACACACATTAGTTGCCGAAAGGCAGTGACTATAGACAATGTAGTAAGCTTTGTGGTGACCTTCCTCTTGACTTTCTGAGACTTTGTTTTTCCCAAACTGTGATGGTGTATAGCGTAAAAAAAAAAAAAAAATACACTGGGATCATATTTTTCATTTAGGTAAATAAGGGCCGTGACATTTATATTTTTGAGTAGACAAGGTGAGGTGCTTTCAGTTTAGATAAAATATATTGGCTATGTAATTTAATTTATTATAAATCTGTGGATATGCACATGCAGACAAAGTAGTATGCAGTGCCAAGATCAGAACCTGGGACGTTCCTCTCTACAGAGAGGAAGCGTAGCCTTGTGAATAAGGCACTAGGCTGGGATTCAGGAGACCTCACTTCAATTCCCAGGGCTGCCACAGGCTGTCTTGACACTTGAGACAATTTTTTTTTTTTTTTTTTGTACCTTAGTTCCTCATCTGTAAAATGAGATCATTATACATACCTACTTTCAAGAGCTGTTATGAGGAAAATTCCTTATGCCTCAAATGCTCAGATATTATGATGTGGACCATATTGATACTAGAAGGACCACTACCACTTGAGCTCCAGAAGAATGTTATCTCTGAGTAGTATTAGGCATTATCCTATGCAGTTCTGTGTCTCAGGGGTGGCAGCTGCAGATATCTGACATTGTATCAAGCAGAAAAGAGCAGTATTAGCCAGTGCATTATATAACCTCTCCCAGTATATTGTATATCGTGTAGACACAAAAAGGCTATGTTAAAAGATTATTTAGGTGGCAAGTCAAGCACTCAAAACTTAGGATTTTTGCCTATGCGACCTTAATGTTGCCCCTTGTGCTTATGCATTATGCTACTGTCTTTAATTACATGATCACATACTGTTTTTTCTACAGGCCCTCTACTTCATTTCCTAATTGTTTAGTGCTTGACTTTGCAACCTTTAATGTTCTTTTAGCATTTACTAGGTCTTTAAAAAAATTTCCTTGGTCTTTGAAAAAAGAAATTCTATCATGTAGCATCCTATTGAAAACTACCCAGATGACTGGCATGATTGGAATGTTTAGATCCACCACACAGACCATGTGAGCTAACAGAGTAACGGATAGCAACAGTAGGTTGTCACCTTGTATGTGGACCAGCATTAGAGGGAGATAGTAAGCTTTGCCAGTGTGTTTCATGTACTTACTGCCAGCAGAGGAATGGTGAGACTGAGGACTCTTAGGTTCCATTCCAAGCTCTGGATGGAGTGTGTCTAGTGAGTTCACACTCTCTTCTGCCTGTTTGTCCCTCCCCACTCCTCAAGCTTGAACTCTTCTACTCCATCCCCTCCAACTTGTCCCAGTTCTGTCTTTTCCCTGCCTGTGGCTCCTTATCCCAGTCCCATTTTTCTCACTTAGCCAGTCCCAGTCTCCTCTCCTCAGGCTTCTCATCCCAGTCCTAGTCTCCTTGCCCAACCAGTCTTTGTCTTACCATTCCAGGCTCCCATTCCAATCTCCCCCACTCCCAGTCTGTCCCCTTGCCCAGTCATTCCCAATTCTCTCCCCCAGCTCCTTGTCCTGAATCTCCTTATGCAACCAGTAACAGTTCCCCTGGTCCCACTCTTCATCCAATTTCTCTCTCGTCCCCATTCACTGACCTCTTATTGCTGCTGCCACCTCCCACATCGACACTTGGCTCCAAGTCCCAATCTCTCCCCCTAGACTCCTTCTCCAATCTATGCCCCATTCTCTACCCGCAGCCCCTTGTCCCAATCTCTTTGCTCTGCCAATCTCATTTCTTCCCTGCCCCCCCACCCTGACTCCACATTAGATATGTCTCCCTTGCCCCCTTACCTCTATCCCTCCACCTACTGGCTCCAGCTTCTAGTCCCCTTGCCCAGTCAGTTTGTCTCCCCCTCCCAGCTTCCTGTAGTCTTGTCCAGCCAGTCCCAATCTTTCCCCTCCATCCCTGCCAGCCTTCTGTCCCAGTCTTCCCTCCATCCCACTGCGGGCCCAGCTCTTGTTTACCCTGCATTCAAGTCAGACAGCTTCCTCCTCCATGCTCCTGGAGTCCAGTAGGGGTGGTCACTGAGAGCACAGGAGGGAGAGTCTCCTTGCTTTCTGTTCATGTGCCCAGACCCAGCATGGCTCAGAGCTGCAATCGTATGGAAAAGTCCAGCTTCACTCCTTCAGCCCTGGACTGGAGCATGCCCAGCGCTCAACTGACTCGTCAGGGAATTTAAGCCTGAATCTAAGCCTCTATTGAGCATATGCAAACCACAGTTTTTCAAAGGCTTATAACTTGGCCAAATTTGGACAGATCTTCATGGGGATGGTAAAAGGTACATCACTAACACAAAGACCATTCCCTGCCAAATTTCAATAATTTTTCAAAGAAAAGGTTTCCAGAATTATTTTAATATGGGCAGAACATTTTTTCCATACCCTCTTTCCTGGAAACAGCTGAACTCAAATTTTCCAGTGCAATTCAGATTTGAGGCAGACACCTGATATAAAATTTCAGTCCAAATGGTTAAAGTTTGGCAAAGTTATAAGCAATTTAAAACAGCATGTTATAATGGGAAGTGTCAGGCAACCGTAACATGCAGTTCTATCAGCCCCATCTATAACAACATGCACAGTAGCTCAGAAAATTTAGATAGCAAAATACAGCTGCAAGCCTTATACTTTACCAAGAGTACTGTGCCATCTTGCAAGAAACTAACAGTTCAAGACTACAGAGGTGTGGGACTCTGTTACTGAAATCTTTACTCCTTTTTTCTAACTCTTAAAAAGCCCAGGGTCAATCATTGCTGGATTTTACGTAGTGGGTTTGTTATTTCTCTAGTTCCTTTTGTGTTTTATATTAAAAGAAAAGTGCCATTTTATACAATAGCACCACTCTAATCGTGTGATGGCATAGATGTCAGCCTTAATCTAAGCACATACTGACTATTGGCCAACAGAGAGAAGCTGTGGGTCATTTACATGATAGAGTTTTAAGGAAGCAGCCTAGTTAGTGTATAGTTCATGCTGGTTTAAACCAAGAGACACATTACATTGAAGCATTATAAACTTTAAAGAGTTTAAATTCCCTACAGCAAGTGGCATTTGTCTGCTGCTGTCAAGCTAATATAAGTGAAGGTGTGTATTTAGGATGATAATGTTGTCACTTAGGATGTTTGAAACAATGAATCAGTTGTACCACACAAATGGTTTGTTTGGTAACACTGTATAAGAATAGGGGAAAATTCCCAGGCAAGATTTATGTAGTACACACTTGACTGGGGGAAGAGTTGAGGTGCTTTTTAGCTTCTCCCACAATCCTAAATATTTCCTTCAAAAGGCATATTTGTCATGTGGAGTATTTGTTGGTTTCCTACAGTATTGCTGTTCTAAGGATGACTCAATCATACCAAAGATACATGCACACCTACTTTGGTATGTGGTGACTGTACTAAATTGGCAGAATTGCAGTGAGTCAAATAAAATATGTTTGCAATGGTGTCAACCTATTAAATCATTAAATACTTGGTTTTTTATATCATTGAGGGATTAAAGCAAAGGAAGATCATCTTATGAGCTCTCCCTTAAAATTTTAATGCAGCAGTGCCCTGATAACCTTATATGGTTTCTTTTTACACTAATGCAGTTGGGTGACATAATAGGGAGCAAGATATCCAGACGTTTGAGCCATTTGCTGGTCCGCTAAGGTGATAGTGAGTAAACTGCCATATGACATCTAGCATAGATGAGACAGTTCCAAACAACTGAATATGTAACTTGAAGTGCCAACTGCTGCAGCAAACCTTCATTGATTGTAATTGTTGAAGCCATCACCAAAACCAATATCAATGACTTAAGTTTAAGTCTTGACTTACCAAACTGGGAAAGGGAGATCATCTCATACCCAAATCCACCAAGGAGGGTGAAAAACTCTCGTTGGCTTGGCCATTCTGGGAAAGATGGGAAGTTTTCCTGATCTCAAATATGATAGTCAATGAAAAACTGGTATAGTTCTAGGGAAATCCCTTATGAAACAAATTAGTGGCACAACACCCAACTAAGCCAACCGCTGACTATTCTTTACGGAGGCAGCAAGGATCCCCACTCCCAGGCAGCCAGCACCTATATGCTCTCTCCCAAGTAGCTAACCAATCCAGCAACCAGCTGTGGTTCAAACTCCACCAATGGTGTGAGATTACGGGCCCAGTGGGAGAACTCAAAGAGTTAGTGAAGGAGAAGGGGAGATGTTCTGATGTCCCTCACTGATGGGTGGGTCCTGGTAAGAGTAGGAAATGCCATTAGGCAGACATAATTTTATTCTCTTTCCTGTACTAGGAATTCATGCAGGTCTCTCTTATGGTGTCAGTGTTTTGGAGATCTAAATGTTTTTCATTTCAATGGCTATCCAAAAACAGTCTGTCAACCCTGCCACAGGTCTTGAAAAGTAGTTAGGCATGGCAGGATTCAGTTTAAATTAATAGATGTTGGTAAATCAACTAAAAAAATATCGATCACTAAAAGTTGGCAGGACTGCAGCCTTGCCCCCTTTGCCCGTCACCAGCACTGTGGCAGCTCAAGGGGCCCTCTACAGCTATGCTGTCATGTGTCCGCAGGGCTGCAGGGAGCTCCCTGAGCTGCCAGAGCTGGTGCAACCCGATCCCTGGGGACACAAGGTGTGGGGAAAAGTGCAATTCTGGTGGGGTGGACCAGAGACACCCCTGTCAGGAATGTGGTGAGGAAAAGGCAAAGACCCTGGCCATGGGAGAGATCATCTTGCTGCTGAATGGCTCCATCCCTGGTCTGGAACTGTTCAGCAGCACCCTGTGGCCAGGGTTTTCTCATCCTCATCGCAGCTCTGGCCTGAGGTATCAGCTCCCCCAAGACAGGGCTGCAGCCTCCCTCTCCCCTCACCTTGCACCTTGGTGGCATGGCCCTCTCAGTTGTACAGGGAGCTGCCTGCCAAGCTGCCCTAATCCCAATCGTGGGACATGCTCCCTCAATTTCCAGCAACAGTTTAAAAAAATCTTTAAAATAAATTATATAAATGGTCAAAATTAGAAGAAGAAAAAAAATCAAATTCTGCCAAGCCTAGTAGTAATGTATGCACAGTGTCTCAGTATGATAAGTTACCTGATCATGGATTTCATGTTGTGCATGGATTAGTGATCTGTGACTTACATATACACATTTCACAAAGACCACTTAGTCACCATTTTCTTTAACTTGTTTTCCTAGGTCTGAGAAGGAACCTCAGTTTAAGTTTATCTATTTCAATCATATGAACTTGGCAGAGAAAAGTACAATTCACATGAGGAAAACACCCAGTGTATCACTCACGTCTGTTCACCCTGACCTCATGAAGATTCTAGGTGATATCAACAGTGATTTTACTAGGTAATCTTACTTACATTTTTCCTTCTGTCAAATAGGCCTCAGCTTTTAGCAGTGTTCAACTACTGAATTATCCTGGTTTTTCATTTATGTGTATAACATAAGAACGGCCATACTGGGGCAGACCAAAGGTCCATCCAGCCCAGTATCCTGTCTACCGACAGTGGCCAATGCCAGGTGCACCAGAGGGAGTGAACCTAACAGGTAATGATCAAGTGATCTCTCTCCTGCCATCCATATATATGTACAATTACTAAATATATAAAATTGTGGAGTAAGTAATAGAACAGATTTTTCTTTTATGTGTATCACTGTAGCCAGTTTGATACATTGAAATGTCTGTCCTGCCCACCCTTCTGGTCTGTTTTCTTTAATGAATTTTCATGTCCCTGAGATGTTGGGCTAGATTTCAAAAAGGGATTGGATACTTCTGTGGATATCAAGAACATCCACAGTTGTTATAATTAATAATCAGTTTTGGAAGGGATTTAAACCTTATGCTTCAGGGCTTAAGTCAATCTCTGACTATTAGAGATCAGGATGAAACCTAATTTTGAGGGTACATTATCCCACATTTGCCTACTAATTAACATACTAAACTCTTCAAAATATGCTTCTCATAAAACACTAAATCAAGTACTTATTTGAAAAAAAGTCTCAGTTTCTCCTATGATGGTGGAATCAAAGCGTGTCATGCCAAACCTGTGGGAAAAAAATGCAGAAATTGGGCTTCTTTTTGTCTTAATTGGCTTGTGAGTTGCTTGTTGGCTAGTTTGACTTGCAGCTTGTTGCTGCTTTTTTTTTTTTTTTTTTTTTGATTGGCTGCTGGCAAGCAGGGGCCGGGGGGAGAGAGTCAGGGGTGCACAGTGGGCCCACCACGGTCCCAGACTGCACGCCAGGAAGATCTAATCACATACAGTGTTGGGGTTCTTAGGGATTGGCTTGCTTTGGCCTTATTGTGAAAGTCAGGGTGCTACCACGTGAAAGTTGGCACCTGTGGACACCAAGCAGCTTCTTTCAAAGCACTGATGGTTTGGTTAACTAGTAGACTAAATTAGTGGTTGGCTTACTTCCTCATGATTAAATTCTCCCAAATGGAGATTGTGCAGGCTATCCTAGCACTGGCTCACTGTATTTGTCTCCTGAGTTGAGCACACCTGCTCATTTTTGATTTTCTGTCAATTATGCAATGTCACAGCAATCTGCAAGATCAGTTCACATCTAGTTTATTCATAACCCTTAGGGCAGTTAAACAATTACTAAACCTGCTCTATTTGCTGGTTATTTCTTGAGATCTTTACTTCAATATTGTTGCTTGTAATGTAAGTTATTTTGCTTTTCGAGTCTCTTATTTTTGATGTCAGTACAAATTTTCCTAAGGTTTGTTTTATCCAATTTCTTTCAGAGTTGATGAGGATGAAGAAATCATTGTGAAGGCAATGAGTGACTACTGGGTGGTTGGGAAAAAGTCTGATCAACGGGAACTGTATGTTATTTTGAATCAAAAAAATGCAAACCTGATTGAAGTTAATGGTAAGGATTTTTTTTATTTTTGCTATTTGTTAAATACTGTTGGTGTTACTAAAATGCTTATCAATGCATTTTTAGTTCTCTATTTTATATAAGATGCACTTAATGTGGGATTTTTTCTGTGCTACACCAGATCAGCTAGCCTAAGGCTTTTAAGTCTCTCCTCCATGTTTTGAAACTCAACCATCATAAATATTCAGCAGACTTTAAGTCGATGTTCTTAACAATGAATCCATGACCATTATCTTACTCCTTGATTTTAATGGGAATATTTATTAAATGAAGTGCATTATTATATTTCCAGAAGGTTAAAATGCCTACTTTTCTGGATTTGTCTTTTATAAGTCAAGGCAATATATTTTCACAAAGGGACTTACGTCATTAAGATTATTAGTATTAAAATACTGTTTTTCTCCCAAAGTGCTTTTCTGCTTCAGTTTTACACTGCAATTTAAGACGTACCAAGTACGTGAAGAAACATGCATCAATATTACCTTTAGCCCAATTCATTTGGATAAAAAATGAGAACATTATGGGGCAATATCAACTTGAAAACTAGACAAGTTTTTTTACGAGATAAAAGTAGTTTGTTTCTACATCTGCCCCTGACCTTCCTGCTAATTATTCTGGTTTTACAGTCCTACTTCTCTGATTGTTTTTTCTCTCTCCTTGCTTTTGTGCGGAAGATGCACAGAAATGGGGGAGACAGACTTGCTGTACCTAAAGTGCTGTCAAATGCACAAAGTGTATAAATGATCTGGATGGAAAAAGGGGTAAACAGTGAGGTGGCAAAATTTGCAGATGATGCAAAATTATTAAAGATAGTTAAAACCTAGGCAGACTGCAAAGAGCTACAAAAGAATCTCTCAAAACTGGGTGACTGTGCAACAAAATGGCAGATGAAATGTTAATAAATGCAAAGTAATGCACCTTGGAAAGCATAATCCCAAATATACATATAAAATGATGGGGTCTAAATTAGCCGCTACCACTCAAGAAAGAGATCTGGAGTCATTGTGCATTAATTCTCTGAAACATCCACTCAGTGTGGAGTGGCAGTCAAAAACGTGAACAGAATGCTGGAATAATTAAGAAAGGATAGATAATTGGACAGAAAATATCATGTGGCCTCTATATAATCCATTGTACACCCACATCTTGAATAGTGTGTGCAGCATGTGGTCACCCCAGCTCAAAAAAGATGTATCTTGGAATGGAAAGGGTTCAAAAAAAGAAAAAAAAAAAAGACAAAACATGGCCAACAAAAATTATTAGGATCTATGAACGGCATTCTATATGAGAGAGATTAATGAGACTGGGACTTTTCAGCTTGGAAAAGAGATGGGTTAAGGGAGATGTGACCCCAGAAGGGAGGACAGAAACCCTGGCATTCACCAGCCCTGGCTCCTGGCGCCAGGGGCGAAGGCAAAGCCGAAGCCTCGATCCCACCACTCAGTGCTGAAGCCCTTGGTTTGCTTCGCCCTGGGCCCCGCAGTCTAACGCCACCCCAGGCAACCCATTTAAAAAACAGTGGATGCGACCACAGTTTGAAAATCCCTTATCTAGTCTTAAGCAAGACTGTTAACAAGAAAAGTTTTCTTTCTGTGAAAACAGATAAAAGCTAAGTCCATATTTCACATGAAAAGACGATATGGAATTTTCAGATTTGCGGCCTGCTGGAACAAAATTGGACCACCTTCTCTACTCAAAATAAAATAAGGAGTTGATATGCACCAGGACACACTTTTAAAAATATATAATATAAAAAAAATGAGAAACATGGATTTTAAAAAGCAGAAAAACCCTAACAATGGTATTTTTTCCCTAGATACATTACGTTCTGTCAAGCCTTCTTTATAAAAGCAGGGTATTTATATAATATGTTTGTGGATACTGTGTGCAGTTTCTGGAACTCTCTCTCTCGCTCTCTCTCTCCCCCACCCTTTTTGTTTTTAAACAGAAAAAGTAAAGGAAACTTTGTGCTAACACAGTTCAATAATATTTTCTTCCGGCATTGATCTGCAAGGGCTGATTTAGTGAAAAAAATCTACAAATGTCAGAAACATTTTTGTTTAACATAAGGTTACTTAGTCATATTAATTGACTGGAATAATGACAATAGTACAACGCAATACTTGATTTGTAAGAATCAAATTGTCTTACTGAAGCTGTAAACTCTGATCATAAGATTTTTAGATTTTAAATATTATGTGCAAACTAATTAAAACCAATCTGATAATTCAGCTGCTACCATTCCATTTCTCTAATATTATGTTTAATATTTATGAATTAAAAATTAATTAATTTTTACAATTTTAAGGGCCCTTTTGTTCCCTTTCTGTGCTCAGGTGCATAAGAGGGATTGTGAGTGTGGGATTTAAAGTGTTTTTTCTACACTTGAGCATGTATAAAATGAAAGAGAGGGATAGTACTTGATGTTACTGCCTATCGATCTAGGCCAATGTCACCCACAGCTATAAAGATGATGAGTTAACTAAAATAATTAGTCTCAGAATCAATAGCAATGTCAATAAGAATGATTTGAACTGGTGCAGTATGTAGCTAACTAATGTAAGTAAATCTAACCTGTCCTCATCCTGTATAAGTTGACAGAGCTGCTGCTTTTAACATAAAAGAGTGTGGAAAAAAGGTAAGGGCCTGATCTTTCCTCATTACCTAGTTATTCATCCCACTGTGAAGAAATCAATGGACAGATTAAGGATATTAGCCAACTTTTACTTCATGCTGATGTATAAAACCTGTTTCCTACATGCCAGTGTGACAATAAAATAGGTATACAGCGCTCCCTGACTACGGCAGTTGTTCTGTTCTAGGATAGCCTGCGTGCGAATTCAAGTCGAGTATCTTTGAAAAGTTCTATGGAACACTACGTGACTTTTCTTACAGAACGGAGTATTATGCCTGAATTGGACCACCTATGGTAACTGGTTACTTTTAAGCTTTCGCGTCATAGCCTTGGGTATCAGTAACTGAGCGGACTTGCTGGTATCTATAAGCAAATAGCCACTAGACGTGATGGGTTTGAGGTATAGTTTTAATATCATTCAGAACCATGCTAGTCTCCGATGGTACATAACAAGAGCAGCCAACAGAACAAACCTGAAACGCTATGCGAATCTTAACTTTTATATGGAGAAAAATGTCTCCTCAGATATGGCATATAGAGTACATTACGGATTGAGGTGTCTTTGTTGTTCAAATGTTTTTAACAAAGTTTTATTACAGTAATATATGATCGGGTAGTTGTGACACACTATTGGCGACTGTGCGAACGGGTGCATGCAAGCTTGATTCTCAGGTGGCATCTCATGCTTTGTTGGTGCTGCCACCCAGTGCTTGGGTGCTCTCCTGCATTTTAATTTATTTTAAATGAGAGCTTCTTAAATGCCTTTAACACCCTTATTTGACTTTACATTACACAAAAAATTAGGGTTTAGTTATACATTATAGACTTATAGAAAGAGACCTTCTAAAAACATTAAAATGTATTACTGGCACGCGAAACCTTAAATCAGAGTGAATAAATGAAGACTCGGCACACTACTTCTGAAAGGTTGCCAACTCCTGAATTATATAATCACACTCCATGATTTCTAGAGGGCTCAAGATATCAGTAGATGGAGGTGTGGGGGAAGACTCTTGAGTTAAATTTCCCTCTCATATAAACAAATACAAATAATTTTATTGGCATTCCTTTCTAGAACCTACATTGTAATGTTTAGATTTTACAGACCTAGAAAGTAAATCTTACTTTAAAAATGTTAACAAGCGCAGACTTTACTTACAACTTTATTACTGCAACAGTCAGCCTAATTTACTTTTTCTTTTTCTTCACACCTGCAGAAACCTTGCTAATGACTAGCTGGGGCAGAATCACTACTTCTTCCTTTGCTGGAAGTGGCAGCTGTGTAGCTGAATCCTCTGGCTCTTTAACCACTACATTATCTGTCTCTGCTTTTTCTGCTGCAGCTTCTTCTTGTTTTTTGGCTTCTTCGACTTTCCTTATGGCGATAAGCCTATGCTCGCACAAACAAACATAAGTTTACACTTGCTTACCACTGCAACAAATTCATGCAAACTTATCACAGGCTAAAATGATTTTGTTTTGCTTAAGTAAATAGAGCCATACTGCAATTACATGCAGAATGAATTGCCTAAATGAAAAATGTGATCCTTTTAATCCTTTCCTAAAATGTGTGTTCTGTGTAGTTGCTACTTCGCAATCAACTATTGTTAAGCTTCATGTATCATTGCATAATCCAAGCACATTCTTAAAAGGAAAAATTATTTACCTGCGATCCTGGTTCTCTGAACATATCTCTTTAGCACAAGACTGTTCCTCTAGCTCTCAAGTTGCTTTTTGACCCCTGAAGGTAGTGGTAGCAGTGCAACATGTGAGGTAGGCTTTCCTAATAGCAATCCTGTGCAGCGCATAAATACTACTCTCTGAATGTTTCATCAATTCTTTCGATTATGCAGAAGGCAAAGCTCCCATAAAAGAAAATAATGCCAGATCAGTGTAAGGGCCTATCTCCACTCTAGGTTGCATTTGTTTAATTAAATTGTTTGATTAAACTAGTGTAACTATGTGGAGACAGTGTTCTGTGGTTTTAACTTGCACCTCTAAATGTACAGTTGCAAGGTAAACCAATATAAACAGTTTTAAACTAAGTGTCCACCTGGTTATGCTGGTTTAACTAAATCCCCATAAAAATCACAACAGTTATCTCCATGTGTAGCCCAGGCATACTTTTTTAAGTGCTTCAGAAAGAAAATGAAAAAGGTACAAGGGAAAAAATGTCAATAAGTAACTACCAAGTTCTAAGAGGAAGTGGACAGAGGAGTAACAATCCTGCAAGATATTTCCAGGGAAGCAGTTTTACAGGCAAGTAATTTTCCCTCTGTACAGGAGTCTCGCTCCTTCAGAGATGTTTCAAAAGCCAGTGGAGCTCAGCTGCAGCAAGGACAAGGAGGGCTTTTTGGAAGAGAGGCCTAATACTTCTTATCAGACACAGAATACAAAGCTGTAGAATGAGCCCACACCACAGAAGCAAATGCCATGCAAAAATATTTGACCAATTGAAAATGAGGGATGTCCTGAAATTAAAAAAAAAAATTGTATGAAGGTGAGAGAGTTTGGTCTTTCCTACCTTGGAAACAAGTGCTGGAGCACAGAGAACCTCAAAAGGGAATGCCTTTTGGAGCCTGAATTCAACCAATAATGCTTTGCAAACGTATGAAGAAAGGAAGGTGTAGTTGCTTTGCATATGTCTGTGATAGTAACATCCATTAGGCAGGTAGTGGTGGGCACAGACTCTAGATCATGCCAAGGCTCACTCAGTTTCACACCAGTTATGTCATAGCAATGCAAAGCACAGAAGACATTGGGTAAATTTTTCATAAGTGCCTAACTTCCATTTTCAAAAGAGACTTTGGTATCAAACTGAAAGGTAATGGGACTTAGTGACTTACGAGCTTTAGGCACTTATGAAAATTTTACCCATAGTCATTTCCCACTTAACTGGTGTAAAAAGAAAAAGTTGTGTAGTCTTTCTCAGTGCTTTATAGAATCATAGAAATGTAGGGCTGTAAGGGCTGAGAAGTCACCTCGTCCAGCCCCCTGTGCTGAGATAGGACGAAATAAACCTAGACCATCCCTGACAGATATTTGTCCAACCTTTTCTTAAAAACCTCCAATGATGGGGATTCCATAACATCCCCTGGAAGCCTATTCCCGAGCTTAAAAACTCTTATAGTTAGAAAGCTTTCCTAATATCTAACCTAAATCTTCCCTTGCTGGACATTAATTCTTGTCCTACCTTCAGCGGAGACAGAGAATTGACCATAGTCTTCTTTATAATAGCTCTTAATAGATTTGAAGATCTATCAGGTCCCCTCAGTCTTTTTTTTTTTTTTCCAAGACTAAACATACCCAGTTTTTTTAACTTCTCCTCATAGGTCATGGTTTCTAAACCTTTTATCATTTTTGTTGTTCTCCTCTGCACAATTTGTCCACATCGTTCCTGAAGTGTGGTGCCCAGAAGTGGACTCAGTACTCCAGCTGAGGCCTGACAAGTGCCAAGCAGAGTGGGACAATTACCTCTTTTCTTGTATTGGACACATCTGTTAATACAGTGTTTTTTGCAGCTGTATCACATTGACTGCTATTTAATTTGTGATCCTTTTCAGCAGTACTATTGCCTAGCCCATTATTCCTCATTTTGTAGTTGCCCATTGGATTTTTCCTTCCTAAGTGAAGTACTTTTCATGCATCCGACGAAGTCGGTATTCACCCCCGAAAGCTCATGCTCCAATACGTCTGTTAGTCTATAAGGTGCCACAGGACTCTTTGCTGCTTTTACAGATCCAGACTAACACTTTTCATTTGTCTCTACTGAATTTCAGCTTGTTGAATTCAGACTGATTGTCCAAAAAGTGCTTGCAACCACTCCCAGTTTAGTGTCATCTGCAAATTTGATGAGCACACTCTCCACTCCATTATCCAAGTCACTAATGAAAATATTGACTAGTGCTGGACCCAGGACTGACCCCTTGTAAAGATCCTCCTAGATACACCCTCCCAGTTTGACAGCAAACCTTTGATAGCTACTCTTTCAATTAGTTGTGTACTAATTTATAGTAGTTTAATCTAGCTCACACTTCCCTAGTTTGTTTATGAGAATGTCATGCAAGACTGTCAAAAATCTTACTAAAATCAAGAGATACCACAGCTATTGCTTCCCCCTATTCACTAGGCCAGTAACCCCATCAAAGAATGAAATTTGATTCTTTTGGCATGATTTATACTTGACAAATCCATGCTGACTGTTCCTTATAACCCTGTTACTCTCCAGAGGCCTACAAATTGATTGATAGCTGGAAAGATACTGGAACAAATTACTAAATTTAGACGGCCTGGTCTATAATGCCCAGGGTCCTCTTTGTTCCCCTCTTTAAAGACAGTACAGTGTTTGCCTTTCTCCAGTCTTCTGGAACTTCACTGGTCCTCCAGGTGTTCTCAAAGATAATTGCTAATAGTTCTGATATTGCTTCAGCTTGTTCCTTAAGTACTAGGATGAATTTCATCAGCTCTTGGTGACTTGACTACATCTAACTTATCTAAATATTCTTTAAACTGGTCTTGCTCTATTTTAGCTTGCATTCTGTCCTCATTGTTAATAGTAATTGCATTGTGTATCTGGTCACCACCATTAAACTTTTCAGTGAAGAGTGAAGCAAAATAGGTACACCTCTACCCCGATATAACATGAATTCGGATATAATGTAGTAAAGCAGTGCTCCGGGGAGGCGGGGCTGCGCACTCTGGCAGATAAAAGCAAGTTCGATATAATGCAGTTTCAGAGCATTGGCCTGCTAAAGACAGTGTTGTGAGTTCAATCCTTGAGGGGGTCATTTGGGGATTTAGTTGGGGATTGGTCCTGCTTTAAGCAGAGGGTTGGACTAGATGACCTCCTGCAGTCCCCTCCAACCTGATATTCTATGGCACTATAACAGTAAGATTTTTTGGCTCCCAAGGAGAGCATTATATCAGGGTAGAGGTGTATTAAACACCTCAGCTTTCTTGATGTCATCAGTTATTAGCACTCTTTCCCCACTAAGCAGAGGACCTACACTTTCCTTTGTCACTCTCTTGCTTCTAATATATTTAAATAACCTCTTCTTATTGCCTTTTATGTCCCTTGCTAGAGACAACTCATTTTGTGCCTTAGCTTTTCTGATTTTGTTAGGTGCTTGTGCTATTCTTTTGTACTCCTTAGCAATCTCTCCACGTTTTCCCTTGTTGTAGGATTCCTTTTTGATTTTCGAGTCATTAAAAAAGCTCCTGAGGGAGCCCTATTGACCTCTTATAAATTTCCTATCTTTCCTTCCCCTCAGGATAGCGTACATTTAATACTGTCTCCTTGAGAAACTGCCAGCTCTCCTGAGCTACTTTTTGTCTTAGATTTTCTTCTCGTGGGACCTTACCTTCAAGTTCTCTGAGTTTGGTAAAGTTTATTTAGACCTGTTCTACACAAAGTTTTTGAACAGGCATAATAACTATTTTGGCTAGGGGGTCTGATCTTTTTACCAATGTAGCGTAGGCCCTAGTGTAGACAGTTATATTTGTATACAGGTCCTTGATACCAGTAGAGGTAGAATATACCAGTATAGTTATGGACTCTTACATCGATAGAACTATGTCCACACATAGGGGTTATATCACCTTAACTGTACCTGTATAAAGTGGTATAACTTGTGTGTGTGAACAAGTACCTAGTCTGCTCTAATTAGAACACTAATGACCTTTTAGCATAGAACAGGGCCTCATCATGATCTATGTGGGACGAACACTGGCAGGACAAAAGGTTCGTTAAAGTGAAACGTTGACATGGCCATGGAAGGAAAGTCAGATGGATCTGCAATACCCCCTTATCCTTGGAAGATATGATACAATGTGGATCAGTTGCTAGGGCCTGAAACTCATTCCTTCTGTGAGCTGAAGTCACTGTCATTGGGAAAATGATCATCCATGAACGAAACCTAAGCCCTGAGGAACAGACTGATTTCAAAAGTAGCTGAGTGTTCTATGGAGGGGTTTGAAAAATGTTAAACTCCATGTGAACCCCTGGTGACATGGGTTGGTGTGATATATTCAGATTGCAATGAGCTAGGGTAATTGAGACTAGCTCCTGATAGACAGAAATAGCTGCCAAATGTGCTTCTGAAAAGAAGATAGTAATCACACAGTTCCTACAGAGGGCCTTTCCCCTAAGTGCCAGGGGTAGTTGTGTCTAAACATTTTCTTTTTCATCTCGATTTCTTTCTGAGAAAACCTGGGTAACATTCTATGACAAATGAAAATAAATTGATTACTGTAGTCTACTGGTTGCACTATATAAATCAGTCATCCAATAGAGTATTTTAAAAGTAGCTAGTGGCTATGATTTATGAAAGAGCAGAGTGACAAATTTCCCAAATCTTCAAGAACATGGTATTCGTGTAGGACCTTACTCTAGATGTCTCTAGGTGTAAAATGAAGCTTTTAAATTAATTAAGACTCACTTTGCTTCCTCTTCAATTTTCAACTGCACGGCTAATTCAGCATCCCGTTTCCTATTTTCTTCTACATTTTCCTTCACCACTTGAGCATGCTTGTAGGCAGGAAAGAACTTGTTCACAAAAAAGATGCACATCTGATTTAGCCACAGACTGAGTTTTTCCTTCTGTTCGTTTTTTGCTTTTTCTAGTTTATCTGTAACAGAACCATTTATGTTTTAATTGTAATTTAACCTACTTAAGAATATATTTGGCTCATTCTAAGTTGTAATCAATACAACCAACTCCTCCCCATCCCGGATGTTCCAGACTTCTGATATGGCTACCAAAATAAAAGTGTGTCCTGTGAAGCTGCTAGGCTACTATCTAGGTCTCCAGGCTCATAAGAGGCATATGCTTTGTTCCTCTGCATGATGTGGAAGGGAGCCACGTTGGTGGAAATGTTCAAAAACAACACATGGGGTAGACTGTGGCAGCTATATGGTAGTATCATTCCCTTTGCTGCATAGCAGCCACTTGCTGACCTCTGTGCTAGAAGGCTATGAATAGAGTCAGAACCTGTTTCCGCTTGAATTCCAGCATAAATGTGTTCATTTAGTATTAAATTACTGCTACAGCAATTCCATATCTAGAGCTGTTTTACGCAGGAGAGGTGAGGAGGAAAATGATTGTGTGAAGATGCCAGGTAGGACAAAGTATGGTGGGTTAGAAGTGCTGCAAAACCATGGACATAACTGTCTTCAGCTGATCCTATAGAGCCCAGCCTCTGCTCCTTTAAGAGGGAAATCCCCATCCCTTTCTGCACATTCTTTTGTGAGAAGGAGATAGCATAGTCCAGGATACGGCAAAAATCCTGGTGGCTTGGTGAGGTCAGTTTTTCTCCTGCTGGCACTTGCCCCTCTAACAGCAGTGTCCTTCCCTTAAAAAAATGTATATTAATAAAAACATACAAAGAATTCAAAAACACCTAAAGCAAAAGTAAAATTAATGGACCTCAATTCTTATGGCACAACACAAAATGCACCATGCTTGAAGGGCATCCCAATTTGGGATTCTGGTATCCATTCTCAAGTCCAACTTTAGTTGCTCCTACATACATATGCAATAACACTCTACAGTTGTATTCTTTTTATAACAATCGAGATGGTTGCTGAACACCTTGTCTGCTTGTACTCTTGTGTTTGTGATATCCCATCGCCCATTCGTATAAGACTTTTATAGCTATGAAGAACAACAGGGCTAGGATTCCCTAAGCAGGCAAGAGGGAGTCAATGTAGGCAAATGAGAGATGCAAGGATCAAGAGAAGCTCATGAGAAGTCCTATGTGGTGCACTAACAGGAACCTCACATAAAAATTATTCTTTTCTGGCTGGCAGATTATGTAAATACTGTGATACAGAGACCCCCTGGCAAAAAGTCTCCCGTTCTTTGTAAACAGCTCTCACCTCGGATCTGACAAACTCATTACACCCAACACAGATCTGGCAGGGTTTTCATCTATATACGATATCATGTGAGGTATCTACTGAAAGCTCGTAACTTGTCAAGACAATCATTTTGCAATATATGTACTGGTAATATTTAAGGAACAGTATGTTTCTATTGAAAGTATGCCTTACGGACTTGGTCGTAGAAATGAAATAACAAAAGGGGTAATTTGCCTGAGGCCAGGTCTACACTAGTTATAGCAGTACAGGTCTCTCGCAACTTACGCGCATTTAACATGCGCGATTTCAGCTTTACACTGAAAGGCCTGGAGTCTGGAAGGGGGCATGGCCTCAAGATTTTAAGGTCCTCGGGCATCAGCTGTGGCTGGGAGTCTCAGGGCCCTTAAATCACCCAGGGGGCTCCCAGCTGCAGAGCTGGCTGGTAGCCCCTGGGGCGAACTAAAGGGCCCTTTAAATGCCAGCCCCAGCCCGGCTGCCAAAGCTGCGGGCGGGATTTAAAGGGCTCCTCTGGGCTCCCCACCGTGGCAGGAAGCCTGGCGGGGCCCTTTAAATCCTGCTTGCAGCTTTGGCAGCTGGGCCGGGGTGGCATTTAAAGGGCTCCACTGGGCTCCCCGCCGTGGCGGGAAGCCCGGAGGAGCCCTTTAAATCCCGTCCGCAGCTCCGGCAGCCGGGCGGGGGGAGCCCTTTAAATCCCGCCCGCAGCTCCGGTGGCAGGACCGGGGGGCATTTAAAGGACTCCACCGGGCTCCCCACCACGGCGGGAAGCCTGGCAGAGCCCTTTAAATCCCGCCCGCAGCTCCAGTAGCAGGACCAGGGGGGCATTTAAAGGGCTCCATCAACCCTTTAAATGCCCCCCCCCCCGCCCCCCTGCCGAAGCTGCGGGCAGGATTTAAAGGGCCTGGGGTTTTGACTATACGAGGTTTTCGCTTTACGCGATAACCGCGGAACAGAACCCCCGCCTAAGATGCGACAGACCTGTATAACTATGTCATTCAGGGATGTGAATAATCCACATCCCTGAGCAACATAGTTACACCAGCCTAACCTCCAATGTAGACAGCGCTATGTCGACAGGAGAGCTTCTCCCATCAATATAGCTACCACCTCTCACCTCTCCTGTCAGCGTAAGAGTGTCTTCACTAAGGGCTTGTCTACACTTACATTTTATAGTGCTCTAATTTTCTGCCTCAGGGGGTGAAAAATCTGCAAGTCTGAGCGCTTTAAAGTGCTAGTGTAGATGGGCTCCGAGCACTTGGAGCTACTCCCCTCGTGGAACATTCCCGCAACAGCGCTTTGAAGTTTCCAGTGTAGACATACCCTTAAGCACTACAGGGCAAAGCTGAGCTGATATAGTGTTTTAAGTGTAGACTTGCCCTCGGTGATGGTGGATTCAAGCAAGAGGGAGTTGTCACTCTTTCTTAATCAGCTGGCAAGGTAATGAAAGGTTCAGTTCACTCCCCTTACTCCCTCCTACAACTATCAATGGAAAATCATTAGCAGCACCACCAAACAATCAAAACCTGTTGGAGGTGATAATGGAACATTACAACAGACAGAGCTTGGCCCAGACCTTGAATAGAAACAAAAGGCTGTTTTCAGTATAACACAGGGAGGGAAGAAGTACTCTGGATCCAACACTGAAAAAACATCTGGGGAGCAAGGCTGTTTTCATGAATGTTTGGGTCCTCATTCCTGTGAAATGAGCCACTTCTGCAGAAGACTGAACTTTTTGGGGAAAATCTACTTTATCAGCTAGGAAAAGTAACTATCGATACATATAGACCCAGGCTCGCGTTTTATGATTCTTTTGTATTGTAAACACTTGTTTTCACCACATTCCTGTTTCTAGTTAAATATTTCTTCTCTCTCAAATAAGCTGCCTTCTACTGTATTATATGTGCTCACAAGTGCTATGTAGTTTACAGGAAAGGTGGCTTAAAGTAAAACTGGTGAACAACACTGCACCTTTGGGTGCAGAAGATCTGTAATTTCTGTGGGTAGCTAGTGTCAGGGGCTGGATAATACAGGGGTAACAATTCAAAAGGGACTCAAGGATTAGGGTGCACTTATTTTTAACCTGCAAGGTGAACTTAGCCCAGAGGAGAGTGCATGAAGGGCTGGTGGTGTCAGGGAGCTGACAGCCAATTACCACAAGAAAGATACCCTTTTGCTAGAGGCAGGGGGTGACTTTTGGTCCTGGGTACCCTGAGAACCACCAAAAATGTCCTCTGGTTTGTTATATGGATTTTCTTTCTCTAGTCAACAACGATGGAACAGTCCTACACCTGTAAATAACAATATGTGTCTTCAGTGAGAATTGAAATGTAAGTTTAGAGTACTCTTCTTTAAAATAAAAACTAGGATTTTTTAATTGTGGAAACAAACATGGAAAGAGAATCTTAAACATCTTTTTTCGTTTTTTTTTAACAGTGAAACTCACTCTATTGTGTTGGATGTTCTTTTACTGCCCTCTTGTGACAACAACCTAAAGGATTAGGAGCTATTCAATTACTTTTTTTTTCATTGGTACCAGATCTTCAAAACTACTTTACCTGCAAATTCTTTCATGGGGTTGCTGAGCACTTGGCCTTGTTCTGCATCCAAATCTGCCCAAGACTGAACCAACATTTCATCTTTGTCATCAGGAGACAGCCGGTACACTGTGTTTGGAACTGCAAGGGAAGAAAATAAAATTACATACAGCGACCCAAGAACCTGTGCTGCCAACTGGCAGAGGGCACTAGGATACAAAGGGGTACAGAGATCTCCTGGATTCACCAAAAGCCTGTCAACACAAAGTCTTTAATGGAAGCCTGTGTCACAGTGGTCATCATAACTATTGCCAAGATCTATATAATAGAAAGTATGTGAGGAGTTGTGTATATACTAAAAATGTTCTCTAGATCTGTAGTTAAAAGCAGATCACTCAAAGGCAGCATGTCTTCAAACAAACTTCTCCAGATGGACGGTGGGAGACATTTATCTCGAGGGTAGACTATTGTACAGTCGGAGTCTATTAACAATCTACGTTAAATGCTAATGAAGAGCTAGCTGAGAGTTGAGAGAGAAATTAAGAGGAAGAGGTAAAACAGGAGAGGGAGGTGGGGGGGATGCTATTTGGAGATGAACATCAAAGGTCTGTTCTAGTATATTTGGGGGAGGGAAGGGTGCAGAAAGAGCCTGGCATTCCTTCAATCTGTGAGGACACGCTGCCAGCACACTTTATCTTGTGAGAAGGGATTTCAGCCAAACTGCTTGAAAACGCTGGGGAAAGAACTTGGGGTAGGTTATCTTGTAGGAGATGGGGAATGCCATGTGAGTTCAGTTTAGTCTCTAAAAATGGTATTATGCTTTATTTGTAACCATTTGTTCCCATCTCTCAGACTGATTTTTATTTGAATCTCTATTTTTTTAAATCAATTCCCTTTTGTTTTATAACTGAACACAAGTGATTTATGTAATACAGGAATGGTAATCTTGGGTAAAACTAGTAAACGGTGGAACACTGCTCCTTTGGGAACAGAGGATCTGGGATTTCTGTGGGTATCCAGTGATCGTTTAGGGACTGGATACTACAGGGGGACAGAGTGAACGGACTCAGGGACTGGGGTGGATCTGTTGTCAACCTGCAAGGCAAAGAAAGGGTTGGTGTAGTCCACAGAAGACGGCTTGAGTGGCTGACAGGCTGGTTGTCTTAGGCCTGGTCTATGCTGGGGGGAGGGGGAGGAAGAGGAGGAGAGAATTGATCTAAGTTACACAATTTCGACGTACTTAAATCTACTTACTGCGGTAGGTCGACTGCTGCCACTCCCCTGTTGACTCCACCTAGGCTTCTCCTTCCCGTGGAGTACCAGAGTTTATGGGAGAGTGCTCGGCGGTCGATTTATCGCATCTTCATTAGACATGATAAATCAACCCCCGCTGGACTGATCGCTCCGGTGGTAAGTGTAGACATGCCCTTAGGGAGCTAACATCCAGTTAGTACAGGCAAGATTCCCTCACACTGGAGGCAGCTGATAACAAGCCCTGGGGGCCCCGAGAAGCATCACACATACTAATCAGTACTAATAAACACTTTAAGAACCTTTTATGTCTCTGTATTAGGTAAATATAAACTGTCACCTATCAGTCCAGCTAATGCTGGAGTTCGCACAGAATTTTGCACTGGAAAAAAGCTCATTTCCCTCAGAAAACAACTGGGCTGGTTTGACACCTCTGTTTTCATCTCAAAGTGGCTGGGACAGAGAAGGAAAAGTGAAAAAATCTTTTTTTTGGCTTGACAAGTATATTATTTTACTATGCTATTTTATTCTTAATCATGAACCTTACAGTATAATTCATGAACACAAGCTTTAGCTGTGTGATGCTCAAAAGCTGAACTGACGACAGAGTAGTACAGGAGGCAGTCTCAGACTCAGGAAACACTTTGAGGACATTTAGCTTAGTATTGGAACAAACTCTTGGAAAGTATCCAGATGTGCTCTTGCTACAGGCCTTACTACTACTCATTCCAGGAGGTCAGTTGGTGATGCAAACTGTTGAGTAAAGCAAGTCCTGTTTATATTAGTGATCTGTGTGGTTTTTGATGGACAGACAAATTCATGCAACATTAACATTGCTCTAGTGAATTTCCTACCAACACAATCCCTAAAAGTCAAGGAAACCACCAGGTAAACCAATGTTATCATTCAGACCAGCCCTTTGTTCACAGAGCTTACCACCCCATCATCAAACAGACTTGGACTTGTCACCTCCATAATATGTTCTCTTGCCCTTCAGATAACCACGCACGATGCACACATCCATCCCTCAGGCACACTGAAAATCTTAACTCTGACCCCAACCAGATAAATATATTTGATCAATACTGAAAAATGCTGAAGTCTTGAGTTAAGGGCATGCATGCAAGCATGATTCAGAGGACGTGTGCAGTACAGGTGGCTATTTGTTGCAAGCGAAAGGGTGGGGGAACATATCAGTTCAGCTTGCTGGTTAAGATATGTCTAGCCTGGTCCAGATGTTAATGCTGCCATTAACTGCCTATTTCCTGGATTTTTAGTGTTTTGGTAGAAAAAAAAATGGTAAACGTGTGTTGGGTAAGAAAAATCAGGGAAGGAGGGGAATTCAAGAGTGCTGGCAGGGGTAAGGGGGAAGAGCAGCACCTCCAGGCACCAAAGACGATCTCTATGTCTTGCTGGAGTGAGGTGGGGCAGGGACGGAAATGCCCCATGCTGTGAACCATAGCAAGCAGTGGAGGGGCATTTTAACCTCCAGAAGCTAACGATTCTCAGGCTCCTCAGACAGCTCAAGCTGCAACCCACAAGCACTACCTAGTTCACGGACTGGCTGGTGCATGAGGAGTCAGGGACTTGCTAGTTCTGCAGGAAGACTACCCACTGTCACCCACTGTGCCTGGCTCACATCATCAGGACTCCATGGGATTCCATTCCAAGTCCCTCTGGTGGAGAAGGCAGAGAAATGTTAGTGTTTCCCTGCAACACAGAAATGCTCCTCAGCCCCACCTCCACTTGCCTCCTCCTCCTCCTGCACTCTGTGCATTTGCCCTGGCACCTAGCTGTACCTGGCTCTACGCCCTGTTCCCTTCGGTGGTCTTTCTCCCTAGATCAACTCTCCAGACAAGCCATTGACCAGCAGAAGACCTGAGAAAACTTCCCCAGCAATCTACCAGCACCTGCCCCCCTCCCTCCTATGCTGCCCACACCGAGCCTCCCTCTCACCTGTTCCAGCTCCTTCCTTTGGTGCCCGGCAGCCTATGACAGAAGAATGTTCTACCATGGCTTCTAGGGTGAATATGAAAACAGTAAGTGTGGTCATTTTGTCTAGACAAAGGCACATTGAGTTGGTGCAGAATTAGCTAGTGTGGGGAACGAGCAGCCTCTAGGGAATCTGAAAGAAACATTAGACCAGGGACAGGCAACCTGCAGCACACATGCCGAAGGCGGCACATGAACTGATTATCAGTGGCACTCACACTGCCCAGGTCCTGACCACCGGTCCAGGGAGCTCTGCATTTTAATTTTAAAAACTTTATTTATTTTACATACAACAATAGTTTAGTTATATATTATAGACTTATAGACAGAGATCTTCTAAAAACATTAAAATGTATTACTGGCATGCGAAATCTTAAATTAGAGTGAATAAATTAGAGTGAAGACTCAGCACACCACTTCTAAAAGGTTCAATAAGGAGGGATAGGATTCTAAAACCACAACTGAATGTAGTTTGAAAAGGAGCTTGGAAATTCAAGCTTGTCCTCCTGATCAAAATGGTACAAATGTGTGAAATTAAATGTTAGATTAAAGGATTTAAACCCTGCTTTAAATGTAAAACTGAATGCAGCCTTCACTCCATAATAAAATACACCCCACTATACAAAGTCTAAGATACATTTTTAACTAACTTGGGGGCGGGGAGTCCTGTGAGAGCAATATTCTCTTTCCCCCCACTACCGGTAATAGATGCTAACAGCTATTCTGTAGTACTCACCTCTCTCTTTTTCAGTAGATTTAAAAGTCTGTCTGGAAGTTCTGTATTCTGCTGGAGAGTCCTTGGATTTAAGCTTGTGTAGGAATGAAAACAGAAATCATAAATATAATCTTTGAATTTCTACATTTTTCTCACACGTGTTTCCATCCACAAAGCATTTGGAATAGCAGCACCTACTACATTAAGACACAGGAAGCCCCCAATACAGCCAATTCAGCAACCTTGCCTGCTGTAGTCAATATTTATTAATACTTGGAACTATACATGTAGCATTTTACATTTTCAAATTCTTGTACAAATATTAGCTAATCAAACCTAACCATATCCCTGTAATATCTTGCAAGGAAATAGGATTATATCTGTTTTACAGAGCGGGAAACAGACACAGGGATTAAGGCTCCAATCCTGAAATTGGCTCCATGTGGGCACACCCCAGTGGCCATAGGAGTCCCGCTTAAATTGCAGGGGTGTGTCTGTGCTGAGCCAATTGCCAGATCAGAGCTTAAGTGACTTGTCCAAGGCCACACAGTAAAACAGTGGCAGAGTTATGACTAGCCCACAGAAGTACCTGATTTCCAGCTCTATTCTCAGTGCACTAGACCATGCTACCTACCAAAGCAGCCACCTACAGTAGCTTTTTAATAAGCTTTTTAGCTGGATCTTCTGAACTACAGGTTCACAGAAGATGGCTGCCATGTTCCTTAGACCCTTGTTGAAAATAGAGGTCCTGTCCTTACACATGTCCTTCTGAGGTAACTGTTTGATACCATCAGTTGTCCTGTCCTGTTGAAGTAAAGTAATGAAACTCCTCTACTGATTATATTACTTAGTAGAAGAAACTGCTGTCTCCAGAAACTCTTTACAAGCGCAGCTAAAGAAAGAGAGAGATTAATGGAGGATGTGAAGAAAAATAAAGAGAGAGAAAATATGATCTTCCTCCTTCCAAATTTCATATCATGCAGCTTCTTTGTCTTGCAGCCTTACATTATTGTCCTTCCCTCTGACAAGCAACTGTAAAATAGCAATGAGGAGTTCCACCTCTGTTGTCTCTCTGTGACTCTCGAAGTTTAGTCTGCTCACTAAATGCCAGAGCTGCTTACTAAATGCCAAACATATCCTAGGATCTGAGAGTCAAATGGAAATTTTTCCACCTCATAATATGGAGGGGGGTATTATTATTACTAAAACTCATTCATACATCTTTACATCAACAGTAATAAAAATTCTGCAAGCCAAATTCTGCCCACAGTTACAGCAGCGCAACCGCATTGGAGACACAGCTTTGTGCAATAGCAACAGAGTTGCAGAGGTTTTCTGGGGGCAGAATTTGACCCTGCCATTTTGGAACGTAGTTTTGGAATTCCTTCTTTGAGAGGATGAATATACTCCTGCTTGTGCACCTTTATTAACTCCGTAGCGTTAACAGGAGGAAAGAATAGTAAAAGCTTATTTTTAAATCATTAAATAAGCAGCTGAGACTCAAAATATACACAGGAAACAGATGTGGTGAGTAAGAAGGTCCCATTTTCAGAAATTGAACATTGAAAATGTAGTATGTGCTATCAGAAATACCAACAGATTAAAATTGGGGTGATCTTACTTGATGCCTCCAAGTCTCTTTGACCAGTTCCCAGCTCCCTGCGTGCAACTGAATCTAAAGCTTGGCTCCCCAGTGCCCACTAGTCCCAGCTATAACTTCTGTGCCCCATGAAGGTTTATCTATAACTTAACTCTTCAATACTTTCTTCCTGCTTTAGTTATTAATTATGTCATGAACTGCCCTAGAGGAGACAGTATTCTGAACACAGGTCTTTGGAGGTAGTAATAGAAGCAAGCATTTACATTTGTTAAACAAAATATATCTATTCTAGATCTACACATGCATGCAGGCACACACATATAGTCTATGAACAACAGATGAAATCCTGGCCCCATTAAAGGGCAAACTCACTTTGACTTCTATGTGGCCAGATTTTCTTCAAACGTATTTTAGATCTCAAACGACTTACAACTTAAAAAAAAAAATAAAGTCATGCCTGTCTGCCCCCTGCCTGAAAAAGCAAAAATGATGGTCTTTTCACTTTCCTTTTCAGAGCACCTGTTTTACCGACCTCAGGTTTTTTTATTCTATTTTCAGGTGACTGTGCTAGCTTGCTTGAAGACCTTGTAGTAATGTAGTAGTGATTTGTCTCAGAGGGTTCGTGGCTTACCTCAGCACTGGTCATACTTCTGCTATGAATGGACTAATACAAAATAAACACAAAAGAGATGGTGTTTTCAGCATAATCCAGTACAGTTTTGAAAATGGTATTGTAACTTTATCATGTTAGAAATCAAACTCAAGCATGCAATTACATGAGCAAATGGTTTACATCCTCTGAAGCTAGAAATAGCTATGCCAACAAAGCATCAAAATGGCTAATGGAAGCAATAAGCATTCTGTGTGTCTAATGCAGCTATTGTGTTTGGGTACTACATACAGTGGAACCAAGAGGTGCTGGAACAATTTGTATAGTGAGGGTGTTGAGAGCCACTGAACCAAACTGTAAACCCTGTATATAATGGAATCCACTTCAAGCCAGGGGATGTGGCAGCCCCCCCAGCACCCGTAGTTCCAGCACCTATGATGGAACCCTATTCTGGTGAAGTAATTTTTCATAACACTCTCTAAAAATGTTATTGTGGATTCCATATTCATTGTCTCTCACTAATTTCCAGGTAGAAATTGCTCACATTGCAAGTAAAGTTTTTTTTTCTAACTGACAGCATTGCAACTTCAGCATAGGCTCTGAGAATCAAGCTAGGTTCCTTCTGTATTGTGCATCATTACTAGTAATAAAAGATTCTACAGAGCAAATTATGCCCTCTGCAAATTATATAAACCAAATTATGACCAGCTACCCCAGGCCATCTCCACTGCTGTCAGTATTTTTGCACAGGTGTCACTGAAAGCATCATTTGATCTGTAGAATCTTTAACTGTTTTTTTAAAAAATACTATCTAGCTGTCTGTGAAACAGTAAGACTAATTGAAAATAGAATCTACAATGCCACTTTTACAGGGTCACTTTTTAGAACAGAGCTGCACTTTACGGAAGATAGGCACTTGTCTCTTATGTGAACTTCACTCTTCAACATGTCCACCCATTTGTCAGCTTTCCAGATAAATATCTGTGCCTTTTTCCATGCTGCCAATTAGGACCTCTCTGAACTGATCTGAAAAGCCACTTTCCTCTGCCAAAATACTTATAGGAAATCAGCCAATTAATAGTGGATTAAGGGGCAGATGGGCTGCACATAAATCCTGCATATATAAAGTATCAGGAAAAAAGTGTAAGTGTATATAAAAATTTTATACATTTGCTTGGATCCCCTTTCCTCCCAGTGTGTCACTTATTTTCTTGAACTGTAACCTCTTTGGGGCAGGGATTATATGTTTGCATGGAATAGAGGGATCTAATTCATATATGTTTGCATGGAACCCAGAACTACTTGGTCCATTAATGAGACCTCTAGATGGGTACTGTAATATAAATATTAAATTATAATATAACATAGGAAATCAAACATTAGTACCTGAAATGAGTATTCTGGGTGCTGCAGAATATGCCGTGCCCCTTCTGTGTAATCTTCAGTTCTATAACCATTTCCTTCTTGATTTACAAGATCTACTTGCTGCTTAATCATATCATTGGTAACATATAACAGGGCGCAATCAAGGAGAGCTTCAAAGAATTCAAGAAAAACCAACTAGAGTAAAATAAATAATAATAATAATTACTTCATCTCTGTAGAATCTCATCTTTGAGGACTAAGCATCTGATCCAGCAAAGCATTTGAACAAATGCTTAATTTTAAGCACATAAGCAGTCCCATTGACTTAGCCCTGGTCTACAACACTACAAGTTTAGGTCGAATTTAGCAGCATTAGATCAATTTAACCCTGCACCTGTCCACACAACAAAGTCATTATTTTCAACTTAGAGGACTGTTAAAATCAATTTCTCTACTCCTCCCCTGATGAGGAGATTAGCACTGAAATCGACCTTGCCGGGTTGAATTTGGGGTAATGTGGACGCAATTCGACAGTATTGGCCTCCAGGAGCTATCCCAGAGTGCTCCACTGTGACCACTCTGGACAGCACTCTCAACTCAGATGCACTGGCCAGGTAGACAGGAAAAGGCCCGCAAACTTTTGAATTTCATTTCTTGTTTGGCCAGCGTGGCGATCTGCAGCTGAGTGCAGATCTCATCAGCAGAGGTGACCATGATGGAGTCCCAGAATCGCAAAAGAGCCCCAGCATGGACCGAATGGGAGGTACAGAATCTGATCGCTGCATGGGGAGATGATGTCATGCTATCAGAACTCCATTCAAAAAGACTAAATGCCCAAACATTTGAAAAAAATCTCAAAGGGCATGAAGGACAGAGGCTATAACAGGGATCCGCAGCAGTGCCTCATGAAACTTAAGGAGCTGAGGCATGCCTACCAAAAAGCCAGAGGTGCAAATGGCAGCTCCGGGTCAGGGCCCCAGACATGCCGCTTCTATGATAAGCCGCATGCCATTCTAGGTGGTGCAGCCACCACTACTCCACCCCTGTGCTTTGACTCCGTCAATGGAGTAGCACGCAACAGAGATGCGGGTTTTGGGGACGAGGAAGATGATGAGGAGGAGGTTGAAGATCGCTTCCTTGCTGAGCTGAGAAACCATTTTCCCTGACAGCCAGGAACTGTTTCTCACCCTGGACCTGGAGTCAGTACCACCCCTCGAACCCACCCAAGGCTGCCTCCTGGACCCGCCAGGCAGTGAAGGGACCTCTGGTGAGTACACTTTTGTAAATATTATACATGGTTTAAAAGCAAGTGTATCTAATGATTAATTTGCCTTGCCATTTTCAGCCAGTACAGCTACTGGAAAAGTCTGCTAACGTGTCTGGGGATGGAGCAGAAATCCTCCAGGGACATCTCCATAAAGCTCTCCTGGATGTACTCCCAAAACCTCTGCAAAAGGTTTCTGGGGAGGGCAGCCTTATTCCGTCCTCTATGGTAGGACACTTTACCACGCCGGGCCAGGAGCACTTAGTCTGGAATCACTGCATAACAAAACATGGCAGCATATGGTCCTGGTGTTTGCTGGCATTCAAACAACATCCATTCTTTATCTCTCTGTGTTAACCTCATGAGAGTGATATCATTCCTGGTCACCTGGTTGAAACAGGGTGATTTTATTAAGGGGACATTCAGAGGTGCCTGTTCTTGCTTGGCTGTTTGCCTGTGGCTGAACAGAAATGTTCCCCGCTGTTAGCCACGCAGTGGGGGAAGGGGTGAAGCGATCATCCCAGAGAATTGGGTGTGTGTGGGTGGGAGTTTAGTTGGGTTTGTGCTGCATGTTAGCCCAAAAACCTCAGCCCTTCCTCCTTTTAAATGGCCAACCCATTTTAAATGGCCAACCCAATGGTTTCTTGGTATGGGAAATGAGCGCGCTGCTGTTTGAAACCATTCCCACATGTTACGAAGGTTAAAGAAGCCAAAAGACTGCTTCTTACCATGGCTGCCTGCAAGTCAAATTCTGTTGCCTGGCCCTGTGTGAAAGATCTCTCACATCAAACCAGCATACCTCAGTAAGAGGCAAAATGCAACCTTCTACTGATAATGCGTGTGGTGTTTACAGTGCTCATAATTGTGGCAGTGATCTGAGCGGGCTCCATGCTTGCTGTGCTATGGCGTCTGTGCTAAAAAAAGTCACAAAACGATTGTCTGCTGTTGCTCTGATGGAGGGAGGGGCGACTGACGACATGGCTTACAGGGTTGTCACACAAAATGGCCCCCTCAAGGACTGAACTCAAAACCCTGGGTTTAGCAGGCCAATGCTCAAACCACTGATCTATCCCTCCCCGCACTATTCACGGAGGGAGGGAGGCGGGGGGAGCAAATGAATATAAAACAAATCTGGTCTCTTTATTGTTTTGATCCACTCCATCTCTCTTATACATCTTAGGCTGGCAGCAGATAGTGCAGTACAACTGCTGGCCACCGTCGTCTCCTGGGTGCTCGCCAGAAGACGGTGCAGTACAACTGTTGGCCATCGTCGTCTCCCATTTATGTCCAGGTGCCCCCAACCGACCTCACCGAGGTCAGCTAAAAGAGCACCCAGGAGATGACGATGACGGCTACCACTCGTAATACACTGTCTGCTGCCAAAAGGCAATGAGCTGCTGCTGTGTAGCGCTGCAGTACCGTGTCTGCCAGCAGCACCCAGGAGACGTACAGTGACAGTAAGCTGAGCGGGCTCCATGCTTGCTGTGGTATGTTGTCTGCCTGGGTAACCCACGAAAAAAGGTGAGAAACTATTTATTGCCGTTGCTTTCACCGGGGGGGGGAGGAGGGGAGCCTGACGAAATTTACCCAGAACCACCCACAACGTTTTTGTCCTATCAGGCATTGGAAGCTCAACCCAGAATTCCAATGGGCGGCGGAGACTGCGGGAACTGTGGGATAGCTATCCACAGTGCAATGCTCCAAAAGTCGACGCTAGCCTCGGTACTATGGACGCACTCCACTGATTTAATGGTCTTAAGTGGGGACACACACAATCGACTGTATAAAATCGATTTCTAAAAATTTGACTTCTATAAATTTGACCTAATTTTGTAATGTAGACATACCCTTAAATTGGACTGTTCATGTGCACAATGCTTAAAGAGCTTACCGAATCAGGGCCTAATAATCAATAATGATCATGATCCTTCTTCTCTGTGGAAAACTGATCAGAACCAAGATCCTATTACATTACTATATGCTATTATGACATTAGCAGGTAATATACAGTATTTCACATTGCATACAATTGAATGAAATACAGTACTGCATCATCCTCCTGGCTAAGTTTTTGCTACACTTGGCGTTAATGCTCAGCGATATTTCTCTATCTGGCGGACAAGGGAATGGTTATATTGTTGTCTGGAATGGACAGTGTTTTGTTGTATGCATTATGCCTAGTGTCTACAGTAAAGGGCATTTAATGGATTATTTAATAACAAAAACAAACTACATCCATCCAAGCCACCACAAACAGGTATTTATAACAAATTCAATAATGTAGATTGCAGTAGACTGCAGTTGGGTGAAAACTAATTCGTTAGGGGTGAAATTCACTCACCCTGCACAACACTTGAGTGCAAAAAGATTTCTACAGGGACTGAGGGGATGAAAGTCTCAACCTGCAGGCTGGTTGAGAGACTGCAATAAAGTTCCTCCACAGCCACTGCTCCTGCCTTGCAGGCTGGAAGTGCAGGCACTGCTTCTCACACCCCATGTTCAGGGGTCCTGGGCCAGCAGACCTGCACGATTGACGATTTCACCACTCAGCTGATGATACAGCCTAAAGACTCCTAAGTAGCAAGAAGTGCAGAGATCTCCCAGTGCAGCCATTCCATCTGTGCACTCCTGTGCAATTCCCCCATGGAAAATAAGTGGTGCAAAGAGTCCTGCACAACTATGAACTGTTGTACTCTCAGAACATATCCCAGACATCCAGTGTGCAGTCACAGGGCATGGAGAACACATTTGCAGTTAACTGTCCAGCAATGGGAAAGGCATGATAATGAGCAAACCATGTAACAATGAGAAGTATGTGGGATAAAATAACCCAGATGATATATGATGAACAAAGGAATATCAAGATGGGACGCTTAATGGTCAGCTCCATTTCTTGAATATAAACAACACTAATTTTCTTCTTTTCTGTAAGGTATGATGGTACAATTCTACTTGCTGACATCTTCTAAAAATAATTGTAATTGATTCTGTAGCAATTACCTGCTGACTATTCGCATCATGAACTGTTATGTACTTTTTCCTTACATACCTCATGCTGTAAGTTGCTGTCATCTCCATCGCGTACATAAGGATTGTCCTTTACCAGTATTTCCACAATTTTTGTAGCAGTTAATTGTTTGCTTAGCATATTTAAATCCTGTATGTCAAAAAAATCATAAGTTACTAGTACTCGAGAATTTATAAATATGGACCTGATCTGACTCCCTTTGAAGTCAATGTCAAAATTGCCCTTGATTTTAGTGGAAGCAGGATTGGTCTCTCACAAAATAATTCATGCTATATAGGATAAAATCAGGGCCTCACTGAAGTCAATAGGAGTTTTGCCATTGACTTCAACAGAGCTAGTATTCACTTATATTGTATGTTAAACCCAAAGTTCAGGAAAGTTCATCAATTAATTACCCCCCTGGATCCTGCTGACTTAGATACACCCAATAGTTACCCATTTCTCTGTCTGCCAGTTTTATTTTTTTTAATTCCACTATGCATAAAAGAAGAGGTAAATCAGTAAGTGTTTCCCGTAAGAATGCAGAGGAGTCTTGCAAACAGGCAGCTGATTTCCAGAGGTGTAAGCAGGCTTGATTTTTAATCATTAAGGGCCTGATCCAAAACCTACTGATATCAATGGGAGAACTTCAATGCGATTTGGATCAGGACCTAAATTTCAGGGGCTCTGGGAAATAATCCTGTATCCACAATGCTTTGCCATACTTCAAATTACATAAATACAGCATTTAAAAATATTGTTTATTTAATGTTATTTTATTTCTGAATCTGTCAGCCTTGAACTTCTGCAGACATTAATTTTTAATCAGTAACAATTAGTATCTACCTTTAAAAAAGCATTTGTGAAAATATTTAAATTGAATACAAACATTAAATACTCAAAATAAGTCTAAGGCATAGAGGAATCAAAGAATTTGGAACTGGATCCTCTATACAGTTAAGGATGTGAGCAATTTTATTCTTATGAACCATATCTTTGAGGCCAATAAGATAACTTATGTGAATACAGTTACTCAAGTTCTTAAGTGTTTTCAATAGCAGGCCCTTAGTGAAAAGAGTTTTAAAATGCATCTGTGAACTAGACAAATAAATTAGTACCTAGACACACAAATCAAAGTATATAAGATTGTTACTTTCAACATCCAGAGGAAGTGTCTCATTTTCATTGTGGGTTCATAAGGAGGTATGGTGCTTGGTCTACAATAAGCCCTGTATATCTCCCAGCATTTATCAACGTAATTAATTGCACAGACAGTTTGTTGTTGTTCACAAAATAAAATGCCTGTAGAAGTGAAGTGGGAAAATATATAAGTTCAAATAAAACTTGTTTAATAACTACTAATAGCAATTGATTCTGCTTAGCACAGAAAAGTGTTGCATTACTTACCTTGTATATGACAGGCATTGGGAGTAATGTTCTTCATCATCATTTTTGAGAAACACTTAAACAGATATGGACCTGTATCTCTATGGTTAAAACAAAATTTTATATTACATCTTCCTTTTTTGCACAGCAGATATTATCAATCATTATTTGATTCACAAGTGCAACACTGGATATTTATCCTGGAAAAGTTATACTGTGGATTTTAACTTGACAAATTTTTCCATGAACTATGTTCTATCCCAAAGGACTATTTGCAATGTTGTCACATTGTGATGCTCCAGAAGATTTATTTATTTTCCTGAAGCCCAAAGCAATGGATGTATTTTATACAATTTATAGGCATATTGGATGGGATTTTCAATAAGTATCTCAGGAGCACAAGTCCAACTGAAAGTCAGTATTTTCTTTTTCCTCCCTTCCTCTGAACAGATTATCTACTATATTTGATATAACGCAATACAAGTCAAATTTTATATAATTACCCATTATAAAGTATTACTGACCAGCCAAAGGCACTCATATATCAATGACATTCTGGAACTTATACTATATTTGTATGAAGCCTGTGCTCCCCACCCTTGGGAGTAAGAATTTGAAGGTAAGCTGGGAATTTTTTATTTTATTTTTTGAGGGGAGGGTTGCATGGCAGTGCCACAGACTGAAGCCAAAAGAAAAGGCCAGACTTCACTATTCAACTGAAACTGATGTATGCATGCCATGGGTCACTTGCTGGTGGATTCTCCGCACCTTGACGTCTTCAAACCACAATCTGAAAAGACTCGAATAACTCAGACATCAGTTAGGAGTTTGTCAGAAGTGGATGGTAGATTCTGTGGCCTGCTTGTGCAAGAGGTCAGACTAGATGATCATATTGGTCCCCTTCTGACCTAAAGTCTATGAGTCATGTACATTCCCTAAATACATACTAGTTAAAAAAAAAAAAAAAAGTCGAATGAGGAGGAGGAAGAACCTTCTCCTGAGATCTGAATCCAACCACTCACCCCAGGGAGCTGTGGACAGGGCATTAGCAGAGGAAGGAGAGAGAGAAAGAAGGAGCAGAAGAAAGGTCAGAAAAAGGAGAGGAGGCAGAGGAAGAATAAGATTGATCATGCTTATTCTGAGACTGGCTACCATCTAGAACAGTAACTTCCAACAGCTCTTTGGCAGCACTTAGGACTTTTATTTTTTTTGGAGAGGGGCGGGAGGGTTGTGGCGTGCTCCAGAGAGGAGGTGGAGTGGGGGTGGGAAGAGGTGGGCCTGGAGCATTCCCAGCAAAATCCGAGCCTGTTCTCTAGGGAAGCTGCCGCTGCTTCTGCAAAGGTGCTTCCTAGTGTGCTTGCCTGCAGCGGCCTTCCCAACCACAGTACAGTACTGTACAGCATACAGTACAATGCCTTTTGTCTGCCCCCAAAACATTTCCTTGGAACCTAACCCACCGCATTTACATTAAATGTTATGGGACAATTGGATTCGTTTAACATCGTTTCATTTAAAGTTGCATTCTTCAGGAACATAACTACAACGTTAAGTGAGGAGTTACTGTAATTATATAATAGTCAAACACTGAAACTCTGGGAACTCTCACTAAAAGTAAGTAAAAGCACTTACTTGTGCTCTTTGTGATAGATATGGACTGCTAGATGAATAAGGTAAGTCAAAAATGTTCTTAGCAGTAAAGTTTCATATGGAGAATGCACCTCCTCAGGTGTTATTTTATCTTCTAAAACAAAAAGATAGAAAAGAATCTCCATTATCAATACTAACTGAAGCAGTCTGACCTACAAATAACAAAAAGGTTATCACCACATCTGCCAATAGGCCTCTTCTCATCTTCCTATGATCTCCCACATTGATCCAACATTCACAGAAGAAACAGACTAGAGGTAGCACTACTTCCAAGTCAGCAAGCCAAGAGTTCATCACCTACCTGGGTCATGAGGGTAGGGGAGAATTCAAAATGCCCCTATAGTCTTGGGCAAATCACTCAGGACCTGGTCAGGCAAAGCCCCATTGACTTCTGCCTTTTCAGGAACCCTTCTTAGAGCTCTTCCCCTAGGCACACAAGCATAGGGCAGGGAAAGCAAAGCTAGAGCTAACCCCTTGTGTAGCAAGGATCAGGTTGTGGCTCTGCAACTTGTCACAAAGACTCACCACAGCAACAGGTGAAGCTGACCGATTAACTGGCTATTCAGGAGAACAGTGACACATACTATGCACAAATTGGTGTTGAACACACGAAGTAAACAAACTGGAAAAAAAACAAACCTCTTTCCTCTTTAATCTCTTTCAGTTAAAGTCACCTTAAGTATTACTTGTAACAATAATAAGGAATATAATTCAGACAGAAGTATGATTTTTAAAATAACACTTTAAAACATTTTTGATGAGTGTTATTATTTTTTACATAGTTTTGCCTGAGGATCCCAAAGCACATGAGTGAATCTTCTTATGCCCATTTCAAAGATAACAGATAAATTGCTCATGGGCACGGAACCAGTCAGTCACAGCGTTGTATATAGAACCCAATTCTCAGACTCCTCGTCCCCAACTCTAACCATTATATGCTTCTGGTAGTCAGTCTATAGTCATACAAACCATTCAGTATCCTGTCCATATCAGCAAGGGTTACATTATAATGATGAAACCTGCAATCCTTTAGAAATCTCCAGAACTGGAGCTTAGTCATCAGGAAGGTGTTGTCAAGAGACTGATCACAGCCTAAGCTGCTGTAAAAACTGTAGATTCTTCTCATTTCTGTAATATGTCTCAATACCGCATATTCTACCTACACAAAACAGTAAAAGGCATGCCTTAGTTTTAATCTCATGACAAGTACTAACCTCAGCTGATGTATTTACTAAAGCCAGCCAGGGACAGTACTGCCAGAAGTTGTTAACATAGGATTGTCCTTTGCTGTCCTATGAGAAAGGAGTTTGATCCTCTCAGTCCATTTCCTAGTGGAAAAAGTATCCACATCCCAAAACCTACCACTGCTACCTCACTATCTGGCAACCTCTCTGGAAATTGCACCATAAAGGCTACAAACTAGGTAGGCCTGGAGCCTGAACTATCCTCTCACCCCCACAGGTCAGGGATAAGAGACCTTGTCAGGGAATTGTGGGGAAACCTGCCCTGCTGTTGCCTGAACTGCACCAGTTTTGTGGATAAAGGACTGTGTGTTATTTGTATATATTACAGAAGCCCCAATTAAGGACCAGAGTCCCACTGTACAAACACAGAATAAAAGACAGTCCCTAGACAAGAATTCAGTCTTCAAATTTGTCAATCTGACATAACTTGGCTGACTGTGTGGAGTTTTATGCTCCTTTGTGGTAACATTCCATAATGGTACCAAAGGCCCCAACCTAACCTCTCCCATGTCCCGGAGGGGGATACTAAATGCCTTTTCAGTAAAGTTAATGTGACCTGTTTAAATTGCTTTTTATGGCACATTCAACACACAGAACATCACCCTTTTGGTATTGCTCTGTCTGTTTGCTTCTGTTGTTTTTTATTGCCTTCAGACTTTCAGATCATAGCTTAATACAAAGACTTGTATAGAACACACAAATAAAATAAAGTAAATAATGTGAAACATATCAGCAACAAAACTGAAAAACGTCAGCAGTGTGCAGGCTCTCACCTGTTTCATTTCTTCCTGTCTGTCTTTCTCTGGAAACAAGTTCAGCAATGAAGATATATCTAGTTCAATGTTTGATCCCAACACAGAGGTATTTCCTGGGCCATCAATTATTCTTATGGTTTCTACCAAGTAACAAAAGTAACAATTTATCTTTGGATAATAAAATAAATATAAAATATGTACAAAGATAAAATAATATCCTAAATTATCTTGTTCCAAGGTCCACTGACTTAAAGAAGAGAAGAATAGTACCCCCAGCTGGTAAAATTTAATTGTTTAGCATTATCTTAATAGAATACATATTAAAGACCCACATCCACTTTCATAAGTGCAACAAAACATGTTAACATCAGATCTTGTTAAACTTCCATATGGCAGTGTTTCCAAGTGCATCTAGATGCACTAAGGATGTGGCTTGGATGAGAACTCACTCATTTTAAAGAGTCTTCCAAATGCCATGGTATGAAGCAAAAAAGAAGCATGGAAGTAAAGAGGAATATGTAATTAAACAACCTATTTTCCTAGGTGTAAAGTGGGTGGAAGAAGTTGACCTTGTCAAAAAAATCTTTATTTAGAAAATCATATTTTAGAAAATGACTAAAAGGGAACTGCAAAATGTTATGACAAACAAAACACTGTTTACACTCCCATACCACTGAGAGAATATAGGCATAGACTCAAAAAATACAAATTTATCTGAGAGGGACCCATACATACACAGCTGCTGCCAAATCAGGACAGTGCAAAGATGAGCTTTAAATCACCTTTGCACACACATACCGGTGACCTTTGCCCTATCCAGTTTGGCCACACCTCAGGATTTTTCTCCCCTAATCTTATGCATGTGTCTTAAATCATTCTCTGTCTAGGCATTGCAAGGTCCAGAACAGAGTGAGAGCCTTAGGCCTGGTCTACACTTAAAATTCTGGTGTACATGAAAAATTCACATCTCTAAGGCCTGGTCTACACTACGTGTTTAAACCGAATTTAGCAGCGTTAAACCGAATTAACCCTGCACCCGTCCACACAACAAAGCCCTTTATATCGATATAAAAGGCTCTTTAAACCAATTTCTGTACTCCTCCCCAATGAGGGGAGTAGCGCTGAAATTGGTATTGCCATGTCGGATTAGGGTTAGTGTGGCTGCAATTCGACGGTATTGGCCTCCAGGTGGTATCCCACAGTGCACCATTGTGACCACTCTGGAAAGCAATCTGAACTCAGATGCACTGGCCAGGTAGACAGGAAAAGCCCCATGAACTTTTGAATTTCATTTCCTGATTGCCCAGCGTGGAGCGCTGATCAGCACGGGTGGCCATGCAGTTCCAAATCCAAAAAGAGCTCCAGCATGGAGAGACACTGGATCTGATCGCTGTATGGGGAGACAAATCTGTTCTATCAGAGCTCTGTTCCAGAAGACGAAATACCAAAGCATTTGAAAAAATCTCCAGGCTATGATAGACAGAGTCCACAGCAGGGATTCAACACAGTGCTGTGTGACAACCGTAACGGAAAGCTAAAGAATCAAATGGACGCTCATGCAGGGAGGGAGGGGGGACTGAGGACTCGAGCTATCCCACAGCTCCTGCAGTCTCCAAAAAGCATCTGCATTCTAGGCTGAGCTCCCAGTGCCTGAAGGATCAAAAACATTATTGCCAGTGGTTCAGGGACTATGTCGTCAATTTACCTCCCCTGCCCCCTTCAAAGAAAAGGGAAAAAAAATCATTTCTCGCCTCTTTTCAATGTCACCATATGTCTACTGGATACTGTTGGTAGACGGGGTGCTGCAGCGCTAAACAGCAGCATCCTCTCTCCTCCCCTCCCCTCCCCGGTGGTAGACGGTACGGTACAAAATGACTGATAGCCGTCCTCATCATCATCCTGTGAGTACTCCTGGCTGGCCTCAGTGAGGTCGGCCGGGGGCACCTGGGCAAAAATGGGAATGACTCCTGGTCATTCCCTTCTTTAAGTTTTGTGTCCTGGAGATTCAGTCCTGGCAGACGGTGCAATAGGGCTGGTAACCGTCCTCATCATAGCAGCTGGAGGCTGAGTTCCTCTCTCCCCCACTCCCTTTCATGTCTAATGGAGATTCTGGACTATCACAGCAGCAGGAGGCTGTGCTCCTTTCCCCCACCCCCTCCTTTAATGAGTAATGGAGATGTCCTGCCTGGAATATCATAACAGCTGGAGGCTGCCTCCCTCTCATTTTATCTCACTAAAAAGTCAGTGTTTCTTATTCCTCCATTCTTTATTACTTCATCACACAAATGGGGGGATAACTGCCATGGTAGCTGAGGAGGGGTGTAGGAGGAGGGAAGCAACGGGTGGGGTTGTTGCAGCTCATCATTTCTGTGGGATATCTGGGGCTCTGACCCGGAGCGGCTGTGCTCTCTGGTTCTCTAGTAAACTTGCCCCCTATTCTAGGCAGGACTGACTATTTTTAGACAAAACAAAGAAGGGAATGATCTGGGAAGTCATTCACATTTTTGTCCATGCGCCCCTGGCCGACCCCAGCAAGGCCAGCCAGGAGCACCCATGACAGCAGCAGATGGTACAATATGACTGGTAACCGTCATGGTCAATTTCCAAAGCAGCAGACGGTGCAATAGGGCTAGTAACTGTCTCTGCTACCTTGCAAAGGCAAATGAATGCTGCTGTGTAGCACTGCAGTACTGCCTCTGTCAGCAGCATCCAGTACACATACGGAGACAGTGAAAAAAGGCTAAAAACGGGCTTCATGGTTACCATGCTATGGTATCTGCCAGGGTAATCCAGAGAAAAAGGACGCGAAATGATTGTCTGCCGTTGCTTTCATGGAGGAAGGATTGAGTGACGACATTTACCCAGAATCACCCACGACACTGTTTTTGCTCCATCATGCATTGTGACCTCAACAAAGAATTCCAATGGGCAGGAGAGACTGCAGGAACT
>NC_133777.1:15187364-15256283 GCF_003597395.2 Chelonoidis abingdonii
TACATATACAAGAACAGCCTTCAGGAGATATATCCGAATCTTTGCATTTGCATCAGAATTCTTCTGACCACACCAGTTACTGCCACTGGTGCTGAAAGGAGCTTCAGCAGAATGGAACTGATCAAGAATATCCTGCGCTCAACCATGAGAGATGACAGGCTTTCTGTGCTTGCAGTTATCTCAGTCGAAAACAAGATTGCCAGATCTCTGGACTATGATGGATTGATTAACTAATTTGCGGAGAACAAGGCTCGAAAGAAGCACTTTGCGTAAATACGGAATACATGTACACTGTAGGCCTACGTATACATAATATGAACCCTGTATATTGTATAAAATAAATACCGCATTCCAGTTTCCGCATTGTAAGGGGCCCTGGACATATGTTCGGAGGGGGCCATGTTCTTTGTTGCTACGGCCCTGATAGCTATGCTAAGCTCTGGTGTAGACAGCGGCTAAGTCAATGGAAGAATGCTTTCACTGACAGTTGAGGAGGTAGATTAACAACTACAGCAACAGAAAACTCCCTACCAGCCCTGTAGGAAGGATTTACATGACAGAGCTACAGTGGCATAGCTACGGCACCACAGCTGTGCTGGCTACAGATAAGCCTTACTTTTCTATTTCTAAACTGAGCAGCCAGCCAAGTAGGACTTTTATATGAGGAATGATAACATAAGAGCTTTGCTATTTCCTGTCACCACTGACTGGGCTGGCGCAAAGGAACTTAGAGAAACTAAAGCAACAGGAAATCAATTGCCATTTATGGTGTTAAATTTTAATTCTTTTATGAACACATTATGATTTAAAACTGCAATTTCCTGTGAAACCTTGCATTAGTAATTAAAATTCCTCATTTATCTATCAATGAACCTTCATAGGGAAATGTGTATGACTCTTCAGTGAACACAGAACAGTCTCACACAATAAATGTGTAAGTTTTATAAAATGTGAACTAACTGACTAGAAATTATGTACTTTCCCCACCATCGCTTCAAACTGCTCACCAGTGCCAAAGGGACTTTGTGTACGAATGCCACTCAGATCCTGCATATTCATTGCATCCACTTGAAAAGCTGGGTACTCTGCTATTTGATCATTGATAAACTCCCCTTCATAAATACGCCCATTCTTGAAGACAAATCTCCCCTGAGGGGTGGACAAGAGGGTGAGAGTAAGGGGAAGGGGGAGAGAGAGAGAGAGCGAGAGCGAGAGAGAGGCTTTTTTGTTTCATGTTGATGTAAATGTGCACATTTAGTAAAAGATCATTAGAAAAGAAATATGTTTGCAAGCACTTGGATTTCCTTCTGATCTAAATCAGTTTTAAACTGCAATATATAGACAGTGCAAAGTGAAGGATGATACTTATCTGCATGTGTAAATTACTTTGAGATCAACCAATGAAAATCTGCTGCTGTGCTATATAAGTGCTAAAATGTTTTACTCTGAAACATCTGAGGAATAAGGATCTTTTCACTATGCTTCAAACGGTTTACAATTTTTCAACATACTTTAACAGTCTGTCCCCATATCACCATAGCTGGAGATGGAAACAACCTATTAGCTAGAGTCCACCCCTGTGAGAAGGTGCATCAGACATTAAAAGTGACCTTAGCCAGAAGGCCAACAGAAGGCAACGGTCATTTATCAGCCAAAAGGCTGATAATGTCAGACACATCTATTACACTGAAAAGCCTTATGCTAAAATACATTTTACCATATGCAAGAGATGCTCCTCCACTTGAAACTTATCCAGTGAGGTCTGTAGAAGGGCTCCTATCAATTTCATTGGGCATGGAGATCAATGTGTGCATTCCAATACATTAAGGAAAACATGGTTTTCCTTACAGATACCTAGACATTTGCTATACAGAGCAGACCGAGCCCTAATTGGATTTTTATCTTTTTTTCCCCCCCAATCACTTGCCGATACTTACAATGCCATGTTTTTTATTGAAAACCCATTCTCCATCATACATTGCTCCACTGGCATAGAAGAACCTTCCACGTCCATGACGATCACCATTTACAAAATCCCCTACATATTCATTCCTCAAAGGATACTGAGACCCAGGAATTCTCTTCAGAAACCAGGAGTGGGTACCATACCCATGCTGAAAAAAACCAAGCAATTACAAGTACTTTCTAAAGAGCTACTATTGGTGCAGATCTAAATTCATACAAAGGAATGGAACTACCTAGACTTTTTCTTTTGTTTTGTTTTAGGGTTACCGTTACTAATTCAGCTAAATGGGCTTCATTTAGCCCCAGGTTACCTTAGCTCCTACCATGTAACTCAGGACATGAAGTCCACCAGGAGGCATGGTAGCAGCATTCCAAAGATGAACTAATTCAACACATCCTCCAGGCAGCCTTCACTGGCTGGTCTCCTATAGAAAATGGGCCCCAGTTTAGAGATGTCATTCCTTGGTCTGTGTGTCCTGCCAAGCATCCAAGAGCTGTGCTGCTCTTGAGGCTAAACTCCCTGCCCATTTTACATGGGGGTGAGGAGGAAGCAGCTCACCCCCACGCTCACCCCAACAAAATGATGGGGGAAGACTCAGAGAGGGGAATCTAATGGATTTTTACACCAACCCCAGCCTGCTTCCATGGGTTCTTTCACAGGAGAGGACACTGGGGAGCTAGATCTTCAGGTCACCACTCAGACCAGGTGATATTTTCACTTTTAACTGTCTTAAAATACTGAACGTATATACTAAGCTATAAGAATTAACAAAGTGAGGTCTATATTAGTGTAAGCAGAGTCAGGATGAGCTGTACCCTGACATCTGGTGGTGAAGTATGGGAAGTGTGGAAAGAATGTCTGGAATGCGAAATCTCAAATATTTGCATAGGCACGCCTACCCCATCCCAGACTGCCGAGCTGTGGGACTGCTTTGTGACAGAAATGACTCAACCTCAGTTGGGTGGTACTTGCTAGACAAGGGACATGGGTTCCAAAACCCTGTGAAGAGAGAGAGGTTGGGGACAGGTATTTGTGCCTGGTGGTGCAGGCTCCTTGTGGAGCTAGAAGCACCAGTTGCACCCCCTCCTCTCTCCACTGTGGAATGTCAGAGTTGATTTTTTATTCCCTTAAGACTCTAGATACAGGTTGCTGAGCTGAACTCACTTTGGGCTAATGGTGCAATAGCACTGGGCTTCCCTACTATGTGCTGAGATCACTAAGAGCTGAAATCACAAAAGAGCTGAAATTACTGAGCTGGGAGCACTGAGTACTGTGCTAACTAGTGGGGGAGCCTGAAGCTATACTGTGGAACAGAGCAGCTGGCAGAGTGGAGCAGTTTATGGGGATGGCTGGAGCGGACCACAGGACAGCTGGTGGAGTGGAGCGGCTGGCAGAGCGGAGTAGCTGTGGGGCGTGTGGAGCAGCCCACAGAGCGAGCGGAGCCGAGCAGTTTGCTGGGACAACTGGAGCAGCTCACGAGGCAGCTGGTAGAGCGGAGCAGTTTGTGAGGACGGCCGGAGGAGCAGAGTGGAGCGGCTGGTAAGGCGGAGCAGTTCGTGGAGAAGGCGGAAGCAGAACCCACGGAGAGGCAGGGCAGTTGGCCCTGGACCACGTAAGGTGCCCCTTTCACCCAGGCTGGGGGGAGGGACCTCTACAGATAGACTCTTGAATTCTGGGGTGGCATTGACCAGAGACTTTTGGGTTGTTGGACTTTGGAGTGATTGGACTTAAGACCCTAAGGGGGAAAGGACATTGCCAAATGTACTTGGGGGGGTGGTTATGGTTTGTGTTATAACTCTGTTTGTGGTGTTTCTCCAATGGGATGCCACATTGATTCCTTCCTTTATTAAAAAGATTTCGCTACACTCAGACTCCGTGCTTGCGAGAGGGGAAGTATTGCCTCCTAGAGGCGCCCAGGAGGGTATGGTATGTAAGTGTCCCAGGTCACTGGGTGGGGGCTCGAGCCGGTTATGCCTTGTGTTATTGAAACGGAACCCCTGGATACTGAACCTGGCCCTTGTTGCTGCCAACTCAGAGGGGCAGAAGGGTTACATTAGCATAAATAAAATCAACTATGCAAATGACCTGTATATGTAAACAGTTTTATTTTCACTGAAGTTTACATGAAATATAAAACCTGTTTCTATATAATTTACTGGGGAGTGAGGAGAAACATCACTGGGTAGACTGGTCCTGTAAGAGTTAGGCTCAGACTCACCTTGCCAGCTGCCTCCCCAACATAATAGGCTTTAAGACTAATAAAATGGAGTCTACTCAGCTCAGTTCAGGAAGGGAGACAGACCTGCAGGGAGTAAGAAGACCCCTGAAAGGGACCCAGGGTCAGGGGAAAGGACTTAGAAGGGTGAACTTCACACCAGCCAGATGGAGAGGCAGGAGCAGAAGTCTCCCAAGGAAGAGGTTTGAGGAAACATCAGGCAGCAGAAACTAGGTTTCGGGAAAGAAAAGTTGAATCCAGCCTAAGGAAATGTAGAGTCAGAGAAAAATGTGTTTTAAGTTGATACTTTAACTATGATGTTGTTTTTATAAACCAGACCCCAGTAAGGGGCGTTATCTGATTTCTGAATGGCTGGGTCCAGTTTTAGGGAAACCCAAGAAGGGGGAACTGAGGTAGTGGCAGGGTCCAGTGCTGGAATGGGTAAGGCTCCCCCCTTACATCAACCCTAAGCTTTCACTCTAAAGCCTCCTTCTAAATATTCTGCAGCCAAAAAGATTTAATTTTTATTATGGGAAGGATTTATATTTTCCTTTGGTTGGTGTGTAAAATTAAGTTACCTTTTCATAAAAACAAGTCAGCAGCATGATTTAATATTGGACTTTTGCTAGTTATAACTAATAACATGAAAAGAAATGTATGAGTAAAACATTCCTGTATCTACCATTAGCAGACTCATACTGAGCTTCTTTACTCCTGTATGAATCGATGCATCTAATCTTACCGGTGTAAGAGTCAGGTATTGAATTAAAGTGAGGCAGTACCTGTATGCCATTTACCCACTGTCCAGTATACTCCTGGTTAGTCGTCAGCCATCTCATCCTTCCTTCCCCATGACGCACATTTTTTTCCCATTGACCTTCATAGATATTTCCAGATTTATAACTACAAGAAACCAAATGAATAAGGAAGTTAATTACTCAGCTATCATATACACTAACAAGGTACAATGGCAGTTAGGTGCCTAAATCCACCAATTTATAAGAAGAGTTACATCTTGTTGCTCGGGAAAAAACAGTAATACTGGGATAGATTTACAATGTTGACACTACTACATTCTGATTTTTCCTTTGTTTATGACTGCAATATATACTACCTAAAGGAAAACATTCCCAGTTGACTACATTTAATAATAAATATCAATTATAATATATTAGGACTCCAATAATTCAAAGGTCATTCAGGGCATCTGGCTTAGCAGACTTTGAAAACTGGGCTCAGCGTGTATCTTTTGAAGTCAAATTCCAACATATAAAAAACTAGGGACTGACATCCTGCTTTGTTGGCATGTCTTGAGAAAGCTAACCTGCTGCCTGTAACTGGAGAAGGTGTCCAGAAGGTTTAGAAGGCAGTGCTCTGGATCAGCTAACAGAGTACAGATGTAAAAAATGTAAACATTCCTGACCAACTTCCCCTATTATCAATTTATCCACATCGGCATTTGTGTGGTGAAGTTTGACGTCAGTGCATGAAGACTTCACATTCTGTCAAACCTCAGAAGATAGTACTAAAAATCTCAGTAATCCTATAATTTGTCTGAGGATAGCATGCCATAAACAATCAACCAAAACACCCTCTCATGCACAATCCCACAAAAGAATTCATTTGTTTGTGAGGGAGGAATGAGGGGTGTTACCATGGAATCAAGAAGAATTCTTTTAAAGAGATGTTTCTGTTTATTGCTGCCAGTCTTTGATTGTTTTATCTTTAGTTGTTTTCTTTGTAGGAATGAAGAAGAAAAAAAAGGCTTACCCAAGTAAAAATTAAAGCCATATACTAGGCCTGGTTCTTCACTGTTCTAGCACCTTCCATAGCCATTTACTCCTGTGCAAAGAAGGGCAAGGTAAATATAGAATTCTACCGTTCTGAGTTGCTAGCATTTTCACCCCTTTGTATATCTCTGAATGACTACACAAACTGCAAGGCAGTAGAGAATCAGGCCCAGTACATGGAACAAAGGATTAGACTGTGTGAGCCAAATAAATATAAATTAATTCTGAAGATGTGCTGAACAAACACGTTATACCTACCATCTTATCCCCCAGCCATCTTTGATGTTGTTTACCCAGTCACCTTCATACCAGGAAGTACCTTCCCGATTATAATAAATGGTACCCTGAAACAAAGAGTATGAGCGGTTTAATTAATCAATACTTAAATATTCACATAAATTTTTTCAGGTAAAATTATATACCATGGATACAGACAAGTAGGAACTTGGGTGGACTTCATCTCACCCCAAAGTTTAAGGATTGGATTAAGAAAGAAAAAGCAGAGTTTGAAATAAGCAGCTTGTTTTTCCTCTCTTTATTAAAAGTGGACAAATTTAGTTATGGTACAAAACTACTCGAAGTGATATTCAAGAGCTATAATTTTATTATTGTTTAATTCTAGCTCTCCTGAAATAAAAAGTTGTCATCACCCCTGTATATGCCAAATATACCAATTATCACTTGTATTCAACCATTCTCTCAGCAGTCGCTAAGAAAAAAAGACTCAATTTATGTTAAAAGCAACCAAAAGTCCAAAATTTAAAAAAAATGATATCCTGTTATTTTCACCAACACTAGCTACATGCTAAGAGAGACCAAGCATTAAGGTGTTAAAAAATGTTAAAAATTACATTTAGCCAAACAATGCTAAGTGGCCTCAGACCCTTTGGAAATGCTTTCATCAATCTATTCTACTCTACATAGGTGCTTATACTGCACTAATCACCATAGTATGGGAGCACCTTTCAGTAATGCATCAGGTGATATGCATGACACTGGTTATGTTTGTTCTTTCCTCTTCACCCCACCTGGAGAAGCATTTTAAGTGAAGTGTTTTATTTTGGTAGTTTTTTTTTTTTTTTTTAACATGTGTTGCTATGATTTATGTTAAAGAAGGCAAGGTCAAAGAAACGCGTATACTTGGAGTGCAATGATGATCCTTAGTTCCTGGGGGAGTTCATTCCACAGCTACTAAGAAAGTTCTGTCTCCCACACAGACAAGATCTACTCTTACTACAAAGAGTTCCACTGTGCTAGGAGAGATTGTGGCCAGCATCCCAGAGCTTTAGGCATTCTTTAAATATCCTGGGCTAAGGCCATGGAGCACCTTAAAGATAAGGACCAAGACCTTGAATCTAAATCAAAATTTTGTGGAAAGCCAATGTAGAAAGTGGAGGACAGGTCTGATGTGCTTTCAGTGACCTATGTTGTAGAGTTTCCTAGGTGCTGAAAACTTCATGCCCAGGTTTGTCACACTGCTGTAGTCCAGCTGAGAAGTGAGTAAGGCATGAATAACTGAGGTCAGGTCATCATCTGCCAGTATGGGATGGAGTCTCCTAGCCATTGGAGATGATAGATAGCACTACTTGCAGATAGCAGTTATGTGAGAGTGCAGCATCAGCAAGTAATCCAAAAGTATTCCTAGACTACAGACCAAACTGACTGTTTGTGGGTGTGTATCTTCAACCAAAGGAGATTACACCATGGCTACAGGCTCTTCCAAATGCTTTCCTCTACCCATCAGCATCACTTGTCTTGCTTGGGTTCAGCTTCAGCTGGCTGTTCTTCATGAGTTGAAGGCCATCTTGGTGGTAGTGTTGTAGCTGTATGTGGTGAAGACTAGGTAGAGCTGTGTGTCATCTAGATATTGCTGGCACTTGAGTTCCTGACATCTGACCGCTTCACCTAGTGATTGCATGTAGATGTTGAAAAGGACTGTAGAGAGAGAAAAGATTCTTCTGGGACTCCACAAGCGAGTGGACTAGTGGGTGGAGGTGCAGTTTCCCCATCACTACAAAAGTTTGAGTCTTCCAGGGAAAACTCAAACCATATCAGCACATTACCCTGGGCCCCTGCAACCTCTCTCAGGTGAGACAGCAGAACCTCATGGTCTGTTGACTGTTGCAGACAGGCCCAAGAGGATGAGAATGGACATCTGTCCTCTGTCTACTGACAGGAGGAGATCATTCATCAGTGCCACTAAAGCGGTTTGAGTTCCATATGCTGGCCTGAATCCTGAATCTGTTATAGCTGTGACTTAACTAAATCTGGAAATAAGGCATGAATTTTTACAGTGAGGGCAATTAACCACTGGAACAATTTATCAGAGTTGGGGTGGATTCTACATCACTGGCAATTTTTAAGTCAAAGTTGCATGTTTTTCTAAAATATCTGCTCTAGTTCAAACAGGAATTATTTCAATGAAGTTGTATGGCCCATGTTATGCAGAAGGTTAGACTAAACGATCATTGTGGTCCCTTCTGACCTCAGAATCTATTAACGACAGTAAGCAGACTGAGATAAAGCAGCAGTACTGTTGGTGTCACTAAGCATAACCCTAAGTAACTCGGGAGGGTGGAAGGCCACAAGGGTATGGAGCCTTCCGGGTTTTAGGCCTCAGCAAACAAGAGTCCTTCCATGTTTAAACTTTAATCGACCTAAAAGGCCAGGTGTAACAGCCGTTATCAGTTGCAACAGTTCTAACTGTCTAAAGCAGAAATAATGATGCCTGTGCACCTTTAGCAGAAGGACAAGATAACTTGCAGAAGGAAAACTTACTAACGAGCTGCCGCGGCCAAGATTACTTAATGCACCTGCGCTTACGTAACTGCTACAGGGGGATGAAGGAGGAGGAGGAGAGAGGGGAAGAAAGAAGAAAGAGAAAAAAAAAAACTTATAAAAAGGGAAAAGCCACTTGTATTAGGTGTGCTGGATCTGAGGCATGCTAAGTCTCCCAGCACCACTTTGAGATCTCAAATAAACTGGCTTGCTTCTCCACCTCGGTGTGTTTATTGGCGCTAAGCACTCCAGGCACGGACCACTGTTGCTCGCCTTGGGCATTCTTCTGTGCCTGCAACAGTACTCTGACTCATCTAGAGTTCCACTTTAACTACTAGAGCCAGTTCTGCAATGGCATCCTTCAGAAGGCATAGAACACAACTGGGATGCTGCCCTAATTGTTCTGTTCTCTTCCTCTGGACAGTTCTCTCAGTGTCATTTCTTCTTCCAGATGGTGTTTCTGGTCTGCTCAGTTGTCTGCAATAAGTACTTTTAACAACAGATCTCAAATGTATCCCAGAATCCTTTGTACCAGTTACAGACGTGCTTCAAATGAGGCAACATAACAAATGTCAAAAAGGATTCTGAGACACAGCTGATAAAGATTCCCACTGCTCATGACTGAGCAGAAACAAGGACAACATTCTGGAGGGCTGAATAAATATATAGTAAAATGTAGTCCTTACAGAGCTTTACATACTTCAAACGCTTTACAAACATCCACTAATACTGTACTTTCTGAGGGTGTTACAACAGCGTAACTCCTCACTTATAAAGTCATCCTGGTTAACACTGTTTCGTTGTTACGTTGCTGATCAGTTAGGAAACATGCCCGTTTAAAGTTGTGCAATGCTCCCTTCTAACATCGTTTGGCAGCTGCCTGCTTTTTCCACTGCTTGGAGGAAGAGCAGCCCATTGCAGCTAGCTGGTGGGGGCTTGGAACCAGGGTGGACCAGCAGACTCGCTATAAGCTCCCTGCTCCCCTAAGCTCTCTGTGCAGCAGCTGTCCAGCAGGCTAGCAATTGCAGCTGTCCCTCCCCCCACTGCCATGTGCTGCTCCTGCCCTCTGCCTTGGAGCTGCTCCCTGAGACTCCTGCTTGCTGGGGGGAATGTGGGGGGCTAATGTCAGGGTGTCCCCCTCCCCCCTGCACCCCACCTTCCATAGAGCAGGGGGGACACATGACAGGGCTCAGGACAGAGGGAGCTTGCTGGCAGCAGCAGTTGCGTTCTCAGCAAGCGGATCTAATTAACAAGGCTGTGTACTTAGAGGGGAAGCGTGCATCTCTCTCACACACACCGTGTGTCTCTCTGTCTGCGATGCTCTCTCCCCTTCCTTCACTCCTGGTGCCTTGTAGAGAGTTAACCCTTGAGGGCTCAGTCAATTGCTAGTTCATCATTTAGCAGTAAGGTATTCCCTGGAAAATATCCTACCCTCTGACTCCTCCACCTCAACCAAGCTTCACAATCATCATCACTGTGTACCAGTATTAAATTGTCTAAAACTTATACTGTCTCTGTCTCTCTGTGTGTGTAGTATATATATAATATAGTCTTTTGTCTGGTGAAAGAAAAAATTCCCTGGAACCTAACCCCCTCATTTACATTAATTCTTATGGGGAAATTGGATTCACTTGACATTGGTTTGCTAATGCCGCATTTTTCAGGAACATAACTACATAACTACAATATTAACTATACGATTATGATAGAGCAAAAACTCCATGACCATACAGAAGTGAGCGTCCAGATTGGCCCATTGGTGACCATCTAGAGGAGCCTGTGCTACTCAAGTGCCTTTTAGAGATGATGCACAAGGGCCTACATTTTCAAAAGTGACCAGTGATTTTGGGTACCTCAATTTATTGGTGTCCAACTTGAAACATCTTAAAGAGGCCTGATTTTCAGAAAACACTGAGAACCCACCTCTTACAATGAGCCCCAATTTAAGTTGGGCATACAAAATCACTAGCTTTTTTGAAAATTTAGGCCTGCATGCTAATCCCACAGTACTTAGACTAAAGACTTAACTATTGTCATAATTATTATTAGCATACTTAGGCTACTATCTTCAGCACATTTGGGGAGCAAAATTTGGCTAACTGCTCTTTCAGCAAAGTATTTTGTGCCATTATTGCCAATATTTATGAAACAGCCTCTGGTTCTTCGCCTCTTGATCAGCTTGGTCATCATCTAACTAGAGCTTCCTAAAAGGGCACGTAACATACATATTTACTAGTTAATTTTAAGGCAGAAAGTTGGGGTGTTCACACAATGCATCCCTTTTAACAGAAAAGGTCTTGCCTCACCAGGACCATTCATTTTAATTAACATACGCTACATCAGATATATTTCATTAGGATAATTCATAGTTTATGTACCAGTTGAGTCCCACCTAAATCCCCCACATAAATGATGCAGAAGCCCTGTGCTAACCCTCTTTATTGACTTTCATCCCAGATGTCACTGGTCCAGATGATAAGTTCATCAGTGCGTTTCTTACTTACCTTTCCATGTCTTTTGCCTTCACACCATTGGCCAATGTATGAAACTGGATGGGTGCCACACTTGTAAATGCCAAAGCCATGTCTAACTCCATTCTTCACCTCTCCTTCATACATGCTGCCATCAGGCCATGTGTAACTGCCATTATACATCTGCACATTCTTAACAAAATTCCCCTAGGATATTAAATTATAAATTGATTACTCTCTCAAGTGAGACAGTAGTATACTCATTACTCCTCCTGGCTGTAAGGGAGATGAGAGTAAACATTTGCGGGAGACAGTATGTAGGGTATGGGCTAAGCTGTCCTGAAGGAAGGGCCCTAGAAGCAGCCAAGCCCAAGGAGAAGTTCTGAGTTGCACAGTATGTTATCTTATTGTTGATTTGTTTGTAAAAAAGCCAAACCGCAGGAAGGAGGCAAGTTTGGATTTTAAAGTGCATGCACTGTGTTTGTAGAGCAAGCTGGGAAAGGCACCTGTTATCAGTGCACAAACAGGAAAAAACACAACTAACTCTAGTTACATTTTGTGTGTTCTTTAAATTTAATACACAGCCACTACAGTAAGTTTGCTATTGCCACCTGCAATCATCTAACCTACATGCTTTCCTATAATTTGCTTGTATAGATTGTAATCAGCTGTATGATACTTTAAAATTATTTACATTGCACTTTACCTCATACTTCACTCCATCAGCCCATGTATAAGTCCCGTGTCCATGCATGAGTCCTTCAGAAAACATGCCCTTCAAAATAATACACATTCTATTGTTTTTATTCCTTTATCACAACTTAGGTCTATAGCTATTAAGTAGTTTGAGGAGAGGTAACATGTTTTAATTAACTCCCCTCTAACTATCAGCACTAAAAGAACTAAGTTTTGAATATCAGCAGTCCTTAGAAACTACAGAATCCACTATTCAATACACACAAAATTTAGATGTGCAGTTCCCAATTAAGTCAAAGGGAGTAGCAGCATGTCCTCCTCCAGGGGAAGAATTTTTCCATTACATTTTGGGGATATTTACACAGCAAGCAGCAGCAAGCCTCCAATCCTGAGTCAACAGACTCAGGCTCACAGGGCTTGTGCTACCACACTAAAAATAGCTGTGTAGACCTTGTAGCTCAGGCTGGAACTCAGGCACTGAAGCCCATGCAAACCCCACTCCCTAGACTTCAGCACTTGAGCTGCAATGCCTATGCAGCTACTTTTAGCACCATAGCACAAGCCCAAGTCTGTTGACCCAGGCTTGGAGCCTTGTTGCCACAGGCTGTGAAGTTGTACCCTAAGTGCCTTATCAAAGATGTACCCATAAACAGAATGCTGTATATACTCACTCTGTATAAATTTCCTCCCTGAAAATATGCTATACCTTCTCCATCATATAATCCATGGACTTTTTCTCCTTCATAGCTATAAAGAAAACAAACTAACGATGAAATAATCAAATCCCTAGAAGTAAACCAGAAACAACAGAAGTTAAAAAATAATGACTATTACTTTCCAACAAAAGCCAAATTACATTGTTAGCATCTGTTAAGTTCCATTCTGGAAGAGGTGGGGTGAAAGCATATACTGTATTTTGCTACTGGGTGGAACATCAGGCTTGCTCCCATTTCAAGACCAAAGTACTGGCAGGAAGTAGGCACCCCCCTGCACATTATGCACCTCACTCTAAATGTTAAGCAGTACCAAGTATTATGCAATTACACTAGTGTATTCACTTTATATAGAAAACTACATGTACACTTCAAGTGAAATTAATTTTACGCAAATAAAGTAAGGAGAATCAGGCTTTATGGAGGGGAAGCAAGATTCTAGAGCCAGGGCACAGGGCTGCAATACAGCTCTCCATCCACAATAAGCACTACTATTATGGAGTATTAAGGCCATTTGAACTCTGATCATATGGGCCCATCCCCATTGGCACCCTCTTTTCAGTAACTTGCCAACATCCCTTGCACAGCCAGTCTGCTGGTGTTCTACTACACCATGGGTCTTAAATGGAGCAGACAACTTTGTGCGCACACACACATTCTAGTTACCACTACCCTGTCTTGCAGTGCATTTGTGTCTGATGTCTATCTGCCTTTTAGACTGTAAACTCCACAAGACAGGAGCTATGTCCATGAGTATGTTTTGCACAATACCAAGCACACCGCAGGTACTTAAATAGTAAATCCTTAGCTAGTGGATGTGTTTTTAACTAAACTGACATGTTTTTAACATACTTTTCTATAATAAGTTGAGTTAGAATAGGCTCCTCATAATACTGAGCTGCTTCTTGGATCAGAGGTTCTTCCATCTCTTTTGATTCTTCTTGGGATTCTAAAGGCCTTGCTTGTGCTTCCTCTGCTTGATTCAATGATGTCTGGACATATGACAGCTGCACTGAAGAACTACCTTCAAATGAAGTATCAGGTGGAGGAGGAGGGGCAGGTGTTAACTTCTCTGTTTTTTTGCCATCTTTCTTCTTATCTTTAGCCATTGCCACTGAATTGCCTCAAAGCTTTGTTTTTCTGAACAAAAGGCTTTAGCTTCTTTTGCCTATTTTTTACATCAGAGGTTTAGTTTTCAGAATCTGAACTCATTTAACTGAAAAACAAAAAAAGCAAACATGATAAAAATCTGATTTCTCTCCCCTCATTGCCCCTAAAAACAATATTTTTAAAAGTTTTATTGCTGTATGGTCATTGCAACCATTTCCTAAAAGTATTTAAAGTAGAAGTGTTAAGATGTTTCATGAGCTTCTAGGGCAGTGGTTCTCAATCAGAGGTATACATACCCCTAGGGGTACACAGAATTCTTCCAGGGGGCACATCAACTCACCTAGGTATTTGCCTAGTTTTACAACAGGCTACATAAGAAGCACTAGCAAAGTCAGTACAAGCTAAAATTTTATACAATTACTTGTTTATACTGCTCTATATATTATATACTGAAATGTAAGTACAATAATTATATGGTAAAAATGAGAAAGTAAGCATTTTTAATAAGTGTGCTGTGACATATTTGTATTTTGATGTCCGATTGTGTAACCAACTGAACTGTAACTTGGGGTACACAAGACAAATCAGAAAGGTATACAGTAGTGCGGAAAGGTTGAGAACCACTGTTCTAGGGAAATGAGGGTGGCAGGAATGCACTAGATTCCATTCATAGTTTTGGGGAAAATAATGGGTTACAGATTCACCTGATACCTGTAACACCCAACATGACAGTTTCTGGAAATAAGGTAATGCCACATATTTGTGACTGCAAAGGATTATGTGAAAAATCACAGAACAATGTGGTTGTCTAGAATCGTGACTCCTACTGTTTTGTGGTTAAATCTTCATGGCTGATTATTCCTGATTCTGTAAGGCAGTGATATTAAATGCTCTATTAGGTAGCAATGATTATGGGGCAATTAAAAACAAACTCATTAAACCCCCAGGGGTATCTGGTTAAAGCAAATGTAAAATTATATTAGTTCAAAAGATGGTGGAAAATTTACAAACCTCCCGCAAACCCAAGCTGCGGTTCTGTTGCAACTAGCAGGGTGTGGAGATTCCTGAGACTAATTTCTCCAAGCTAGAAAACTTCTCTAGAAGGAGATGGCAATTTACCCCCGACTCCTCAGCTACATTTGCAAAGACACCTGAGGCGATTGTATCATCACTGGATTCTCTATCCCCCAGCACCCACAACAAACCGGGCAGAAAAATCGATATGGGATGCCTAGGACCAGTTGCGCCCGAGGGTCTCCGGCGGGCGCGTTCAGCAGCCCCCAGGACGGCTGGCCGGGCAGCACGAAGCTCCTGGCTCCGTCGCCCACCACGCAGAGGGAAGCCAGGACCCCCTGCTCGGTCCCCAGGGTTCCGGCCAACGCCCGGGGCCTCCTCTATCCAAAGAGGAGGGTGGCGAGGACGGGCTGTTTCTGGGCCCGTCTCTCTGGCTCCTGCCACAGCGTTCTACGCCCGGAGTCAGTAACCATAGTAACCGGCGGCAGGGCAGAAAGCCACTCACTCGTCTTCTTAAAGGGACCGCCGCCAATTTCCCTCCCCTCAAGTAATGGGCTAGACGACCCCCTCCGGCAGGCGGGGCGCGGCTCCGGCTTTGCTGTGCGCGCCTGCAGCAGCCCCGGCCTGCAGCTGGAATGGCCCCCCCCGCACCTGACCCGCCGCCTCTGGCTCCCAGTGGCAGTAACGCTCATGGCAGATTCAGAGACACGTTTTTTCTACCCCAGGGACTGCAGCACAGCTGGTGCCAGGCAGGCACGAGGGAAGGTATTTTTCTTCTAGTAGCCCAGACCCAGCGTTTCCTTTTGGTTTCTTTGCACCACCATGATGGTTTTAGCTTATTTCTGCAATACACGAGGTTCTACAGTAAAGAAAGCTGGCTCTAAAGCCTCAGCCTGCCTTTTGGAAGACGTTTGGATACTTAGCAGCTGTTCAGCACTTACCCAAATAAGCTCAGAGTACTTTATTCATGGTACAGCATCATGCCTACATCACATACAGGGAAACTAAGGAACAGAGGCAGATTTAAGTAGATTCTGCCCAACTTCGCACAATTCAATAACATAGCCAGGAAGAGAATGCACATCTTCTACCTTGCACTTCCACATGCTATTCCAGGGGTAGGCAACCTATGGTACTCATGCCAAAGGCGGCACACAAGCTGATTTTCAGGGGCACTCACCTGCCTGGGTCCTGGCCACTGGTCCAGGGGAGCTCTGTATTTTAATTTAGTTTTAAATGAAGCTTCTTAACATTTTTAAAACCTTATTTACTTTACATACAACTATAGTTATGTATTATAGACTTACAGAAAGAGACCTAAAAATGTTAAAATGTATTACTAGCATGCGAAATCTTAAATCAGAGTGAATAAATGAAGACTCGGCCCACCACTTCTGAAAGGTTGCCGACCCCTGTGCTAATCCATTAGCAAAGACAAAAGCAAGTTGCAAACACCCTCCTCTAAAAATAGCATGTAAACACAAGGATGTTAAACAAAAATACACTTTTCTTGGTTCCACCAAGGTCAGAGTTTTGTCACTAACTTTCAATAAGCCCAGGATTTTACCTCCTGGTGCCAAAGTAACCAATATAATAACTGCTTTGTTTCTACAGTGAAAGAAGCTCCTAATTTGAAGATGGCCTTCCTCATTCCTTACCATTGGTGGTGGGGGGGGGTCAGATGATTGCTTGCTTTCATTCTCAGAAAAGGAATCTTTTCTTGAAAGAATGTTTATGGAGTAAGGCTCAGTAAGATGCTGTTTAAGAGGCAGAGGTGGATGTCAGAGGTACACAATTCTTTCATCCTCTCCTTAACACGAGTGTTTAATGTTTAGTAGTGAGAAACATTAAACTGAACATCAGAAAAACCTTGACACAGAATTGCAATTAATAGTGAAAAGAGAAAATACTTTCATCTATACAAATATGATTTATTTGAAATGTTACACAAGAGGCACTATAGCCTACAATATATAATTTTACTTTGTCATACCATAATACAGTCTCTATAAAAAGTGTGTTCACCTAAAGTCTTGAACTTCCATATAAAAGTTTATTTTTTAAATATCTCAGCTGCCAAAAAAAAAAATGTAATATGCAAGGCCAGCTATGACAAAAGGAACGTATTTACAAGTAAAATCTGATATGTCTTTATAGAGGAGTAATAAAGAAAGATTACAGGATGCCTGTGTTGTTCAGGTAATATTTAAATATACAAAATGGAGGCTAAAACTGTCACTTCTTTGACAAAATAAAAAAAGTTCCATGATAAAATCTGTAATTCAAACAGAAGTGGATTAATAACATTGCCAATGAATTAAAAGTAAAAAAACACTAATAAAATACACACAAGGGTCTGCTATTCCTGAGAAATTATATCTAAATTGATTATGTGCCTCATAGTTGGCCTTCCATGGGGACAGTTCCAAGGATGCTCAATCTCACCCATGTGAGTGATCAATTTCTTCATCTCATTTACAGTAAGTGCAGTTCCAATCATCACCTGTGAACAAAAACACAAAAACAAAGTTTAAACAATAATATTTTCTTTCTCCCTTATGGCAAATTGCTGCACAAAAGCTGTACTTCTCCAATTACAACAGCAGACAAGATACTGTGCAAGACATTAAAATAAAGAGACCTACAGGACAATCAAAATCTAATTTAAGACCATGTACAAAGGGCCCAATTCTGCCCTTAGCTGTACTGAAACTGGTATAATTAGAGACTTCAGTGAAGTTACTTTTGATGTACACTGGGACAAAAGATCAGGATCAGGACCAAGGATGTTAGGTGTCAAAATCCACTAGCAACACAGAGTCCAATTAAATATACAGTGTATACTAATAAATATACATAAAATGCAGCACTTACAGATTTTCTACAAGCTCGAGAAGCAAACATCTGTCTGACCCTGGAGGGCCTACACATAACTCCTGGGCAATCACTTAACATGAAAATCAACTCCTCTACGTCCTGTGGACCAAAAGTCCAATTTTTGCTTGTTGGCAAGGAAATCAACTTAACCCTTTCAGTTACAGGAGCTGGAAGATTTTTTTAAAAAGGCAAAATATTTAATAGAGAAACAGTTTATCAATGCAAGTAAACATTTCATTTTGTTTATTGATTGACAAATAAGTAAGAATTTAAATGTGCTCTTTCCATAAGTCAATCCATAATGATCCCTACATGAGTACTAAAATTTAAATTAGCAAAAAGTCTTTTGAGAGATGTTCTAATTTTACAAAAATTCTAACATTTTAAAAACTGGACAGCTTGAAAGAGCTGACTATCTAAAGTTATTTTTGAAGCTGTGTAACTAAAAATAATTAGTTTGTAAAAGTTTAATAATTAGCATCCCTATTTTAGGGGGGGGAAAAAAACAACAACCACCACCCTTGAAATTAAAAATGCATAATCGTGCATGGCCTGGCCTGTATATTCTTGAAAAATGCCACAAGGGATAACAGACATTTTCCTCTACGGCACACAATACTTTACACTACATAGTGATTTTTGCTCTGAGACTCTGACATAAATAAGTATTATCCTCATTTTACAGATGAAAAAAAATGATGCACTTAGCTGTTAAATGATTTGCCCAAAACCACAGAGCAAGTTAGTACTAGGGCCAAAAAGAGAACCCAATAATCCCAACTGTTAGTTCTCTTCTCTATCAGATCATTTGTGTGCCTATATGTAACCCTGTTATTCCAACAAGGGTTTTATTATTGTAATGCAAGAAGAATAAACTCACTATCTCTTGCAGTGGCAACTGGGTCTATTAGGTCACTACCACATGCTAAGAATTACTGTAGGAGTCATAGAATCATAGATTTTAAGGTCAGAAGGGACCATTATGATTATCTAATCTGATCTCCTGCACGACGCAGGCCACAGAATCTCACCCACCCACTCCTGTATCAAACCTATGTCTGAGCCACTGAAGTCTTCAAATCATGGTTTAAAGACTTCAAGGTGCAGAGAATCTTCCAGCAAGTGACCCGTGCCCCACGCTGAAGAGGAAGGCAAAAAAACCCAGAGCCTCTGCCAGTCTGCCCTGGAGGAAAAATTCCTTCCTGACCCCAAATATGGTGATCGGCTAAACCCTGAGCATGTGGGCAAGACTCACCAGCCAGTCTTGGAATTCCAGGAAAGAATTCTCTGTAGTAACTCAGATCCCACCCCATCTAACATCCCATCACACGCCATTGGGTTTATTTACCGCTATATAACTCTTTATCATTTCAGTTTCTTAAATTAAATATTTTCAAGAATCATAGAAGAAAAACAGTATGCATTGAATATGGCACATCAATATTTAAGACCATATTTTGCAATACTACTGACAACTTCTATCAATTTAATCTTGTTTACGAAGTGAGAAGAGGAAAACTGTAAACTTTTCTAGTTTGAATGAGTCTGGATCCAAACTTACCATCTTCATCAATGACAAAATCAAACCCATTTTTTCTAAATATCTCCAGGTTTTCAATCAATATAATTTCATTTACAGCAGTTAAATTAAGATTTTGTGGCCTATGAGAGAAGAAAAAATTAAATATATATCTTAAGCCAAATTACAAAGTTGTGTGATATGACAACTGAATTAAAAACAAATTAAATTCTGGCTCTGACACTTAGGCACTATGTCCTTAACCATGTCCCCATAGTTTCTCTGGGTTTTACCCAGGCTTATGTTCAGTACATCTAAGAGTAAGCCTGACCTATCTTAAAGGGTGTTGTAGGAATTAATATTGATAACAGATTTTGGATATGTAAGGTGCTACATAAGTATGATTATTAAAATTCCTGTGAAACATTGCATTAAGCTTATAAAATTCCAAAATTCTAAGAGAGTTACCAAGGCTGAAATTCAGCAGTTTAGTTCTGCAACTGCCAAGCCATAACAACAGTTATAAAGGAGAATTTAAAATTTTAGAGAACTGCAGAAACACAGTACCAGCATTTGGCTTGTCTTTTCCTCTCTACGGTCCTGATCCAAAGCCAAATGAGTTCAATGGACAGACTCTGATTGACTTTGAGGACTTTGAATCTGTTCCTGTAATTCCAATTCACCGAAGTACTTACACAAATGCTTAAATTTTAAGCATATGCTTAAGTGCTTTAATATACTGAAGCCTAAAACTCTCCTTTCCTCATGCATGCTTCCCTTCTGTCAGATTCCAGCTAGACTTTTCTATAAAATGCCCATACCAAATGTTTCCTTTCCTGACATATTTACTTAAGATTCTGCACTAATCTTCAGCTAAACTTGTCCCTTAAGCTTCAAGGCATTTCTCACGTTATTTACAACATTTTGATACGCACCAGACAACCGGCCATCACAGCCTTGATGGGCCATTAGGAAGAAAGAATAAGACTGCGAAGATACTAATCTCTCTGTGACGGTGCCTCCTATAAGGCTTTATAGAATATGCTTATGACTGTATATGTGACATAACTAGAATATGTTTTATGCTACATATGCCATGTAATATATCTCTGTAAAGGTTATGATCTACTGAATCTATTCATCCTATTTGTATGCATGTATCATTTTTGTACTTGAAGTTAGGAATATTGGCTGTATACTTGCTTGATTTTAACTAGTTTAGGAGAGCATTTGATCAGCTTCTTGAGAGAAGTGCAAATTAAGTGCCCAATCAAAAACCACTTAATCCAACAATGAACTTGAAGATGCCAACCCACATCTGATCTTTCACAGGAATGTGGCTTGGCTGGTAAAAACTGAGTCATGCATGGACATGGGGCTTGCCCATGTGACTCCAAAACTCCATCTTGGAGGTGCACTTTGCATAGGAGAGAGGAGGGGGTCTCCACCCACAAGAGAAAGTCTATTTAAACCCCTGGGAAACCCCTTCATTGGGTTTTCAGCTGGCTGAAGAGAGAGCTTCTCCACCCCCAAGGATACCTGAAAGAAGCTGGAATAAAAGACAGTAGCTGCAGGGGCTGTGAGTGATTGCTGGACTCAGACTAGAAGGAGATTAGTCTGTAAAAGGAAGCTTACTGGGTGAGGTTTTTATCTATATTCAGTTTCTTAGATACAGACTTGTGTGTTCTATTTTATTTTGCTTGGTAATTCACTTTGTTCGGTCTGTTACTTCTTGGAACCACTTAAATCCTACTTTCTGTATTTAATGAAAATCACTTTTTACTTATTAATTAATCCAGAGTATGTATTAATACCTGTGGGGGCAAACAGCTGTGCATCTCTCTATCAGTGTTATAGAAGGCGAACAATTTATGAGTTTACCCTGTATAAGATTTATACAGGGTAAAACAGATTTATTTGGGGTTTGGAACCCATTGGGAGTTGGACATCTGGGTGTTAAAGACAAAAACACTTCTGTAAGGTGCTTTCAGTTAAGCTTACAGCTGTTAGGGGATGTGGTTGAGACCCTGGGTCTAGGTTTGCAGTAGGCTAGTAGGTGTGGCTCAAACCAGGCAGGGCACTGAAGTCCTAAGCTGCCAGGGCAGGAAAGCAGGGGCAGAAATAGTCTTGGTACATCAGTTGGCAACCCGGAGGAGGTTTCTGTGATCCAACCTATCACCTACTCTCCTTCCTGAGACACTACTAGGTCAGGTGATAAGAACACCTGATACAAAATACCACTTTGGACACTGCCAGTACTTTTCCTCTGTAGGGGGATGGGGATCAAAGGTTTCCTGCCTTAGGAAAATCCCTTTTAAGGCTGGGGAGGAGTTAATCTGGATTCTTCTCCATTGCCTACCCAAGAAGAAGGACTGCTGAAAGAACCTGAAGAGACAAAGGAACTAACCTGAAGGGAAAGGCAGGGGTGAGTCTAGACTGAGATAGGGGTCCAGTCTGTAAAAAGAAATAACAAACTCTAAGCTACTGGAACTCTGCAACTTACCTAAAATAACATTTAGGGTGAGAAATTACTTCTTGAAACCACTTTCTGTAAGATCTTAAATTTAGTATGTGTTTTTTGTTTTATTTGCTCAGTAATCTGCTTTGTTCTGTTTGCTATCCCTTATAATCACTTAAAGTCTGCCTTCTGTAGTTCATAAATTCGTTTTGTTTATTAATAATCCCAGTTTGGTCAATTTCTAACTGGGAGGTGGAGGGCAAGAAGTTGTGCATCTCTCTCTTCATATTGAGGGAGAGGGTGAATTTTCTTATGAGCTTTTTATACAGCGCAAGACAGTATTATTTTGAGTTTATTCCCCAAAAGGGGTGTGGACGTGAGCGATGGGTGAATCCTCTCACACAGAGCTGACTTCAATTTGTGTCTGCAGCTGGGTGTGGCCCTACCTGTGTGTGTGTGTGCGCTGCAAGCGGCCAGAGAGCCTAATTCTGCAAAGCAGAGAGAGGGAATCCAGGCTGGTGGAACTGGATGGGCTCATGAAACCCCAGTACATCAGGTGGAATCCCAGAAATGGGGGGGAGGGTCCAACCCATCATACAGAAGTTCAACGTGACTAAAAGTGCACTTAGCACACTGAAAGTTCCAGAGCATTACCATGTATTTCACTGGAAGTGGAGTTTCACTGCATCCATTTACTATAGTAGGTTCCAGCTGTTTCAAACCAATGTTAATAGTAACACACTAAGGACACTTACGCTATCAGCTTCTGACCTTGGAGAACGTTGTGCTGTTGTAACATCTCGAAGTTGTATTTTTCATCAGTAGCATGTTGGTCAATTATGAAGAGATCAGAGTTCAGCTTGGCTATTATAAAACCTAAATTGAACTGACCTATGATTTCCATTTTTGCAAACATCTCTTTACTGTATATAGAAAAACAAACAGATTATAAACTATGATAACTCGTATGTAAAGATTTAAGAGCTATCTCCCTCCTTTTCAATAGGAAAGGGTAGGCCTGTCCACACCGACAACCAAAATATTTACTGTCAAGAATATCTGTTTCAGACCCTCACTGTCCAGTCCCCATCTGAGTCAGTCCATCTCCAAAGCTGCTCTACCCCCAAACTTTACAGTATTTTAGAAGAGGCAACATGAAAACTGGGCTCCACACAGTTGAATACCACCAGAGAAATACCTCAATAATTATAAATGTGGTGTTTCTTTGAATACACCACTCAACATACTCCAGATTATTACTAAAGAGTAGTTTATAAAATGTGTGGCACTATCTGTTTATTATGCACATTTCCATATTCTACATGGACCTATATGTTTGCAGAAGCTTGAGTTACCTGATGAAACAAATTGCAAAAAAGGTGCTAACACAGTAATGTAGGTTTATCATTCATATATAAACCTACATCTCCAACATTAACAGATCAAAGCTTTCTTGTAAATACTATTAACGTATATTTTTCATCAACTTTGTTTATCGTTTAGTTAACATAAGTTAACAAGAAGATGCAAATACCTGATTTCTTTTCTTAATTCATCCTCTGCTGTTTTATTGTCTCCGGGGCTAATCTTTGCTCTAAATCTTCTATAATTCTGTGTTTCTGCCTTTTTCTGTTGCTGCTGTATTAGCCTTTTTACTCTTTCTGCTAAAGAGCTCATAGAGAACTTAAGTGGCACAGTTTTCTTTTTAATTTCAATTGGTACATCAACATGTGGTGCTGATGCACAGTTCTCAGCATTTCTCAGTTCTGGACAGATGGCTGCCTTTAAATTAACTTGCTCACTTTTAAAACGCTTCACATTTGGGGGCAAACTATTGGCTTGATGAGGTAACTCACTCCGTTCATTCTGTTCACCCATTTGGGTCAATTCACGTTCAGCCCCTGAAAATTTGGCATCACATTCCAACGATTCCTCACTAAGTTTGACAGTTTCAAGACATACACTTTGAAGCTCCTGTTTTGAAATAAAGAACTCTTCTTCAGGTGAGCTGCCTGCACTTTCATTGCTGAGGCAGATACCAACTTCTGGAGTACTAAAGCCAACATTTGACTCTGCAGAGGTGCTACCACATCCAGAATCTGTGTCATTTTCTAACTTCCTCAAATCTCTGCTAGTAACTGAGTATGTATTTGAGTCCATCTGCCTCCAGTGTTCAGACTCCTTGGTGGAGATGGACTTTTGACTCTTTACAGGACTTGAAGTATTAAGTTCTCTCTTCCCCAGGGAGTTGTGTTGCTTTCTGACATTGCTAGGGCTCTGAAAACTGCTCTCTGTCATTTGATGGAGAGAGAATGACTCTCTTAATCTGACAATAGTCATTGCTCTTTTCTCTTCTCCCCTTGGATTCTGGGCTGCAGAATCAAGCAGCACTCCTGTCTGGGGCTTTTCTGTTTCTTCTGCTACTATCTTTTTGAAGTTACCTAATAAAATATGAATGGAGAAAATTGTAAATTTTCATTAAATGCAATTAAAAAACAAAAACATCAAACATTTAGGAGACTGAACGACTTATTTGGAGGGACTGGGCAAAGAACAGGGGGAGGGAGAGATTGGTAACAAGCCATATAGATGTCACCAGGTTGAATGTAACCCTGATTAGCAATGCTGAAAGCTGTTACAATTTGATGGCTGTTCAGTAGCTCTTTTATATTTTTTAAAATAAATCTCATATCCAACGCAGGGCAGTGAGGAACTTGGTACCACACATGCTTGTGTTACACCTGATCAGTGGATAATTAGGGGACAACTTCATCTCCTGAGATGCAAATAGGCCAGCACAAAATTTACTTAAAGAAGAAACTAGGTTTGTCTAGGCAAGCAACCCAAAGTTGCTTTTTTATGATGTATAAAGGAAGCCTGAAAAGCTTTTAAAGCTTTTGTATGGGGGGGGGGGGGTGTGTGTGCGCGCGCGCGCGTGTGTGTGTGTGTGATGGGATTTTTTTGTTTGTTTTTAACTAAGTTCAGATCAATCTTGACAACATACTCTGCATTGCTGGAGTCTGACTACAGACTGTGGACTAGAAATTTGCTAATAAGCTTATCTGTTTCATTAGCAAATATGCCTGCTATCAGAAAGTTAATTTAAAAAATACATCTTTTTCATCTTTTTGAGCTCTCCAACATCGGCCACACCCACAGTGACTTCCACAGTTAACATTAATGTACCTGTAATATCCAGAAGTTTTTGATTGATGTTAAGTTTGTTAACATTGCTACCAAACATTCCCACAAGAGACGTCTTTAAAATTGCTAGCAAAACTTTCTCCTGTTGCAGTAAAATTTGCCTCTTGTCAGGAGTTACATTGATGTCAACACACTCTAAAAATAAAGGAAAGCTATTAATTATATTTCAGATTAAATTATAGAAATTTTTGTTCCTTCCATCCTTGGATTGAAATTCCCTTATTTTTCCCCCTCTTTATTTCACAGAGTAAGACAGATGCCACTGGTAATATGGATAATATGGCTGCAAACACAACACTGCTAAATCACCTGCAGATTCAGCAACAGTGGTGAAAAATACAGCTTCTGCATTTTACGACATTTTAAGTTCCCCAATATTTAATTCTACCCAGTAGACTGCCTTTTTCACCCTGGTCTAGACTGGCATAGAAAGTTACTTCTGGTTAGTGTACAAACAATAATAGAACATGTTCCGATTACAGATCAGAAGCATCTTCACAACACAACAACTATTCATCTACTAAGTCCAAAAGCTACTTAAAACCCCAATGATTCCAAAGCTATGCAACTACATATGTTACGTATTTATTATTTCTAGCATTTTACAAAGGTTAATGGACATTGATTAGAAGAACTCACCAGAATCTACACAAATGTTAAGAACGATAAACGGATATTGGTGCTTATTGTACATGTGGTAAACTTCATTCACAACTTTGGAAATCTGCACAGAACAAGTGATACCATTACTTACTTCTATTCTTTACTGATACATGTTATCTAATACAGTAATAAACAAACTTCAGGTGTGATCTAGCAAATCCTTATTCACATGACTAGACCTTTACTCACTCGAATAGTACCACTGTAGATAAAGAGGCTAAAGTGAGTATTTGCAAGATAAGACCTATATGTACAAGTTTCCAATCTGGTCGTTTCCTGGGACTCTTTTGACCTACCACCAGACTTTATACCTTTCCTTTACTAGATCAATACAAAGGAAAAAGTAGTAACAACCATTACTAGGTCTAGACTGAAAAAGAGAAACGAGAGAATCAAGCAACTGTAAGTAGGGTTCGCAGAAACTGCTTTTTAAAAATAAAAATCAATAATAGTGTCAAAATTAAGTATTTTTTTAATAATAATAATATATGGAGATATACCTCTCTCATAGAACTGGAAGGGACCCTGAAAGGTCATCGAGTCCAGCCCCCTGCCTTCACTAGCAGGACCAAAGTACTTATTTTACCCCAGATCCCTAAGTGGCCCCCTCAAGGATTGAACTCACTACCCTGGGTTAATTTTTAATCGATTAAAATTTTCAGTTATACAAAATTAGGGGTCTTAAGCATTTATTTAGATATTGATCTACTTAAATTTTCACAGTTGCAGAAAGTTATGGGGCAGATCAGACAATTATTTAATAAGAGTGGAGGCTGAGATTCAAAAAGTTAAAGCTTTATAACCGTTAAAACACAAACTGTCAAAATATATGAAGTAAATATCTTTAAATCATGCTCTAATAGAAAAATGTTGCTTGATAACTTATCTGTAAATTCTGATTATTTTTTATTGGTTTGTGTATGATGGAATCAATGTTAACAGCTTCTATTGATAAAAATCTAATCCTTCCAAGCCTAACTATAAGCGATATTATTAAGAACTGTACCTTTGATTGGTCACATGGTCGCTGATTGACAAAGAAAAACTGTCTATCTGTTGTACTCCTTCCAACACCATGATCACAATGGGAAACGAAGCCTGTAATACTGTTTAATATTAATATTGTAAGGGTAGGGCTCAATAGAAGAAAGGAAGAATAGAAACTTTTAAGAGTCAATGCTAGTTCTATAGAGGAACATTTCTGATGAGGTTAAAAGCCAAAATTATTACATGTTTTCAGTAAATACCTACATGTGGCTTTGCTTCTCATCCAAGCTTAGCAAAGGCTAATAGTTCACCGCTAGCAATCTCTCCAGCCAACTGAAAGAGCAGCATTCACTGACTTCAGAAAAAGCTGCATTCATGCTTTCTCTGCCTCAAAGAGAGTCAACTGTGAAACTGATTCTGAGGACACGGTAAACCCAAACATTTATGCGGCTGTTCATAAATCTCTTCTATTTTAACCTCTATAAATTCTAAGGAAGTTAGCACTTTTTAATTTTTAAAGAATTTCTTTACTCAAGTTGGACCATATTCTAACTTGTCTTACACCCAGGCATTCACACTGACTTCAGTGAGGATATACAGGTATAACTGAGGGCACAATTTGACCCAAAATGTATAATTATTGAGAACACTAAATGTGGTGATAAATTCAGCAGAATATTAGATTAAGTCAAAATTAGAGTAAGCCAACAAATATTAGCCCCATCCCTCCCTCTCTACATACATTTAACTGGTTACATCATAGTCCTAAATTATAACATGGAAATACTGACAGCATTGGCTTCCTACTTACGTATAAAGATTTTGTGGCATATCAGTGGAGTGGAGGCCATATTCTTCACAAACCGCTTCACTAGGAGGTAGCTGAACAAAGGGAATGAGGCTTTGCAACTGAAAGAAAATTTAAATTCAGAGCTATTCCTTGGTGCAAGAACATCAAAGATCATTTTAGTGATTTAAAGTCAGTGGGATTTTTCATTCATTTTTGCCTCTGTTAAAGTTGAACTCAGTCAGAAGGATGATAATTGATTAAACAATTATAGCTATGGCCTTCTTTTCAGTTCCTTGTTTTATTATTGTCAGGATCACAACCAACTTGGCACATGGTAATTATATTTTTTAAAAGTTGGCTGGCCAGGTTGAATGAAGGAAATACCCTCAAACACACAGCAGGTTATAGTTACACTATTAAAGAGCATATGCAAAAGTATAAATCCCTAACAAACTCTCCCACTTAAACCTGTATTTGACACACAATTCCAATGTTAAGTGTTCTGTTCTCCCTTTCATGCCAACATTCACTCACTAAACCTATTTAAGACAGAAAAAAATAGCATTATTTATTCAGCTTCAGACTTCTCAGCCATAAATGATCCAACCAAGATTCATGCCATATCAGAAGTCATCAGATAAATTCATATGTTTTGAATGAATGATAATACAATTGATAAGACATCCCATTTGAAACACAAGTTACCTGAAACACAGATACAATTTTCTTCAGTAATAAAATCTTCATGTAGTTTTTCAGTTAGGACACACTTACTTTTTTTCTGTTTTTGATTCTGCATTCAGCACTTTGCTCTAAAGGTGCAGTAGTATATAAATAGATACATGTAACTTAGCATTTTAGTTGACTGATCCATGGAGGACATCCAATCAAATTTTGGTCTGGACTCTCACTCTCAGGAGGACCAGGGGTTGGGAGCATTGCAGGAACAGCACAAAGGGGCCCCTCAACAGGAGGAGATACTTAGTACAATATCACAGATTAGCAACCCCACCAGCCAGCCAATGTAGTAAAAATGCTTGATAGCTATGACATAGGGTTGGGGGCAAGAGTGCATTTACTGCTTTTGTCTTCCTTTTGCTACTTCTTTCCACCAGACAGTGATAACCGATTTAGTTATAGAAAACATTTATTATGCATTAAGCTGCAAATGTCTACATCTGCTGACTGCTATTCCAATTTGGAAGATAAACTACAACTTTAAAGAATAAGCTTCTGAATTTCATAGTGAAGGGTTGCAAAAACTCAGATCTTTCTCCTTTCCACCCTGCAGACTGAGTCTTCCACACCACACCATTTTTATAATTATGCTCTTGGGGACTGGAGATGATACCTATGGTCCACATATCACAAAAATTAACAGATGACAAACCTTAATCTCAAACACTTCTTAGAATACTAATGTAAGCAGTCTGAACTGAGGTATTAAGATTTACGCTCGTCCCAACATTCTGTATTTCTCTTTCTGCAAAGCAGGTAAAACTGTGACAAGAAAAACACCACAATCTGTGGAAACTACATTCGCTTGCCTTACTCAACCTATAGGGTGTGCTAGAGCACAATGATGATTACATCCTTCCTCCTATACCTTAAGACAGCTTCCTGCATAATGGTTTATAAGGCATCTTTACTCAAACTGTATTTAATTAGATTTTAACATTCTTGCAGCTGCTTTTTCTTCCTTTCCTACAGTATTACCTGTTTTTGGCCAAATATTGCTCCAATGTTTTCCTTTAGACTACAGCTTCCAGTGGTACACACCACTGAGTGTTTTTTCCCTTGGCCAACCTGATTGGTGCAGTTAATTCGAACTCCTGTTGAAATGATACAGTACGCTTGTAATATTTGGATCATTTTTGCATATTCCTGTTAAAGAAACAAAAAAGTCTGAATATTTTTATGAAACAGAAAACACATTAATAGATTTTTTAAAACGTCTAAATAGGATAGCCTATCTTTGTGTACATCACATTTTTTTCCTCACTTCCAAACCGGTTTGTATAGCTTTATTCTGAGATTCAGCTGCAACTTCCAGGAACCCTGCAAACAGTTTGATCTTGCATGCGAAAAATATGAGGAAGATCAAACCATATTTACTAGATATATGTTAAGTAGGTAGTTTAAAACACTACATTTTCAAATTTTAATTATGCAATGCTCATTCCTATCTTGCTTGCTTTCTCAAATCTGAAAGTTTTGTCACTGTAATTCTACATAAAAATCTGTGCAAAATACGTAAGGAAGGCAAAAGGGAGAGTCCATTTTATTATTTCACAAAGATCTGTATAATATAATGTAAATATAGAGTCAGATGAAAAAGTATGCAAGATTTAGAAGCATCAATCCAACACTTAAAGGTAAATGTTAGTACCACTAATGAGAAGTTAGACTGAAAAGAGAAGAACCTTACTTAGACCACATATTATTTATGTTGAAAGAGAAAGTTCTAGAATAAAAATGTCTGAGCTAATCAACTCTCTCTAGCACTATGTTATACTAAGATATAAAGGAAAAATTGTGATTTAAATTATATGTATTTATTTTTTACAAAGTTTAGATTTGCAGGTTATCACATTTTTAAAAGCAGAATTTCCATTTCACTATACCTTTTTAATATTTCGTTGAAATTCCTTGTGCCGCACTGGCAAGGTATAAAACAATTGCTGCACGCTAACAGTTGTTCCCTGCTGTCGTGGATAAGGAGTTTTCTGAGTAATTTTTCCATTGTGATCAAATACCAGACGAGTTCCAACCTTTGCAGATTTGTGACAAGTAAAAATGGTAACATCACTGGAAGAAGGAAAAAGAACCAATAGGGTTATTAACTAAACAGTAGCTTTTCTTTATCCAGTCTACTGTACTGAAAACTTCAGGTATTTCTATTCACATGATGCCTATTATATCAATATCATCCTTTAACACGAAGCATTCTCGTTCACCCATCTTATTTAGACTTCTAGCATTTGTGTACAAGCACTTTAAAAACTTGTCATTATTTATTTGTCTGCCCTTTTCTGATGCGTCGGATTCTTTTTTATCTGAATGTTTCTTGTCTGATCTGGCCCCTACTTTATCCTCTTCCATCCTCTCCTCCTGACTAAAACTTAGAGAATCTCTATCAATAGACTCTCCTCTAAGAGAAGTCTCTGTTCGATCCACATGCTCCTCTGCAGCAGTTGGCTTTCCCCCCATCTCTTGGTTTAAAAACTGCTCTGCGACCTTTTTAATGTTAAGTGCCAGCAGTCTGGTTCCACTTTGGTTTAGGTGGATCTCATCCCTCCTATACAGGCTCCCCCATCCCAAAAGTTTCCCCAGTTCCTAATAAATCTAAACCCCTCCTCTCTACACCATTGTCTCATGCATACATTGAGACTCTGAAGCTCAGCCTGCCTCCCTGACCCCGCGTGTGGAACTGGAAGCATTTCTGAGAATGCCACCATAGAGATCCTGGATTTCAGTCTGTTCCCTAGAAGCCTAAATTTAGCTTCCAGGATGTTCTCTCCTACCCTTCCCTATGTCACTGGTACCTACATGTACCACAGCCACCGGCTCCTCCCCAGCACTACACATAAGTCTATCCAGATGCCTCGAGAGATCTGCAACCTTCGCACCAGGCAAGTAAATCACCATATGGTTCTCCCGGTCATCACAAACCTAGGTATCTATGTTTCTAATGATCAAATCTCCCATTACTAACATCTGCCTTTTCCTAGTGACTGGAGTTCTCTTCCCAGACAGGTAATATGTAGAATAGAATATTTATACAGTAACTCCTCACTTAAAGTCATCCCGGTTAACATTGTTACATTGCTGATCAATTAGGGAACATGCTCATTTAAAGTTGTACAACTCTCCCTTATAACGTTGTTTGGCAGCTGCCTGCTTTGTCCACTGCTTGCAGAAAACAACCCATTTCAGCTAGCTGGTGGGGGTTTGTAACCAGGGTGGACCAGCAGCTCCCTATCAGCTCCCCGCTCCCTTAAGTTCCCTGTGCAGCAGCTGCCCTTGGCAGACTATCAATTGCCAGCAGTTCCGCTGTTCCTCTCCCCACAGCCATGTGCTGCTCCAGCCCTCTTCCTTGGAGCTGCTCCTGGGAGCCTCCTGCTTGTTGTGCGGGGGAAAGAAGGGGGTTAATGTACCCATCCCCCTGCTCCTACCCACCCTGCTCCTGCTCCCCACTTACCCCATCTCTAGAGTGGGGGGGACAGGACAGGGCTCAGGATGAAGGGAGCTTCCTGGCAGCAGCTGCTGTCTCAGCTTGCTGATCTACTTAAAAAGGCAATGTACTTAGAATGGGGTCAACGTACTTAAAGGGACAAAGCGCAGCTCTCTCGCTCTCTCTCTCATACACACACACACACACACACACACACACACACACACAGGGTTTGTATCTCTGTCTGCCATGCTGTCTCCCCTCCCTCCATTTGTGCTGCCTTGTAGAGTCTGAGGCTACATTAAAAACAATGAGTTAACTTATTGAGGGCTCAGCCAAGTGCTAGTTCATCACTTCCCAGGGAATGCCTTGCTGCTAAATATCCCACCCTCTTCCACCCTCTGACTTCACTACCTCAACCAAGCTTCACAATCATCACTGCAATGTACAGCATTAAATTGTTTGTTTAAAACTGATACACTCTGTGTGTGTGTGTGTGTGTGTGTGTATTATATGTCTTGTCTGGTGAAAACTTTTCCCCGAAACCTAACCCTCCCTGCCCTCCATTTACATTAATTCTTATGGGGAAACTGGATTCACTTAACATTGTTTTGCTTAAAGTCGCATTTTTCAGGAACATGACTACAACGTTAAGTGAGGAATTACTGTACAAAACAAAACAATACATTTTAAAATTGTTAATTGGTTGCAGTTCAAATGAATAACATGGGACCCAGCAGAGTTTGGTCTCATCCACATGCATGGTAACTGGGTTACAAAAATATTATTTAAAATAGGCAAATTACTAGATTAAGGTAAACTTCTTTTTAACCCAGTTATAACACAATTAAGTCCAGGTCAGACTTGCTGGGTCTGGATCATTAATAAATTACATTATTTTAATTTAACTGTTATTTTTGTATTGCAGCGAGGTCTTAACTGCAACAAATCTACCCAGTTAAAAAATAAGATGAAAAAGGAGAAAAACAAATAATTGGGTTCTTTTTTAGTTGAGAAATAACCCATTTACAAGTTTCCAAAGCTTTGTTTCATTAATCACTGAAGTCATATTTTTGCATTCATGTGGAATCTTCACGTGGAGCTTTCAACTAATGAAGCACAGTATTATTACCTTAACGCACACAGTGAACTCAGAGCTTCGCCTCGAAATCCAAATGTTCCAACATGCATTAGATCAGAGAAATCTTGTATCTTGGAAGTATAATATTTCAGAGCTGAAAAAATGTATTTAAAATGTGTGTAATTGCATCACATCTTTCCAAAATACATTGATGTATGAAGGTATATTTTATATCTTCCCAAAGAAACAGAAAACTTTGATGCTTAACACCATATTTTATGTAACTATAGTAGAGTCAAGTAAATAATTAACCAACTATTCACTATTTTTCCCTGTTTTCTGCTTGCAAATAATCTGCAAAATTCTCCAATGTAATTCCAAATTATGTATTCCTTCAGGGAATACATTTTGGTCTGCAGATTCTTTGCAAACAGTTTGTTGAGAATATTTGCCATTTTTGAAGCGTTGGTTAGTTAAATACATCATATAGTATTGTTTCTGCTTCCTGTTTGGATGACTTAAAATCTACAAATTGCCAATTTTACAGTCAAATATACAATTTCAAGCTCGTTTTCAGCAAGTATTCAAGCTTAAAATTCATTTTTCATTAATAGTTATGCTTGTAAAATGTGACCGCTTGACCATTTAAAGAAAGTGAACATAAAAGAGTAATGAACAAAGATGAATCAAAATTTCCTTGAGACTTTGAATAAGCATATGCAACAATTCCGCCCCCCCCCCCCTATTTATTCCACTTGAAGACACGCATAATTAGGTCCAGGTCTTCTCACGTGTACATACCAGAACTATGACAACACCGCGATGGACAATAAAACTAGTTTTACCGCAACTCTGGCCAGGCCGGAACATCTGTCATTCTAGAAGAGTTAAGGAATCTCTTAAAGAGATTAAATTTGGGAATTTTATAAGAAAGTAGTAGTTTTCTCACTGCAATTATCAGTTTGACAGATAAATCACAGTTTATATATAATATAAATATTCTCAAAGTGTGAAGAATTCAACTTACTCAAACCCTCAAAGTTTTCTTCTTCTACTCCACAACCATTATCTGAAACTTCTATAAGATCTGCTCCATAATCTTTAAGCTTTAGGTCTAAAAATTGTAAAAGATTGTTTTCATTCAGTGTTGACAAGCAGTATTTAGAATGTATAGCATCACAAAGTCAATATGCATTGTAAAGTCTTCGATAGCCATTTGTTTTCTGAATCAAATTAAAAAAAAAAAGATTCACAGCTTTCAAGAGTTAAATTACCCAATTCCAAATCAACCTGTGCTTTCTGCTAGATTAGCTCAATTTTTTAAATTTGCATGCATGTACTGGAGTTTTCTGCTCATAAAAGTTGCCAGCCTGAAGACTAAAATCCTATTCCTTGGAAGAGGTTAAGCATAAGCAGCAGCACAAGCTTCCTCACACTGCTTTGTTAATATGTCTGAACTCTAACATGGAGGAAGCACTTCACACATGACACACTAATAGTTAAGTCTCCATCTCCATTCAGATCCCTGGCCTCCTTGCAGAGATTTGAAGAAGAGTTCTGTGCAGCTTGTCTCTTTCACCAGCCGAAGTTGGTCTATAAAAGATATTATCTCACCAACCTTGTCTCTCTAATAAGAGTATCAGTTAATGTTAATTATAGCTGCAGTTTTTGTGATGTGGAAAATTGTCCATTGGGAACTGGACTTAAACCAAACTAATTCTTGATAGTCCACCAAACGGCCATCAAATGGTGGTAACCATGTCAGCTGGATTCCAATTTTGATTACATATGGTTTTCTAGCAGCGTAGGACATGCTGCAGCAAGCTTCCAAAAAGGCCTGATCCCGCAAACTTTTATGCCCATGCTTAATTTTACAACAGTAATCCCATTAATTTTCTATAATATCAGGCAAGTCCACTTTGGACCCAGGCATAGAAATAAAGTAGTATAGCCTCCACAGATCCAATTGTAGAACTGGGACCCCCAAGTGCTCTATGCCTTAGTTTTCCCACCTGTAAAATAGCTATAAATATACCTGGTCAAATGTAAAGCATTTGTCCTAAACTGTTTGCAGGTGAAGAGCACTTAGAAGTTACAAAGCAGTATATAAGTACTAAGTGCTAGTCTCACACGAAATTAAATTAACAAGTTTACCAATATTAGTAGCTCCAGCATCTACACTGTTTTCCACCAACTCCTTCACCGCAGTGCCCAGATTCAGTACAACCTGTCCTGAACAGATCTGGTGAACTGATTTATGGTCTATAGGCTTGATGGCTTTAGCAGGCTGTGCACTAAAAGAAAAAAAGCAATTATGGATTAGATGTGAAAAAGTTTGCTATCATTCTGTACTACTTCCCTCACCACAATTATAGCAACTAAAAACAGAGAGTTAAGAACCAACTAAGTAGAGGCTGCCAGCTACAGTGCAGAGTCTCATGAGTGTTAGGGCTTGTCTGCGCAAACATTTAGTTTGCAGTAAGCTGGAGTGTGAATGAACCCTGCACTAACCTACCACAGACTAAGGGTATGTCTATATTTAAAACATTTACAGCAGCACAACTTCAGCACAGACACTACCTACACCAACAGAAAGGCTTCTTCCATCCATATAGGTAACCCACCTCCATGAGAGGTGATAGAAGAATTCTTCTGTCGATCTAGCTATCAGCCTAGCACTCTCTACATTGGGGGTTAGGTCAGTATAGATATGTCTCTCAGGGGTGTGGATTTTTCACACCCTGAGAGACATAGCTATACTGATGTTTCTACTGTACACCAGTGCTAAATAATTAGATTGGCCTACCTATATTGCTCAGGGCTGTGAAAAATTTCACCCGATGATCACCATAGTCATAGGTCAACCTAACCCCCAAGTAGAAACACCTGTCTCAATGGAAAAATTCTTATACTGATCTATCTATTGCCACGAATGGAGGTGGATTAACGACATTGACAGAAAAAGCACTTCTGTAGACATACCAAGCGAAGCATCTACATAAAAAACGGCCATAACTGGGTCAGACCAAAGGTCCATCTAGCCCAGTATCCTGTCTTCTGACAGTGGCCAATGCCAGGTGCTCTAGAGGGAATGAACTGAACAGGTCATCATCCAGTGATCCAGCCCCTGTCACCCATTCCCAACTTCGGGCAAAAGGAGGCTAGTGACACCATCCCTGCCCATCCTGGCTAATAGCCATTGATGGACCCATCCTCCACGAACTTACCTAGTTCTTTTTTGAAGCCTGTTATAGTCTTGGCCCTCACAACAGCCTCCAGCAAGGAGTTTCACAGGCTGACTGTGCATTGTGTGAAGAAATACTTCCTTTTGTTTTAAACCTGCTACCTACTAATTTCACCTGGTGGCCTCCTAGTACTTGTGTTATGAGAGGGAGTAAATAACACTTCCTTATCTACCTTCTCCACATCAGTCCTGATTTTATAGTCCCCCTCATACCTCTTACTGTGTTAGTTTGACTGGATGATGCAGGTTTGGCATAGTGGGGGCATGACACGGACACACGCGCCAACGCCTCAGGGCCGCGCGCCGCTAGAGGAGGGCCCCGCGCGCGCCTCCCCCAGGGGGGAGATGAAGCCTCCTCCGGGTGGGTGCAGGGAGAGGAGCCCTCAGACGCCTCCATGTCACCAGCACCTCCCCAACCTCGGGGAATGGGCCTCACCAAGGTGCTGTCGCCTCCATAGAGTCTCAGCTCCCTACACGCAGGCCGCCAGGCTGGCTCCGCAGGATTCCCGAACACAGCCCAGCAACGCGCTAACGTTAAACCTCCTCCGACACAGCCCACAGCTGCCCAACTCTTGCAGACTCCATTTTCCCGCATACTGATTGGCTGAGTGGTCTGTCCAATCGGCAGAGAGATCTCTGCTCTTCGCCCTATTGAGATCCACCTGGTTACATCAGTCACTCATTCTGACCAGTGGGAGGAAGGTAAAGGAGCTGGGAGGGGAGAGGGTTCTAGTGACCAATAACGTGTGTTTTGGCGTGAGGGACTTATCCATGGACCAATGGGAGACAGGTTGAGGTGGGCGGGGCAGCATCTGGGCTGGTGCCTGCTACGCTGGCAGCGCAGAGTGATTGACTCGGTTAGCAGCAGGGGGGAGGCCGCTGTGGCGCGATGCCCATGTACAAGGTGAGGTCCTTTCACGGGGCGTCCGGCGCGGTGCGGGCCGAGCACTTCCCCATCTGCATGTACCGGCTGCAGAACCTGCACCGCGGCCCGGCGGCCACTGCGCCACCGCACCAGGTAGGAGCGGAGCGGAGCGGGAGGAGGGATCCTGAGGAGCGCGGCCGCCGCACGCGGGCGGGACTGAGGCCTGCTTGGGGGGCTCGGCTGGGAGCGGTGGGGGTTGGACTGCTTCTGGGCCAGCCCGCTTCCTCACGGGAAGGGTCAAAGCGGCCCCTGGAGCTGGGCCCTGTGGACTCTTCCCCGCAGGGAGGGACCTGGCGCCGTCCCCACGTGGCCGAGGAGCCCGGACCCGCGTATTCACCCCAAAGGGGGTGGGGGGAAGGGAGTTCCGCGAGCTGCCTGACAAGTCCTGGGGAGTCTCCTCAGTTCCTGCACCGGGGGAAGCCACCGTTGCTTTGTGTGGCCACTTCCGGGAAACCCTGGTCTGGTGGAGCTCTGTCCCGGCCTACCTCGCTGCCTGCTCTTGATAACGCCGAGCCTCCTTTGTCGGCTGTGAAGTTTTCGTGCCCATAGTTGCACGGGGTCTGACTGGGTGAACGCTGAATGTTGTGGAACCTGCAGTCTCAGAGCCTTCTGTGGATCGTACTAGTCCCTTCGCTTCTCTGTTTTACAAGTGGGAAAACTGAGACAGGAAGGTAAAACGTCTTTCCTGGGGCCATAGAGAATCATAGGCAAAGCCTTCGGCATGCCCTGGACTCCATCTCTCTTTGTGGAAGGGTGTGCCAGAGTCTGTTTTATTTTTTGAGAGTAGGATGTTGTGTCTTGCCTTTATGGCTGCGAAGGTAACCATAGAATGTGAATCAAGTGTAAGGTGATAGCATTGTTGTCCTGAGTTTGCTACCAGTCTGCAACAATATGACTGAGATATGTTAATTCCCTATGCATCTTAATAGATTATCTACTCAAAACCTAAATATGGCAGTACAAATGTCAACATTGTCTACTGTTTGCTGACTATGTTAGCAGACATCAATTTTACGTTCTTTACCCACAGTCACAAACCAGTTTGCATACCCAGGTGCCAAAAGTTCCAACTCATCTTTTCCAGTTGCCTGACCCTTCAGATTCCCTGACATCTACAAAGCAGTTACCAATTGTCAATACAAAAATCTGTGGCATAGCAAAAATGGGACAGTGTAAAATAAATGTAATGGTCTGTAGATTAAATATTTTGATAGCCAAACCTGGGAAGTCATGGGTGGTGTGTGCGCGAAGGAGCAGATAGTTCATGAGGGAATATTTCAGTGTTCTGCAAAGCAGAAAAAGTTGGTGAATTATTAGTCTATTTACTGTACCTCACCCTCTCTGTTTACATGGCCTCTACAGAAATGCAGTATTACTACACATACCTGAAATAGCTATTTTTGTGAAAATCAGATCTAATTGTTAGGTTTGGTACCCACTTGCACTAAAATACCACCAGGTGTGAATTAAAATCAGTGTAGGTGTTTTGGTGCAAGGGTTTGCAGACCAGCCCATACAATGTATTTCATACCGTTCTTGGTGAAACCTCACTTTTAGTACTAAATAATAGCTTTGTCTTTCCTCATACCTTGAAGAAATAGGGGCCACACCTAAGATAATGCACAAGGATATACATTAGGTGTTTGCCTTTAGCACCAAAGTACTTTCATTATGCATTGTATAGGCTGCCTGTTGCCAGTTGGCTTTTTTTTTTAAATCAGTAAAATTGATTAAAAATTAACATGACACAATCTTGCATATCTTGCCTGGTAATAACTAAAACTTTTACTGCAACTTTTTTTAAAGATCTCCAAAGTACTTCACAAAGATAGGTATTATCCAACTACCACAGATGAGTAAAATACTTTGCTCGGGTTTGTATAACAGTTCTGGGAAGAAGCAGATCTGACTCCAAGCCTTCTGTCTGAGCGCTAGAATTCACTTTTATTTACAGCCGTTTGATATTGCAACATCAGCATGAGTTTCATCACTGTGAAAGTTACTGGTTGAAGTAAGTGGCTGGCAAGTCATTCTTGGGTCTTTAGGCTTCTGTATTCATGAAGTCCGTAAACTCTTCAGGGTTTAATTTTGAATTCTTATGTATGTAGATTTGCAGTTTTTATCTGGTTTTGATTAGGTCTTGGAATCACTCTTCTGTAAGACAGAGATGTAACATGTGGATCAAAAATTGTTTAATAAATGACTTAAAATATTTTAACCAATAAGATTTCAGTAAACCATTTAAATAAGGGACATATTTATAGTCTATCATTTTGCAGTCATCTGTTCACATAAAGTCAGTAGAAGTGACATGGGTTACTAATAAGCTTAAGAATTTCCTTTAGGATATTTTTTAAATATTTCCATAGTGTGTTAAAATGAAAGGTGTGATGTGATTAGTGTCAAAATAAATTCCTATAGAGACTTATGCACAGTTCATTCAGCGATGTACAATAATTGTATTGATGTATTGGGTATGAGTGAAAATTAATTTAATCTAATTCTTTCCTTCTAGGAAGAGGTTGACCCATCACTTCTAGCACTTGAATCCCGCCAAGAAGAGATCTTAAAACGCTTGTATGAACTTAAAACTGCTGTTGATGGGCTCTCAAAGATGATACAAACACCAGATGCTGACTTTGATGTAACTAATATAATCCAAGCTGATGAATATGCTCCTTTGACTGCAAGTGCAGCAGACTTAGATTCAATGCTTGGAAAGGCAAGTCCAGACTGGTATATAATCAATATACATGTGTCCAGTGAATGAATTACCTTTTGTGCAGAGGTCTCTATGATCAGTAGCTAATTTGCTTTGCATCCAAATTTGAATAAGAAAGGTAAAAAACTGCAGGGTGAGTAAAATTTGGGATACTCAAAACTGATACGTACAAAAGACCTACTACTGCTCTTTAAAACAAAATCTGTTCAGTTTGGGTTATTTGAAACCTCCATATGGCAGAACTCTAAGATGGACTAGTTGATCTTGAAATTATGGCCATGGCACTAAATCTTAGTTCTGCTGAAGTAAGACTCTTTACCTTGGACTTTAGCTGGAACCAGATTTTGACTCATAATGAGCACTGTGTTTTGTATCTTAGAAATATTACTGCTTGGTAAGGAAGTTGCTTGAGCAGATGTTGTATATCCTATAGCATTCAGTTTATTTTTAACATTTACAACTGTATGGCTTGATAAATTTCTTGTTCCGTACCAAAATTGTACTTACTGAATTTCTCTGAAGTGCAATGAGTTGTTATACATTAATGTCTGCTACATATTATTTACTTTTGATGCAGGATTATGGTGCTCTGAAAGATATTGTGATCAATGCAAACCCTTCTCAACCTCCATTGTCACTGCTAGTACTGCACAGTCTGCTGTGTGAGCGGTATAAGATTTTATCAGCTGTTCATACACACTCATCAGTGAAATGTGTGCCAGAAAACCTCTTGAAATGCTTCGGTGAGCAGAATAGGAAACAATCACGTCACGAGTATAAGTTGGGCTTCACTCTCATTTGGAAAAATGGTAAGAATGGCATCTAACTTACAGAAGGGGAGTGTTGACTTGCAAATGGTTAAATAGTTCTAATTTCAGGCATTTGCTTTAGATGAACACAACATTTAAAGGGTCATTCAATTTGAAAAATCACACTTCCATGTGAATTTTGTACCTATTGTTGCTACAAGTAATTCCTAAGGTTACTACAAAAGAAAAATCAGGGCTTTTTTTCTTAGTTTCCTTTTGATAGCAGTTTGTGTACACTCAAATGTGTCTTGTTCAGGTGTATCCCTCATCTGCTGCTCTAGAAGGAGCTTGCAAGAGCATGCTCTTCCTCAGCTAGGCAAGAAATGTGGGGGTGCCAACCCTCCTGGTATTGCGGGCAGTCTCCTGGAATCACGCTCTATCTTCCGGAGGCTACTTCAGCCAAACCGGGAGATTTTGGGTGCTAACAGTCTGGCACGGCAGCGGGGCTAAGGTAGGCTCTCTACCTGCCCTTGCTGAGTGCCACTCCTGGAAGAGACCGGCACTCTCCCTGTGCCCCTGGGGTGGGGGGAGGGCAAGGGGGGTCTCTGCATGCTGCCCCTGCCCTGAGTGCTGACTCCGCAGCTCCCACTGCCCAGGAACTACAGCCAATGGGAGCTGTAGAGGCGGAGCTTGCAGACAGTGGTGCACGGAGACCCGGTGGCCCCCCCATCTAGGAGCCGCTGCTAGAGGGATATGCCAGTCAGTTTTGGGAGCCGCCCGAGGTAAACACTGATCCCCTGACCTCCTCCTGCACCCCAATAGAGCCCGCAACCAAACTCTCTCTCCCAGAGCGTGACCCCACACCCCTTCCCGCACCCAGATTCCATAGGTGCTGGAACTAGTAGTGCTGGGGGTGCTGTAGCATCCCCGGCTTGAAGTAGTTTCCATTATATACAGGGATTATAGTTTGGTTCAATGGCTCTCAGCACCACCACTATGCAAATTGTTTCAGCTGCCCTGCCAAACTCCCTCCCAGAGCCTGACCCCACACCTCCTCCCACACCTAAACTCCTTCCCAGAGCCCAGCCCCCTTCCCGCATCCTAGCCTGGTGACAGTGAGTGAGGGTGGGGGAGAGCGAGTGACAGAGGGAGGGGAGATGGAGTGAGGTGGGGGCGGGGCTCAGAGAAGGGGCAGGACAAGAGTATTTGGGTTTGCGCAATTAGACAGTTAGCAACCCTATATACCAGTAACAGCAGCAACAAAGATGAAACAGCAGAGGCAGGTGTGTACACACAGAAAAGTGGGTAAGGAGTAGGCTTGAGTTGAGCGCTCCTCTTGAGTATTCATGAAAGACCCTTTAATAGAGCAGGTGAGCAGAATTTGTTCTGAAACATGCTGTTTAAAGAATGATTGAGCTAATAAAATACATTTTGCCCTCACTGTTACGGATCTTATCCATTGATGGACTAGTCAAAGGAAATGAATTCCACTGGCTGGAGCCTCAATATGTGGTCTGAAACTGGTTACGTAGAGCTAAAAGTTAGCTTCTAATAGCATTTGCCCCACTCTTGTTGGGGCAACAAGGAACCTCTCAAGTGGGTCCTAGACTATCCTAAGTTAGATGACAGCAGGTGTAATTGCATCTGCAAGTGAACAGGAAGCTATCCAGAATGAGCACAGGTTCTGTTTATCCTAGTCCATGCCTCTCAGCCATTTCTGCTCTAGCTGGAGGATTCCTGAAGTAGTGCAGTAATCAAATCTGGGGTAAAGTTGTGTGGGGTTTACCAATGCCTGGGAATCCAGAAGAAAGTAATCTAAGAGGAGCCAAAGACTGCAAGCCCTTATTAGTGACATTATTTTATACCTTCAGTAAATGAGGCATAAAGGCCTACTCCTGTTGTCCTCTTCCACCACGAATTTCCACTTTAGCCAGGCTGAGTTCGAGCTATCTCCCTTTCAGTTCATATCCCTATCAATTTTATAAAAAGTTATTAAACTAATATTTTCTTATTATTCTGGAAGTCTTCTCTGTAGTGAACTGCATTCTCATTTGATGATTCTCTAAATATGAATAAGGGAAAACCCTACTACAATAGTAGCACTATCCAGTTAGGGAGATAATGAAACAATGACAGACATTCCTAAACTTATTTCATACTACACAGAAACTACATTTAAAAGAACATAATTAAAATTGCAAAGTCAAGCCCTTAAAAGTTAGGAACTTTGCGTAGGCAGCCTTAATTTTCAATCTTAATTTGGCCCCCTTGTGTGTATGCATTTGATCGTCTTTAATTGCATAATCACATACTACTTTTTCCCAGGACCTGCTGTGGGGATAATAAGGGGTGTGTAGTAGAGACTTGTCAGTAGGACCTCTGCCTCATTTGTTGCACAAGTAGGAAGGTGTGTTGGGATTGCAGGAAGTCTCATGGTTATGGCAGTTGAATGCTGCCTTTGGAGTCTATGCAAAGATTTCATAGGTTATTAATTTTGTGTTCTTCATTTTCTGGGTGCCTGTCTTAAGTCCTTGGGTTCTGATTTGTAGAAGTGCTAAACATTCAGATGCAACTGAGGTCAGTGGCAGCTGTTTTGAATATATAAAAGTGCTATATATGATACGGAGTACACCGGAAACTCAGGTCCTAGGCATCTCAAATTGGACACCTGAAATTAGTAGATACTTCTTATCTTAATTTCTTGTCGTTAGTTTCTCTATCTGTAAAATACACCCTGGGTCACAGGGTTAAGATAAATTCATTATTTGGGAAGGCACTCCAATAATATAGTGGTAAGCAACATGGAAAAGCTCATAAGGAAATTAATCATTCTGTTTCTAAGAGCAGGTCTTGAATAGCGTGCAGTAAGGCAGGCATGGGGCTGTGCATTGAGCACTAAGAAAACAATATTGAATAGCTGCTTATTGAGTACTGAATGAAGAAAGGATCCTGTGTGGAAAAGTGTGATCATATAATTAAAGACTATGATAATATATATGTACAAGGGGGCTGGATTAAGGTTGCAGTAACCTAAAAGCAAGAGAGGTATACACAAATAACTCCTGAAAACAAATTCTGTTGGAGAGCATGATCTTGAATGCATACATTATTCATCAGTAGAACTGGAATATTTACAGTTGTGTCTCAGACCTCTGCCGCTGGAGTCTATGGAGTAGTAAATAGTTATCCTCTGTGTACCAGCTTGAGAGTGCGGTGGGATGGGACACTTCGCCTGTGAGTTTCGCTGATATTTGGTGACACTCAAGCATGCTGGGTTTCATTCCAGGCTCTGTGGAGTGTAGTCCAGTGGACAAAGACTCCTCTACCCCTTTTTCAGCCATTGGCATTCTTCATTGGAATCAACCGTCACCTCCACATTGCCTAGGCCCAACGAATCATGGAGAGCATGAGTGTGTGTTAGGTACCTGCCCTTAGGCAGGTTCCCGGACCTAGCACAGTCCAGAATTCACTGCAGGGAAAGTTCTGCTCAGTCTCAAACTGCAGCATGCCCACTGAGGACAGACTCTTCAAGGAATTTAGCTGTTAAAATCTAAGTCCCCAGTGAGCATGTGGAAACTGACTTTTCAAAGGCTTAGAACTTGGCCAAATTTTGATTTATTATCACAGCAAAAGCCCTCCTCCTTCCCAAACTTCAGGGCCCTGCTCCATAGTATTGGGCAGTGGGGGAAAGAGGTGGTGCTAGAATGTCTCACTGAAAAGATAGGCTGACCTTAACAGAAGCAAAAGGTATTTTCCTAGACTCATTCTCGGAAAAAGTTGAAATGTTTTTTTTTAAAACAAAAAAACAAAAAACCACACCCTTGAGACTGAAGCAGACACCTAGCATGGAAAACTTCGACCCAACAGGGCAAGTTAAGTAACTGAAAACAGGATCTTCTAGGGAAAACTTCGATAGGCAGCAATAGCAGCCCTGCCTCTACTACTAATGAACCTTTTTCCCTATATGTACTGTAAACAGTTGTGGTGCTAAGTGTTCCTGTTTTTGTCTTAATTTCAGTTCCCAAGCCCCAGATGAAGTTCAGCATTCAAACCATGTGTCCCATTGAAGGAGAAGGAAATATTGCTAGATTTTTGTTCTCCTTATTTGACCAGAAGCATAATGCAGTCACTTCAACTCTGATAGACAGTTGGGTGGATACAGCCATCTTCCAGCTGAAGGAAGGTAGCAGTAAAGAAAAAGCAGCAGTCTTACGCTCCATGAACACCACCCTTGGCAAGACACCCTGGCTGGGGGGAAATGAACTCACTGTAGCAGATATCGTGGCGTGGTGTGCACTTCAGCAGACAAGTTGCTCTAATGGTGTTCCAGCCAACGTACAGAAATGGATGAAGTCTTGTGAGAATTTGGCACCTTTCAACAGTGCCCTTAAACTATTACAATGAGTGTGCACTCTTCCAAGGGGGATTCTGTAGCTTTATTCCACCTTATGCCTGTTGTGGTGGTTGTGAAAGTCTCTTCTAAAATGTCTTTTAATGAAAGTGTGGATTGAAGTCTTTTAACATCAATTGTAAAGTCTTATACCAATAAAGACATCACAGTCGCCTTTTCCTTGTAATCTTATTTGTATGAGATTAAAGTGAACCCATAATAGCCTGTGGTGCCACAGCTGTATGTCAGACCAGTGGTTGTAAGTGTTGAGGGCATGTTTTGACCCCAAGTTATTCCCCATAGCGATCCAGGAAGAGGCTTAGAGCTAAAATGTTAAAAATGTTAGATGTAAATATTAGTCACTCTCCTGCACTGGCAACCTGGGAGAGGGGTGTGATCAGACACTACTAAAAAAACAGCTCCAGACACACACTGCCTATGGGGGGCAGGGGATAAAGGAGTGAGAGAGTGCAGTGAGGTGTTGTGGCTCCCCTCCACCCAGGAATGGGATGAGCCCATCTGGAGATCGGAGTAGGGGAAGCTTGGAGCCTGCCCCTCAGAGGAAGTATAAAGGCTTACCCTCAGAGCTCACTAAGGAGCCAGCCACTAGGCAGGCCAGATATCTCCTGCCTAGCCCACAACTGGGTAACCCCAGTGGCCCAAGGTACACACCAGGACTGGCCTGACTTGCCCTGTGATCACTACCTGGAGGAGTTGCCAGACCTGCCCTGCACCTGCTACCCCGAGGAGGGGGTGGGCTTGCCGCTTACCCACTACCCTGAGGAACCCAGGGTGGTGGACCCCCCTGACCCAAGTACTACCTGAGGGGGAGTCTGGAAGTAGCCCAGGGGCAGCTGACCCTCATCTGGCTGCAGCACTGCCAGAGCCCATGTCTGTGTTGTGGCTAGGATCCCCACTGACTCAGCAGCAGGTCTTCTGCTGTTGCTAGGGCCTCGGGCTGGGACACAGTGGAGTGGCAGGGCCTGTGCCCCCCTGCCACCCAACTCATGGGTGGCAGTCTTCCCCCTATCCCAGGCCTTGGAGGCTTGGGTCTACTGTTTTTGCTCAGCCCTGTCTTGACACTATTTGTACTGTTACTGCTCATCTCCAGAAGTGACCTTATAGGAACAGGTGAAATGAGAGACAAAGCATAACTAAATCATGCCTGAAAGACAAATACCATTAAAGTACAGACACAGGAAAGGTGTTTTGAAATATTTATATAAGAAACTTTACATAATTATGTTATATACACTTAATCACGTATACGAAGTCTGACTGATGCTCTACTTAAACTGGAGAACCAAGCCTCTTGTGCTTATCTTCTCTATCCTTTTTTTCTCTTGAAAGCAATTTTATTTTCTCCTTAAGCTTTTCAATTTCTTCCTCTTGCTGTATCACCTTCTGCTGTAGACTACAAATAATCTGAAAGCAAAAGTCAGTTTAAGAAAAGTCATGTATTGTAAGGATTCTTCTTAAATTTGCTTGCCACTAGCTAATTCACCAAGCCAACTAAATGTTTCCCCCTTTCAAAAGTTAACTTACTCTACCGACAGAAGAAATGCAAGTTTTACTGATGACAGGGATGGCAGTAGCAGACATTTGTTAGCTGCAGTACTAGGGGATGGATTTTTCCTTCTGCTACAGTACCAAGTGGCTTTTATTTTGCAGTGGTGCCCAAACTTTTCCTGTCACATGCCACCAGGTCTCTGTAATGGAATCTGTCCACGTTCCCCCTCCATTACTGCACAGTTGGCATAGGTGCTGCACCCCCAGCTTGAAGTGGTTTCCATTATATACAGGGTTTACAGTTTGGTTTAATGGCTCTCAGCACTCTACAAATTGTTCCAGCACCCCTGACAGTTGGCTGAACTGGGCAGGGGGAGGAGCTAGAGACAGAACTGGTTTGGGGGTGGAGCTGGGCAGGGGAGTGGAACTAGAGCAGGGGTGAGTGATGCTCCCTCCCCACCCCCGTGGGGGCTAGCTTGGGCCCTCCCAACCTCTGCATGCCCCTAGGGGATGGGGGGATACATCCCACAGTTTGGAGACCACTGTTTTAAAGGGAGATGACTGAAATGTTCTGGGGCTTCTGAGGTTAGTGCACAGCCCTTGAACTAGCATATAGATGACTCAGAAGATCAAAATTCTAATGTGGTAAGGGAACCTCTGGTAGGTTTTGTGGTAGAAGCACAGGAGTGAAAATCCTGCAAAATTATGTCTTCAGAGAAGCAGATAAAACTGATGTAACAATGAAAATACGTTATCTAGATTTCGAGACCAATATTTCTCAACCACCCAAGATTAGAAGCACTGGTGCAACAGCCCATTCTCATGCAGTGGTCCTAAGCACAGTAATCAGAAAAGCACTACATTTGTTCCATCATTCAAACCATCCTCTAAGTTGTAAAAATAGCAACCAGGACATGCAAACAGGCAGAGCAGAACACAGCTCTGCAACACAATGCAATTTTTTTATGTTCCTCTTGCATAAATGCATTTTTTCAGCTGTATGTTTTCTTTATGCTGTACTAAAATGGAGGCTGTTAGAGTAATAACTTACATTTTCTGTATTATGAAACAGTTCACTTTCAAGAAGCTGAGCAGCAGTTGGTCTCTGTGATGATACCTCACTGGTTAGCAACTTAACATACTTGGTTTGTACTGGCCATTTGTTGCTAAAAGAACTAGGAACATGGCCATTTCTTAAATTTGTCAACATTTTGCTTCTTTCCATTTCTGTTCCAAATGGCTGAAAAAGTTCTAGAAGAATTACACCCACACTGTACATGTCTGACTAGAAGAGGGAAAAAAGTAAAAAAGGCCTAGTTACATTTATTTTCAAAATAAATGTTTCAATGTTGTACACAGGTTCTAGGAAACAATATCAAGTGTTGAACACAGCATCCTAAAGGCTAACCGACTATTTGGCACTTTGCTAAAGACAGTTTTAGCATACACATGAACTACCTCATCACCAGCGGTGCACAAGAAAAAGGCAGAACTGAAACTTATGCCAGAGCCAGTAGTGAGGAAACTTTACTAGTTACAGTGTAGCTGCCCAAGCAGGAGACTTAAAGTTTTGTTCCTACTAACTGTAACAAGCATTTCTTTTAAAACAAGTATAAATTTGTTTCATTACATTTAATCATAGAATATCAGAGTTGGAAGGGACCTCAGGAGGTCATCTAATCCAACCCCCTGCTCAAAGCAGGACCAATCCCCAGACAGATTTTTGCCCCAGATCCCTAAATGGCCCCCTCATGGATTGAACTCACAACTCTGGGTTTAGCAGGCCAATGCTCAAACCACTGAGCTATCCCTCCCTGCAAGTCTCATTCATTTTTAACCTTTTCTTTTTAGAGAAATGTTGCTCTTAATTATTTAAGGAGTAAAGACAAAGGTAGTCACTATCTTAACCTAAAGAAAGTACATCAGAATAACAAATGTTGGGCAGATAATACTTTGGTGTAAAGTATTTTTAAAACTATAGGGAAAAAAACAATTGTCACTACCTTGAAATCATAGTGAGATCCTTGCAGCTGTTCTGGTGAAGCATACAGACAAGTACCGACTCCTGAAGTATGTTTTAGTCCTATAAAAAAGAAACAATTTAAATTGCTTCAGTGACTCCAAGTTCATTTATAAAAATTGATAATGATTTAAACATCTTTTCAATAATGCACTGCTAATTTTTAGTTGAAAACTGTGTTTTTTCAATTACCATTTATCTTCTCTGTCTTTAACCAATGGTTTGGGTTTTCCTGTATAATATCTCTGCAAGCCAGTCCGAAATCTCCTATTTTCACATGGTGGTCTGATCCATATAGAAAGACATTTCTGGGCTACAAAAATAAATAAACTGCATCAATCTCTTACTTTAAAAAAATAAACCAGAATTTTTTAAAAAGTATTCGGAAGTAACATTTCTCTATATGTTTCACAAATTGTAATATTCCTTGTAGTCTTCAAAAGGATAAAACCAAACACCTATAATAGTTAATTACTAATTATTTTACATCTGCATTAATAACCTAGTAAAAAAGAGCATAAATGAAATTCACAGGTGTTATATCAGAAGATGATGCAAACACCAGTGGAGGCAGACATGCAACACCAGAGGCACTAGATAAAAAAGAAACATGGGCAAACAGTAACAAAACAAGAATTAACATTGGAAAAAATACAAGCTTATAGACTTGGGGGGAAATATTAAACTGATCTTCAGCAGGAGGGGGAAACCTGAGAAACAGTAATGACAAGAGAGACCTAGCATGATAGTGCACAGCAAATTTAGATCATTTAATGTCTAATGGCAACAAACAAACAAAAACCTGGACTCTGTATACAGTCCCTCTTCTCCAAATGGCTCTAGTGACCACATCTCAAATAGTACATTCAATTCTGGGTAACTCATTATCAGAAATACACTGAAACTGGGAAGAGTCTAGCAAAGAGCACAAGGGATTTAGGAGGCAGAAAGCACTGACATATGAAGAAAGATTAAAATATCAATATGTTAAATTTAAATGTGGCTATATGACCATTAGATAGAAAATGCTAAAAAAATTAAAAAATACCTGCAAACTGTAAACGAAGAAAGGAGAATTATTTAGTGTGTTAAAAAGAGTACGGTATGAAATTAAATAGAACATTTAGGCTGCATATCAGAAAATCATCTCCACAATGAAATGTATTAGGATGCAATACAATTCCTCAAAAGGGAAGTAAAAACGTTATTGCTTGGTAAATGAACTATACAGAATAATCCTGCCCTGCCTTGGGGGTGGAGGAGGTGGAACCCTGAATGATTTAAATGCACTGTCCATATTTAATATCTTGATTATTTTATAGCAACTCTAAAATGTTACACAAGCACTGAGGTAATGTTATATACTTAGAAATACACCACATTAATTAAGTCTGACAAACATATGAAGCAAGTTGCAGACAAATATCAGTTAGTATTCTGCTGATAGTTGTAACTTTAAAACCCGACTTCAAATCTGTTCTAGAACCCAACATCTTGCAACATCACAAAGAGTGATACAGTTCCCATGACAGAGTCCAAAATTCTGCCTTTCCTTTGGGCCATGTATTCACACTACAAACTACATTTATCTTACCATGGGTAACATAATCAAGGGAGCCAGCACATCCACAACTGAGTCTGATCCTTTCACTTACTCCCTTTCTTCCTGTAGGCCGAAGGGATTTAAGCCACTTCAGGCAAAACTATATGAAGCAATAATGAAAGATGACAGCACCAGCATTAAAGTTTTACTAGCACACCAACCTGTCAATGAACCACTGATTGTCTGGGATAACTCTGCATGCAGAAGAACACTGTCAATCCAGGTAACCATTTGACCTAAATTATCATCATTTTTAAATCCACAGAGTAAAGATGCTATTTAAAATTCACAAAAAAAATTCCTCAACTAATTCACTAAAAACATCAAAAGGTTAATAATAAAAAATGGGGGCTTTTAATTCTATATTTGACTGGTTAGATCTTACTGGGTGTTCAGCTCTTGATGACCAAGACTATTTATTTTGGGACTTAATATATGGATTTATGAGTGCCTGAGATTAGGCTCCTTTCTTAAAAAATTCCTGGCCAAAACAATAAAGCTACCTGACATTCACTTTTCATGCATAAAAAGCTCCCATTCATAAATATATGAGGCAGAATAAATCCCACAAGCTCCACAATCCCATAAAGTAGTTTACTATGACCCAGTGATTTGACTCAATTGCATGGTCAAGTAATTAACAGACTAGCTACAAGACATCTGTGAAATTCAATACTATACCTTCTAAAAAGATAACTGATCATAAAAACAAAACATCCTAGGTTTACTGGTAGAGATCCCACTTACAAATGGGAATTTTATCATTGTAACTGGTTTGTGTTATATTTTTCAGAATCAAGAAATGTATTAAAAATGGTATTTCTAAGATATATTAAGTTTTGGTGCCTGTCAAACTCAAGGGCTACTTGATAAGTGTTCATCCAAACTAACAGCAGTGAAATTCAGAGTTAAAGCTGCCACTCACTCCATTGTTAAGTAATTCTGTTGGAAGTGTTGCAAAAGTCACAGACCAGCAGAAACCTTACACATAGTACCTGTTTGCTCAAGCTGTCTGGGACAGGCTATGTTCTGGCCCTCTTTTTTACCTCCCTGCTGCTGCAGTATAAGAAGCCAATTGAGTCCTAGGACTGTGATATTAGAAGAAAATCAGCCAATAAATACTCTCTTTTCCTTTCCTTTCCTTCCCTCCCCTTTTCTTTAATTAATTTGTATTCTGCAATCCTACTGATTAAAATATTAAGTATGAGTTTTAATTTAAAACCAAACAATAGACAAGAACATCTACACAAAAAAACCTCTCAATCTCAGCTGCTAGGAGGAAGGGTCAGGGAGCTTTGCCTTTCAATGTTCTGGCTGCACCCACATTGCCAAATGGTTCATTTCACTAGCAAACCTTCCAGTTTGCCTGATGCACATGACCAGCCCAAAGCATAAATTAGAGAGATCACTCCAACAGCAAGGAAGCTGTGGTACAAATTTCCCACAAGAAAAGCCAGATAAAGAGGGAGGAGACTAGACTAGGGTGTCAGAAACCACATACGTGGTAACCATACATATGTTGAACAGTGGGGAAAAAAAAGTCTTAAGCTTCCAAGAGTAAGATGAATGGGTTACAAATATGGGTGTAATATAGTATGGAATTAGTGATAACCATCAGTAGAGCTCCAGTGTTTCTAGGCTTACTAATCCTGTCCCCTTCCTTTTCATCATTAAACATAAGAATGGCCATACTGGGTCAGACCAAAGGTCCATCCAGCCCAGTATCCTGTCTGCCAACAGTGGCCAATGTCAGCTGTCCCAGAGGGGCTGAACCTAACAGGTAATGATCAAGTGATCTCTCTCCTGCCATCCATCTCCTCTCTCTGACAAACAGAGGCTAGGGACACCGTTCCTTACCCATCCTGGCTAATAGCCGTTAATGGACTTATCCTCCATGAATTTATCTAATTCTCTTTTAAACACTGTTATAGTCCTAGCCTTCACAACCTCCTCAGGAAAGGAGTTCCACAGGTTGACTGTGCAATGTGTGAAGAACTTCCTTTTATTTGTTTTAAACCTGCTGCCCATTAATTTCACTTGGCGGCCCCTAGTTCTTATATTATGGGAACAAGTAAATAACTTTTCCTTATTCACTTTCTCCACACCACTCGTCATTTTATATATCTCTATTATATCCCCCCTTAGTCTCCTCTTTTCCAAGTTGAAAAGTCCTAGCCTCTAATTTCTCCTCATATGGGACCCGTTCCAAACCCCTAATCATTTTAGTTGCCCTTCTCTGAACCTTTTCCTAGTGCCGGTATATCTTTTTTGAGACGAGGAGACCACATCTGTACGCAGTATTCAAGATGTGGGCGTACCATGGATTTATATAAGGGCAATAAAATATTCTCCATCCTATTCTCTATCCCTTTTTTAATGATTTCTAACATCCTATTTGCTTTTTTGACTGCCGCTGCACACTGCATGGACGTCTTCAGAGAACTATCCACAATGACTCCAAGATCTCTTTCCCAATTAGTTGTAGCTAAACTAGCCCCCATCATATTGTATGTATAGTTGGGGTTATTTTTTCCAGTGTGCATTACTTTACATTTATCCATATCAAATTTCATTTGGCTAGTTTACCTAGCCAAAGCTCTATCCTGAGTAATGATCTAAGCCTGTGCATACTGTCATTAGATTAGTGTGTATCTCTGTGCAGTAAGGCATCTCCTCTCCAAAAAGATATGAGTATCATGAAAAGGAAATTGCGTAACTGTGTAATTTTTCCCTCTAATTATGAACTGTTAGTAGAGAGGACTCCCAGTTAGCGCAATATGTTTGTAACATGAGGTGCTGACTCAGGAGTTAACTCTGTCATTTATATTAATTGAGCCCTAATTGAAAGACAGGCACTTGGCGGTGGCTAATTAACCAATTAGGAGTACAGCCAAGGGGCTAACAGGGTGAAAGTAATCCCAGCAGTTAGGTCTATATAAGCACACAGGAAGGAAATATAGGAGGAAGAGCTGGAAGCCTGAAGGAAGGCAGAAGTAGGCAAGACTAGCTGCTGCTACTGTACCCTTCCCTAGAACCAAATGAAGCTAGTGACTTATTGTCAATATAAAATATGGTGGCAGTGATGGAGACCTGAAGTGTTTGGGGCCTGTGATTAAGGCATAAGGGAACTCTCAGGGGACCACTCCAAGACAGTGTTTTATGCATTTTTACAATAAATTCCAATTAAACAGAAGTTAACCATTTTCCATGGAATATCTTCATTAGGAAAGGATGTTAGAACATACCAGATACATACAGGAACATTGCACAAATGCATTACTATAGTCAGCCTGGCACTCATTAACTGTACTACCCATAAGAAATGTATGTACTGTACCATTCATATTAAGAACAGGGTATTATTTATGTAGCAATTTACCATCCTGCCAAATAAGTAACAAATTCTGCCCACGGAAAACTTACTATCTGAGGATACAAGTGAATACAGTAGATAGAATTAGTACAAAGTATGGTGGGGGCATTTCAAATTGTATGCATCAATCTAAGTGGCTTTCTAAGGGTATGTCTACACTACTCGCTGGATCAGCAGGTAGCGATCGATCGAGCGGGGATCAATTTATTGCGTCTAGTCTAGTCTAGTCGACCCCCAAGCCCGCACCCGTCGACTGCTGTACTCCAGCGCCACAAGAGGCACAGGCAGAGTCGACAGGGGAGCGGCAGCAGTCGACTCACCATGGTGAGTGGTGACACTATGGTAAGTGGATCTAAGTATGTTGACTTCAGCTACGTTACTCAAGTAGCTGCAGCTGCATAACTTAGATTGATTCGCCGCCCCCAGTGTAGACCAGGGCTTAGTGTTGCCAAGAAGTTTTTGGCCAATACTGATTGGAAGGTTGTCCCAAGCATATTGAGGAGCTTGAAAGAAAGCAAGAAGTCAGAAGCAAATACAGGGAACATTGTTGGGTGATGATTTCTCTGCCTTCCTAGAAACACACAAATGCTGTTATTTCAGTCTGTATCAGTATAGTGTACACTACCAAGAAAGCTACAAGACTGTCAGAAAGAACTGGGGTGAAGACAACTACTCTTAAGAACAAGAAAGGTGAATAGCTAAAATCCTTATTCGGGAAGAAATGGACAGACATGGGATATTTCTTCCTAGTCTTCTTTAATTACAATGTTGTTACAGTTATTGCTTTATAATAAGAAAAGCAGAAGCGTAAGATGTAAGTCAATATACTCCTAAATCTGTAGGAAACACAAATCCACATATAGCTCATGGAACCAGCTTGACTGAAATCCCAGGAAGGCAGTCTGTCTTCGACAGTTTCAGGACGGTATTTGTTTACCCCATCTGCAAAGTATTCTCACTAGATTTGGACAGATGCACAGCTTTATATCTCACACACACACAAACACACTAGATGACCCAAATTTCTTGATTTTATTTTTTTCAAACAATGAATGGTTAGAAATCTTAAAAGCCCAACTATAGAAGAAAAATCAAATTTCTAATATTCAGTGCTTAACTACTATAATTATGGACACACTTGACTACGCTCTTTCAATTAAATTAATATTAAAATTCAAATGTTCAATAGGCAGATAAATCAGAGTTCTTCTTTTTTGGAAAAAATACAAGGTTCTTAAGTTTTATTTGCAATTAAATTCTGCAGAACATATTCTGCTATTGGTTTGATGCTTTAGTGGAACAAATTCTGCAATCTGTGATGTAGACACCAAGTATGCCATTATTCAGGCAAATGCCTCCGTCTGCTCTCGGTTATCAAGGGAATAAGGAAAATTGGTTAAACCTAACCTTATCCAGCTAACATGTGCTTGTCACAAATTGTACTAGATAAACTAATTCACCTTCAAGCAAAGTCAGACTGTAGACTACAAAACTCAGAAGTACATTAACAAATATGTATTTTTGGTTCCATACAGGATCAGTCTATTCTTCCAATTCACTTAGCTGCCAAACACAGAAGAGAAAAGAGTTTGCGTTGTTTGCTAGAATCTGGTGCTGACCCAAAACTAAGGTAGAGCATTTGTAGTCACTCACATTGCACTCCATCAAGAATATGCACAACTGCATACTGAAGTGGTATATAACTTTAGGGCTCCCTTAGTGATTAAGATCTTATATTTCTACATGTGTTGATGTGCAAGATTTCCCACACTATGTGGCAAGATCTCTGGAGGTCATAATTTTGAATGTGGAGTTTTTTTTATTTTTAGTTCACTTAACATATGCAGAAATACATAACTGAAGGGACACAGGATAACATGGACACAGTACACAAATTAGGGTAGAAAAGTGAATATGCTTACTATACTGCCAGCTACTGTGGCTACAAATAAATGAAGGAGAAAAGATACATCTCAAACTGAAAACAAAGCAGGAAAGACAAAGGACTGGACAAAAATAGGCTAGTCCCAAATAATAAATAATGTAAAACAGTGGTTCCCAACCTTTTTTGATCTGCCACCCATAAAAGTGGCCAAAGAATCATTCCATTCCACAGTCTTTTGACCACAAAGGGTTGTGGAATTTAGGTCATGAGTATGGTAGGAGCTTCTGCCTGCCTCCCCACATACTCTTCTTTGTGCCTGCATTTTGCTCAACTCTGGGGTAGCAAAGCTCCTAGGTGCTGTGAAGTCTCCTACCTTCCCAAGCACCAGAGTTGAGCATAATTAAGGCAGGGAAGAGAAGCGGAGGAGCAGCTCTGTAACTGGCTGCCAGTCTGGAGGGGGGCAGAGGCATCAGCCACAACAACAAATTAGGGGTAAGTAGGGAGTTGTTCTGCCTCTCACCAACCCCAGCTACTGGGTTTTAGTGACCCATAGATTTTGCTGTTTTCTCAACTGATGGCATGGAACCCACTGCTAGGTGATGTCCTACTAGTTTAGCAATGCTAGTCTAAACTATTTTTTGCTGTTTAAAATATTTTACTTTGCTATCTTTATGTAAGCCACTTGATGTTTACTAAAGTAAAAAGAATTAACTTATTAAATTTGTATATTTTAGAGATAACAGAGGTTACACAGCACTTCACCTCCTCCTGCTACACTGGCCAAATATTTATCTAACTGAGACAGACATTTTGACCAGATTTCAGAGAAACCTGGGAATTACACAGAGTAATGCAGAAGAATGTCTTCGTATCTTGTGTGAGAAGGAAGTTCAAACAGATCCTGAAATGGATAGTAACTACAAACACAGCTACTTACATTTAGCCCTACATTCTGGAGCCTCTCGAGCTATATCTATTCTAATTGAGAATGGTGCCAACACAGATGACAGAGATGAGTTTGGCAAAACAGCGCTTCACACTGCTGCAGAGCATTTGAACAAGGAGATAACAGAAACTTTAATCACCTGTGGAGCAAACATTAATTGTACTCTTCCAACATATGGAAAAACTGCTCTTCAGCTTGCAGTGTGCACTGCATCATCTAAAGCAGGCACAGTTTTAGCTGCCGATATAGATTGCATCCATTTACTGTTAATGAATGGAGCTAAAGTAAATACTCAAGATTGTGAAGGACGAGCAGCTATTCATGATGCTTGCTTGGGAGGCAGAAAAGAAATAGTTGATCTCCTCCTAGATTACCATGCAGATGTTAACATTTTAACAAGACAAGGGCAATCTCCCCTTTTTCTGTTTCTTCAACACAGGTCAAATCTAAGACGTACATCACTGTTAAATAAGTTGTTAAACCTCTCATACCCGTTGAAGCTAACCAATAATCAAGGAGATCTACCCACTGGACTTCTGCTCCAAGAATTTCAAATACAAAAAGACTTTCTTGTAAGATTATCAAATAACATGTTGTCTCTGCAAGACATCTGCAAAATCACTGTCAGAAGAATATATGGGGAAAAAAACAAACAATGCTTGAAAAAACAACTTCCTGTAACTGTATGGAATTCTTTATACAACTACCAGGACTACTCACAACTTTGGTAAATAAATCTCATGACTTAAACAGTCACAAAGTTAAATGATTCTGGCAGATTTGATTAATGTGTGTCACATATGTAGTCACACACACCTACATGGGAAAGTGAATTGAGAAACTGTTGATCCTGAAACTGTGTAATGAAAAATTAAACATGAATCAGGATGCATATTAATACTGCATGTGTATTTTGAAACAGCTCTTAACATTTCTCAAATGTAATTTTAATACTCAAGTGTTTTTTTTAAACACATAATACTTTTCATGTGTAATCACGATTTTAAGTACAGTATCTAGAAAGACAGCCAGTGAATCTCCAAGAGAAAGGGATGGGGAAATTACACATTTGGTCTATTTCTATATGTTTTCAGTTTAACTAGTAAACAAAACAAGCAAGATATTCTACAAATTCTCATAATTAAAGCCAATTAGTCAACAATAATCTTATAACTATATCTATTGTCATCAATCCAGGTTACTCAGGAGGACGTAAGGACAAAGAACTAATTCGTTATATTTTTTAAAAATTTGGCTCTCATTGTTCTTAATGAGAATGAAGTCAAGCTGCCCTCAGGGAAGATAGTGAACCCTTATACTGTCCGGAGGCAGAGAGGTGCACTATGAGAAGAAGGTGAATAGAACCAGGGGCCATCTTGGTTAAGGGCAGCATGTGGCCTCAGAACCATTGAGAACAATAGTAGATAACCATTTTGAAAGAGAGCCATTTTTTGAGAGTTTCTCTGAACACAATTTTCTCCCTTAAGTCTGAAGGAAAATAAACAGAAAAAAAAAAATGACCATTAATACTAAAATGTAGTTTCAAAAGATACTCATCACATCAGGCCTATTCAAGATTCATACGTCCGCTGGAGTTTGTGTAGATAGACAAGGCTGCAAGTTTGTCACGGAGGTCACAGACTCCGTGACTTTCCGGGACCTCTGGGTCTTCTGCAGAGGCCAGTGCAGCTGCTGAGGCAGTCTCGGGCCACTGCCCCCCCGCAGCAGCAGGAGTTTGGGTGTAGGAGGTGGTTCAGGGCTGGGGGGTGGGACACAGGAGGGGGTGAGGGCTCTGGGCGGCATTTACTTCAGGGGGCTGCCCAGAAGTAACAACATTCCACAGCTCCTAGGCAGAGGCGCAGCCAGGGGACTCTGCGCACTCCCTGCACCTGAAGGCACTGACCCCGCAGGTCCAATTGGCCACAGTTCCCTGCCAATGGGAGCTGCAGAGCTGGCACTGGGGGCACAGGCAGCACACAGAGTTGCTTGGCTGCACCTCTGCCTAGGAGCCGAGGGAGGGGGATGTCGCTGCTTCCAGGGAGGCACAGAGGCAGTTAGGGAGCCTGCCAGCTTTGCCAAATCCCCTTCCTCCCCCTACCCAAGATTTAATCAGGGACATATAGTACAAGTCATGGACAGATCACGGGCCGTGAATGTTTGTTTACTGCCCGTGACCTGTCCATGACTTTTACTAAAAAATACCCGTGACTAAAACATAGCCTTATAGATAGAAAATGCCTAACCTGAGATCATTTGGGACATAACAGTCTGACAAACGGTGCTAAATTTCTTAAAGGAACCTATTTTAATTAATTTTAACTCAAATTAATTAATAAGTTTACTTGTAAATTTTCAGCAAATTCATTCTGTCACGAAGTGCTGTAATTTTGCGGAAGGTGCAGTATATTCTTCATACATTAAGTGATTGAATCTTTAAGTGCAAAACTCAGCTCAGCCTTAGCTATGGAGCCACTATCTGCAACTCCATCACACAAATGGTCTTTCCTATCTTGAATAGTAATACCTAGTTCCTATAAGGCATTTTTTATCAGTAGATCTCAAAGCACTTTTCAAAGGAAGTCAGAATCATTATCCAATTTTACAGATGGGAAAACTGAGGCTCAGAGAGATGAAACAACTTGCCCAAGGTCACCCAACATGCTAGTGGCAAAGTTGATAGCAGAACCCAGGTTTTTTGAATACAAGTCCAGTGCTCTATCCACTAGGCCACACTGCATCCTCTAATGATTTTTCAACTTACTTTAATGTCTCGATGTACGACTCCCTTGCTGTGGATATAGTATACTCCTTCCAGTAACTCTTGAAAAATTTTTGATGTCCAGCTGACATCCACAAGGTGATAAGGACCTTAAAACGATTTAAATTTAATTATTTCAGCTGATTTTACTAAAACTAAAATGTTTTGTAAATCTATGTTAAAATGGCATGTCAGTTTATCTGCAAACATGAAGACAGTCTAAATAAAATTAGCATAGGTTAAAAGTGATTTCCCATGCTGTAAACAGGAAATTTCTTCTTTAAGATAGTGGTTGGTGTATGAGCTCTGAAGAAAGAGTTTATATCCTTTTGCTCTAATCTAACTGTGAATGTGCTCATTATACATATGTCTAATTCACTTCTGAGTCTTACTAAGCATCAATGATAATTAGCTTATGAAAACTGTTGCCACAAGTTATGTCTTAAGTAAAAAAAAGTATTTACTTTTATTAGTGTTAAATTTGTTGCTTTTCGATTTGATTGAAATGTCCTGTGGAGTTAAAAATCACAGAAGTTCCTGGTCCTCTGGTTCCTAAGGAGGATCCAAAAATGTTATATGAAAGATTAAAATTGAAAAACTTCCAGGTAAGAGGTTATTCTCTCTCCTAGAATCATGGGTTGAGAGTTTCAAAGTAATGCAAGAGATTTAACCTCACATCCGCTATTATTCATGGAGAAGATATGGCTAAATCCCTTTCACTGCTTTGAAATTCTAAACATTGATGTGCCTGTCTTACTGATCTCTGCTCCAACAAGATGGTGTTGAAAATGGCTGACATCTTTATATCATTCATCATTCTTTATTCCTCTATCATGTTCCTTCGTATTTGTCTCATCTCTGAACTATATAATCTGTCTTTTCAGTCACTCCTCATTCAGAAGTCTTTCTGTGCCTTCAATCATTTTCACTGTTCTTCACTGAGCCCTTTTTATTTCTGCTATATCTCTGAGATCAAGTGACCAGAATTGAACACAGTATTCCAGGTAAGGGCATGCCAATTTAATATAATGGCATATTTTCTGTATTATTTTATACTCTATTCTTTATAGAGCCTAACCCATCTATGATCATACTGCCTATTCATGTATCATTTTTAGGTCTTCAGATTTCTTTAGCTTTGACTAACCTAAACAGTCATCTACAAATTTTGCCACCTCATTTTGTTCTACTCTTTTTCCAGATTATAAATATATTAAACACTGCTCCTAGTACAGAACCATGAGGCTCACCAATGTTAACCTTTTGCTACACTCAAAACTGACCATTTATTCCTACTCTGTTTCTTAGTTTCTAATCAATGGTAGTAGTTTACCTTTCACCCCATAACTGCTTGGTTTCACTAACATCCTCTTGTGTGAGTCTTTGTCAATGTTTTTTTCAAAGAAAGAACAAATTATACTGGAGTTCTTCTATCCAATTCTCAACCAGGCCCAATCTTGCTTACTTTAAGAGACCAAAAAGACTAGCTGTAGGTAGGAAAAGGAGGGAGGGAAGGGGAAACAAATAAAAACCAAGCAGCTAGGAAATCTCACTCCATGCAAAGAACGTAACAAAAAAACTGATCTCAAAAGTGATGTGAGAAGTCATCAAATTAAAGCCACATTTTTTCATTTCAAGATTTATAGCTCTATCAAACAGTCTGTGTTAAGCAGATTTCTTTTCACACTAACTACGAAAGGGGTAGATCATACCTTTAAAGCTTTGTCCCTAAAAGACCTGTCCCTCTAGATATCAACAGTTAATGAAGCCTGCTGACATCACCATCTAAGAACTGCTCCTATAGCGACCAGATGTTAAATCCACTATGGTCAATCAAAATAATGCTGTAGGATGTTTTTTGTTTTTCCAAGAACAAATTTTAAAGCTTTCAATTGTGTTGTAACGCAGTGCATTAGAGAAAATGAATAAACTATAAAGCTATCTCCTTGTCGTTGAAAACTAATGTTTAATAGACCAAGCAACCACAATTAGGAATTATTACACTTGGTTTTGGAACATAGCTCATTCTGATCAACTGAAATTGTTCTGGAAAAGGAACAAAATCTACATAATCTAAACTGCTCATTGAAAAGGGACAGACTTTCTCAACAGCAGCTCTACTTCTCCACATCAGTCCTACTTCTCATGCATAGTTTTTCACCTATCACTTTTGGGTGAACTTTAAGTCTCTTCTACAAACACCTCATCTGTATAGACTACACACATTTTACTAAATTACTGTTATTCTGATTGAATGAAAAGGGGAAAGGGCCTAATAACCAAAGTCCATGTTTTTAACTGCTATCAATAACGTATAAAATCAAACACATTGACTTCCAAATAGAAAATCAAAATATATTTGTTTTTTGCCCTGTATTTATATTTAAAAAACAAACAGTATAAATCTTACTGGAAGATTCCTCTGTTCGCTCACCACATCTTTTGTTTCTGTCAACAATCCAGTCCCACAAGGAGATTTCACACAGTTGCATCTGTATATGAAGCATCAGACAATACTCCATCTAACAGGAAAATATTGTTACATATTTTTTCCACTGTAATATAAGGGATGATCACTTATATAAGTTTATTTTGTTTCAAGACAAATGATCTGCAGTTTTAAACTAAGATTCAGTACAGAGTGGATGGCAGATACAGTGGTATTAAATTTATTGTGTTTTTAGGTGAGAGAAGAGAATGTACAATTATTTTGCTTTCCTTATTCCTCAAATGTTACTAAGTAATAATTGTTTAAAAAGCATAAAAGCTGTATGCAATGTAGTTCTAGCCATGTTGGTCCCAGAATGATGATGATAAAATAATAAAAAAGCTAACACAACAACTTGACATATGCTCTTAAGATATCAAGGAGTATCTAAGTGTGTCTATGGAAAGATTTTAGTGGTGGTTTTTTTTCTTTTTCAGATGGGTAGGGAAGCATTCTGATCAAGGAAAATAATTTACAAGAATATCAATATTGGAAAATATACTTGTTTTGATAAAAATAATACCAGAATCAAGAAAACACTGGATCTCATTGCCTTTAGAGCAAAATGCATTCAGACTGGACTAGTCAATTTATTTTTTCCCTTATAGTCAGTTTGATTTTCTGATGATGATGCACTAATACAACCCTGCAGTGGCTGGGTGCAATCACTGTTGAGATGAAATGCTATTTTCAATTTAGGATCATATTTATCAATTTCATATCCCCACAGGAAAACCCTAAAATTGGACCTCAGCTGCCAACAATGTCCCTTTAAGATATTATGTCAAATTTGATAGCTACCCAGCTGCAGTCCATACCCCAACTGATAAGGCAAGACACTGTAGTTGGTTCCATACAGGTGTTGTAACATATTATTACATAGTTTCTCCATCTTTTAGCAGTTTGATCCTGCACCACTGAACTCAACGGGGGCTCTGCCAATGATTTCAATAGGAGCCGAAACAGAAGAGCTTGTATTATTTATTAGCACTGTCATAAACAGATAGTAGGAGTTAATAGAACAGAAGTACTTTCTATCTCTTTTGACTGTAAAGGGTTAACAAGATCAGTGAGCCTGGCTGTCACCTGACCAGAGGCCATCAGGGGACAGGATATTTCAAATTTTTGAGGGGAGGGATAGTGTCTGTGTGCGCTATTAGTTTTGGTTGTTGTTCTCTCTGTGGGGTTCTTTGTGAGTACCAGACGTGAACCAGTTTTCTTCCAATACAGGCTCTTATAAGTTCAAAAATAGTAATTTAACTAGGTAGTTAGGTGAGTTAGGCTTTATGTTGTTTTATTTTTGCAAATCTGCATTTTGGTGCAAAGTTCAATTGTGTATTTGGCTGGAGGAGTTCAATTTGTATTTTGCTGAAGATCTTATTTTGTACTTGTATTACTTCTTTTTTTTTTTTTGGCTGGGAAGGTATTCCCGTGTCTAGTAGCTGAAAAATCCCTGTACCTAATCCATCTTAATTACAAAGATAATTTTTACTGTCTTTTTCTCTCTTTAATTAAAAGGTTTCTTGTTAAGACTATGATTGTTTTTTATTCGGGTTGAGACCCCAGGGGACTGGGTTTGGATCCACCAGGAATTGAGTGGGTGAGAAGTGAGGAAAGAGGAGGAAAGGTAATTTTCTCTCGTGTAGGTATATCTTTCTTGGCAGGGAGAGAGAAGGAGGGAGAAGTGTTTTATTATTTTCCTTCTCTGTTTTTGGGGATTCAGTGAATTTGAATCACAGTTATTCTTCAGGGTTAACAGGGAGGGGAAGCCTGGGAGATGCAACTGGTGGGGAAAGGGTTTACTTTCTTGTGTTAAGATCCAGAGATTGTGTTTTGGGGTTCCCCGGGCAAGGTTTGGGGACCAGAGTGTACCAGGTGCACTGGATCCTGGTTGGTGGCAGCGCTACAAGTACTAAGCTGGTAATTGAGCTTAGAGGAATTCATGCTGGTACCCCATCTTTTGGACGCTAAGGTTCAGAGTGGGGAATTAGACCATGACAAGCACATTGAGTATGTAATTACATACTCAATTTCTCAAAGTGTGTTGGTTCATTTGATAATTAGATGCCTGTAGCAAACATCTTTAAAAACTTACACAACAGATATTTTGAGAAACAAGACATATCTCTGATTTAAAGGTAAAATGATCAGCTTTAAATAGCATTTTAATTTTTTTTTAAATTAAGTTTTCTTATTAACACCACTTTGGAAACTCAAAACAGAAATCTACTTTCAAATATTCTCTCTACTTTCACAACTTTTTATTTATTTATTCTGTTAAGAAAGTGGGGATAGAATTTATATTTCCTGGTGTTCATGGATTCACTTGCAGCCCACATGGCATGCGTTCATCTAGCTGGATCTGCTTGGAAAGCCTATGTGTACTTTTGAAGGGTGGAACAAAAAAGAGCAGCATTTTGTACAACTGAACACATGCTAAGTCCTCAGAAGTATGAATATTAAATATACAATTAATGTGTTAATACAGTATCTTCTATCTGGTTTCTTTTACACACGTAAAACCTCTGCTTCCTGTCCTGCAACTGCTTCCCTGATAATCCTCCAAAAATCAGAGCCCATGTCGGATTCCTTCTCTTCAACTTCCTACTCTCTCCACTCCACCTCACTTCCTAAAAGTCAAAATTTCACCCATGTATCTCGTAGCACCTTTAATTAAGTCTTTTAATACACATCAGTGTCATGCCTCACCCAACTCTCTTACTTTCTATGCTTCCTGTCCCCTGAAGATTACTTCCCACTAACAAGCCCTGATCTCTCCTTTCTCTCTCATTCAATTCCCCGATTTATACTCCCTTTTCACCATTTGCAGCACAATCTAAACCCAGCCCCACTAAATCCTAACCAGCTAATTTCTACACACGTAACACCCTCTCTCCTAGAACTCTTGGCTCCTGACCCAGCCTATCACCACTAGCCAGTAAATTCTGACACTCTCCTACAAGCACTGCCCCGTATCTTCTCTTTCCTTGCATCTCCCTTCAGAAACTCCAGAGGACACTTCCATAAAAGCTGCAGATCTTTGGAAACAACCCTCCCATGACAAAATGAGGATTTCATTATGTGGGAACTCTGACAGCAGCAGAGTCTTGAGACCTTCCTGACATGGCTACGCAGCTCCACCCCCACCCTAGATGCTCAGTTATGTCTTTCTCCTCAGTATTTAAACTTCACCAAGTGGTTCCCACTTCCACTTGCTTCTGCTTCTCTCTTCCTCTCCATAAGTGACATTGCCTGACTGGAAGATAACTGAAAACTTGCACACACTCCACATTTAGGTGCATTTGTCAGCAATGTTTGGACTGGTCACTAGTGCAGAATGCTGGAGGTTTTTGGCGTATTTGGGTTTTTGGGGTTTTGTTTTTTGCAAGAATAGCATTTCTGATTTTTAAAATTATATGTATAATTTTAACTGAAGAGAGCCAAAGCTACAAATACTATAGACTTCTCTTTAATGCTAAATTTTGGCAACTCTTGTGGTGAACATCCCTGTAATTATGTTATCCACTCAAAAAAACAATTGAGATAAAATTACTAGACTTTGGCTCCAATCCCAGTCATACTATTTATAGAATTCACTGTTATAATTCATGGGCACACTTACTTAAGACTACTCTGCACATATTGTTACATCAGACATCAGTTAACTGTATTTAAAGAGGGGTTTATTTACCTCACACTGCCTGTGCACAGACATATGTTTCTCGGAGCATTCGTCTTCAGTGCAAGAATCACTTGAAATGATACTATCTTTATTCATATTAGAATGAAGTCCATGTGATAGACGATTTTTTAAATAAACTGGTCCATTGGCAGTATTATTTATGCAACTTTCTTGTGAGTCAGTGAGTGGTTCACATTTATTCATTTTTATTCTTTCTTCACCATCTCCACTGGTAAAATCTTTTGTTATATCCATATGCTGCACTGATTTATTATCTTGGTTCTCAAGAAAGGTATATCCCAAAGATTTAATTTCTTCTGAGGTAAGGTCAGCAAAGATAATGGAACTGCTGCTTTCCATATTTTGAATACGACACTGGTCTCTGAACAGAAGAAATCAATAAGTATATACAGTTTGTATGTTATCTACTAAACACAAGAGGCGGACGTAAGAATTGCATTTCAGCTTTTATTCTGGAAATGTTATAAAAAAAGAGATATGGCTATTTCAAACCCTGGGAAAACTGGGATAATATCTAATATTTGTTTTACCCTTAGAAGCAGGAGTTCTGCCCCTTCCCTACAGAAGCCTTACAACTGCTCAATTGCCATTGCAGAGTCACCCTTTAAAAGGCTCCTCCGAGGGTTTATATCTGATAGTTGACCTTTTCAGTTTGGCAGAGACAAGCAGTTACAGCCCCACGTGGATCATTTGACAGATGTCTGTTGCATCTATGTCCCTTCCAGCTGGTAAGTGTTGCTATTACATTCCCCCCCTTCCCACCCTCTCATCTTTGAGATGGCAAATCCTCACATTTTTCTCTTGAATAGAAACCCTCTACCTCCCTAACGATGCTAACTCTGAACTGAATCTTGTTGGTGAATAGTACACAATTTGTGAAGTCTGTATGTCTAATAATAATGTTAGATACTACTGTGGTAGACTCTATTAACTCCCAAGGTGGAGGAATGTTAGACAAATTTTCTCACTCTCAGACATCTGATGAAAGGGGGAACACATACAAGAATAACTGATGCCTAATAGTTCACTACTTGATACAAGGAAGTCATATTGCTGTAATATAAGTTTAACTCTACAACATTTAATGTTACATGGAGAAAGACCCTACGTTAAACCCAGATTTATATTATCATTTAACACTGCAATACTTACTCGCGACTCTCTTGGTCAGAGGACTTTTTGAGTGACTGCAACTTCAGGACTGTCTTATCTATTAGATGAACAGAAAAAGTCACATTTTACAAAACAGGACAAGCACATATTTCATTGCATATTAACATTACAGCTATAGTTAATGATTAAACTAGTAAAACTTACAACGAAGGGCAGGGGTTTTACCTATACATAACCTCATTCATCCTCATATTTTTACCCCTGGAAACACAGTGATATAGGGCATTTCTCATTCAACCAACCAAGAGCCCTCAAAAGTGCAATATTTTAAACTTCTCTTTTTTTTTTAATAAGAAAAACCAAATGTTATAGGGAAAAGAAACTCTCACTGTAAGGGATGTATTGGGTTCTCTTTTATATGTTAATTTAGTTTTCATATTTAGGAAAGCATTATTAGTATGTCAGCTAACATTGAAATAGGTTTTTTTTAATTAGTGAAAGAGAAGGGAAGCAAATGAAATTTGTACACCAGCTAACCCTTTATTTTAGATGTAACTCATATTTTGGAAGTAACTTTAATAAAACAGTTTATTTATGAAAAACAGTAACTCAGTGGCTTATCATACATAGAAGTTTCTGAGACAAATGTGGGACATTTATTTTCTAAGCTCTGGAGACCATAAAATTTATTTAATCAATCTAGATATTTATATGGTCCACATCACTGTTGTAAGATACATCTCACAAGTATTTTAAATAGAAATAACAAGTGGTATTTTCCATCTCAATGAGTAAGTTGCCTTTGTGCATTCCCGTGGCACCACCTTCCTGATCATTCTTTCCTACTGGCATTCTTCCCTCCATGTTTGTAACACACACAAACAGGAGTGCTGCTATGCCATGGAAACAGGATCAGCAAGAATAATGAGAGGATTGTGAGGCTATGATGTAGGCATTCTAGAAGTAATGAAGTGAGAAGGCAGGGAAAACTGAAGAAAAAGGAAAATAAGAGGAGATGCATAGTACAGAAGAAGTGGGGTAAAAAAACAGAGAAACAGTGCCTCCCTGTCAGTGACAGAAGTTGATGTCTCAAAATCAGATTCTGCCAACAGAAAGCTCAGAAGCTACAGAGAAACCCCAATTTACCTCACCAAATATTTTAAAAACCCTAATATGAAAAACAAAGTAAGAGGCAGTTTACATTTTGCCATTAAACTATTTCTGGACTGAATCAATTTTTCTAAAGTTTTCTGGAGCAGTTAGGAAGAGGGGAAAGTTGGAAAGGGATCTCCAGACACCACCACAGATCTGTGATTTCAAAATCTATTAGCAAATGAACTTCTCTCTCAACCTCCTTAATACACAGTGCTTTTCGTCCAAAGGTCTCAAGTGGGTCCTTCCCTCAGAGTCCCTTCTACACCTACCACACTGCTATGCCTTGCCTGAGTATTTTTTTTTTTTGTTTAAACTGGATTCAACTGGACCCTATGCAGCGTCCAAGATCCTACTCAAATATTTTAATAAGTAGATTTAGATGTCCTGCATTTTTAAATTAACCATTATACCCCCAATAATCTCTTGATCAGGACAGTGCAACAGGTAAGGGCACTTGATAGCCATTGTCATGCTTCTTAGAAAAAATCTTTGGAAAAATCTCTGGTTCCTTCATCAATTCTGAGAGTTGAGTGTTCCGTAAATTAATAGAACAGACATGCTTATGGGAAGTATGAAGTTACAATGACAACAAATAATACTCCCCTTTTGGACATGCTTGTTGAACATGTTCTATCCAAGCAGTGTGATAGCCTACAATATTAGGATGTTGCAGGCCAGCCAACACTTTAACTTCTCGCAATACCTGAAAAAAAAGACCAAAAAGCAACTTTATAATCATCCTTTAATTTGACTGTAAGATGAACCCAAAGGGGAAAAAAACCAAAGGATTCTAGATATAGTTATTTTACCTCTTACTGGAATTTAAAAATTTGAGGACAGATTATTATTTTGCAGCATTAAGGATAATATAATTCAGATCTTGCAGACTAATGTTTTATATTAGACTCAGACTGAGGCTAAATAAACATACACTAAAATATTATAAAACATTCTTCCTGTTTAGAAACATATGATGAGATCCACAATTTATAAAATAGAAGATATGCCCACTTACTACTTTGCCATAACCAAATTAATGCCACTGCTAATTATATAAGGAACCACTTACAGTAAGTACAGAGAATCTGAACATGGAAAAATAAATTCATACCTTCATGCAATCTCTTTTGGTTGCTTTCTTAATAAGGTTTTTTTTAATTGCATAGAGCTGTCCATCTAATTTGTTTCTGACCTGAAAAGAATTTTAAAAAGGGAAAAGTTAGAAAAAGCAAATTTCACAAATTTAGATCAGTGTGTCAAAAACTCATTTGAACAACAACAGTTTGTTTTCTAAGAGTCAAAATCTTACACTCTTTATTCAGATAACCTCTCAATGACATTAGAGGAGATCTTCTAGATTTGGCCCTAAATGTCTAGTGAAGAGGTGCCGAAGTTTTGCACAAGGGTCAAAACCAACATAAAATGAAATGGACACCGCTGCAGCCAACCTTCCCTTTAATATGGAGTGCTGCTCAACAAGACTACAGATCCAAGCCCACAAAGTTCCTTCTTGATCTGAATAGCCTCGCCAATGATATATTGACAAATGATTTGTATTTTTAACTACTGTCTTTCGGCTGTAACATTAGAGAGGTAACATTAGATAGGAAATGAGTTCTTTGCTTATTATTACAATGCAACTAAATATTTTTAAAACAACTTTGGCAAGTAGCACATGACTCAGAAAAACAAGGTGAATGAGATAATATCATTTATTGAATCAATTTCTGTTGGTGAGAGAGACAAGCTTTAGAGCTACAAAGAGCTAATCCTCAGGTCTGGGAAAAGCAGTCAGAGTGTCACAGCTAAATACCAAGTCGAACAGATAGT
>NC_133777.1:15263974-15272108 GCF_003597395.2 Chelonoidis abingdonii
TGTCTCAAAATCAGATTCTGCCAACAGAAAGCTCAGAAGCTACAGAGAAACCCCAATTTACCTCACCAAATATTTTAAAAACCCTAATATGAAAAACAAAGTAAGAGGCAGTTTACATTTTGCCATTAAACTATTTCTGGACTGAATCAATTTTTCTAAAGTTTTCTGGAGCAGTTAGGAAGAGGGGAAAGTTGGAAAGGGATCTCCAGACACCACCACAGATCTGTGATTTCAAAATCTATTAGCAAATGAACTTCTCTCTCAACCTCCTTAATACACAGTGCTTTTCGTCCAAAGGTCTCAAGTGGGTCCTTCCCTCAGAGTCCCTTCTACACCTACCACACTGCTATGCCTTGCCTGAGTATTTTTTTTTTTTGTTTAAACTGGATTCAACTGGACCCTATGCAGCGTCCAAGATCCTACTCAAATATTTTAATAAGTAGATTTAGATGTCCTGCATTTTTAAATTAACCATTATACCCCCAATAATCTCTTGATCAGGACAGTGCAACAGGTAAGGGCACTTGATAGCCATTGTCATGCTTCTTAGAAAAAATCTTTGGAAAAATCTCTGGTTCCTTCATCAATTCTGAGAGTTGAGTGTTCCGTAAATTAATAGAACAGACATGCTTATGGGAAGTATGAAGTTACAATGACAACAAATAATACTCCCCTTTTGGACATGCTTGTTGAACATGTTCTATCCAAGCAGTGTGATAGCCTACAATATTAGGATGTTGCAGGCCAGCCAACACTTTAACTTCTCGCAATACCTGAAAAAAAAGACCAAAAAGCAACTTTATAATCATCCTTTAATTTGACTGTAAGATGAACCCAAAGGGGAAAAAAACCAAAGGATTCTAGATATAGTTATTTTACCTCTTACTGGAATTTAAAAATTTGAGGACAGATTATTATTTTGCAGCATTAAGGATAATATAATTCAGATCTTGCAGACTAATGTTTTATATTAGACTCAGACTGAGGCTAAATAAACATACACTAAAATATTATAAAACATTCTTCCTGTTTAGAAACATATGATGAGATCCACAATTTATAAAATAGAAGATATGCCCACTTACTACTTTGCCATAACCAAATTAATGCCACTGCTAATTATATAAGGAACCACTTACAGTAAGTACAGAGAATCTGAACATGGAAAAATAAATTCATACCTTCATGCAATCTCTTTTGGTTGCTTTCTTAATAAGGTTTTTTTTAATTGCATAGAGCTGTCCATCTAATTTGTTTCTGACCTGAAAAGAATTTTAAAAAGGGAAAAGTTAGAAAAAGCAAATTTCACAAATTTAGATCAGTGTGTCAAAAACTCATTTGAACAACAACAGTTTGTTTTCTAAGAGTCAAAATCTTACACTCTTTATTCAGATAACCTCTCAATGACATTAGAGGAGATCTTCTAGATTTGGCCCTAAATGTCTAGTGAAGAGGTGCCGAAGTTTTGCACAAGGGTCAAAACCAACATAAAATGAAATGGACACCGCTGCAGCCAACCTTCCCTTTAATATGGAGTGCTGCTCAACAAGACTACAGATCCAAGCCCACAAAGTTCCTTCTTGATCTGAATAGCCTCGCCAATGATATATTGACAAATGATTTGTATTTTTAACTACTGTCTTTCGGCTGTAACATTAGAGAGGTAACATTAGATAGGAAATGAGTTCTTTGCTTATTATTACAATGCAACTAAATATTTTTAAAACAACTTTGGCAAGTAGCACATGACTCAGAAAAACAAGGTGAATGAGATAATATCATTTATTGAATCAATTTCTGTTGGTGAGAGAGACAAGCTTTAGAGCTACAAAGAGCTAATCCTCAGGTCTGGGAAAAGCAGTCAGAGTGTCACAGCTAAATACCAAGTCGAACAGATAGTTTAGAGAGTTACGTGACTTGAGTCTGAAACTAAATACCTTCATTTTCTAAAATATATTTTATTTTAGATTTATAAAATATCCACCCAACATAATAATAACATGGTTGACAGAGGAAACGAGGCCAGTTACTTGGCACCTAATTTTCAGAAGAACTCAGCATCCGCTGAGAAGAGAAGCCATTATGAACAATGGGTGCTCAGCACTGCTGAAAATCGAGCCCTAAGACTATAAGCTCTCGGGGGGTGGGGGGACAGACTGTCTTTCTAGACATTTATATAACACTCACTACAATGGTACCTCTGGGTGCTACTACAATACAAATAGTTAGTAAAAATAATAGTTACTATTCACCAGTGGTTGGTACAACCCACATTCAAAATTAAAATAATTTTCTTTTTTAATCAATCAACCATAGTTAAGATAAGTTTCCCTGCTTATTTTATATAGATAAATCCAAGTACTTCATATGAGAAGTAAGGGTTCTCTCATATTCAGGATAAGACTGTACACAAAAGTGAAATATACAATATATTCTGTTTTAGAGAAAAATGCATTGGAGTCTTCAGAAAGCACCCTTCTGAAAGGAAGAACTAAAACCTCTTACACAGGTTCAGTTTGTATTTGTTTTACTGCATATTTCCAAGGACAAAAACAATCAGGTGAACTATTTTCCATCTCAAACAGTTATTAACAAAGCTGTTAAAATAGAGGATAAAAATACCTTGTATACTGTACCATATCCCCCTTTTCCTAGTCTTGCAATCTCATCAAATTCATTTAAGTAGCGTGAAGTTTGTGCTTCAAAGAGAACTTCTTTTTCACTAATTAAAAAAAAAGTATATTTTATGACTGGTTAAACTAAATCATACGCGAAAATTAAGGCACTATGTAAGCCACAGATAGAGATGACACAGAAACTTCATTTACATTGTGAAAAACAGCTAAGTACTATGACACTATCCAGAAATTTACCTGTGAATCCCATATGGAGAACCAAGCATCATCAAAGGCCAAACACTAAGGGGGCGCTTTTCCTCCTGGCAATTAGCTATCATGTCACAGCTATTTAAATAAAAAATTAACTTTAACACAGCAGCCTATCAAGTAAAAGCCAATCTCCTACATGAAGAAAATGCAATTATGAAATCTCTCTCCATCTTTACCCTTTTAAAGAGTAAGTTTATCTTTTTGAATACACAGGTGTTTTACACTTTATCAAATTTCTGACACCCAAGACCTCAAGTGCAATATTTTCATGCTAAGCTGAATTCTATTATTTTTATAGTGCAAAACTTCAGACAGAAAGTTAATCTTAATACTTGGCATAGCACTTTGGACACATACCTGACTATGTGAGAATCTCCATTGTCAAGCTCCTATAAAACAACAAAATACAACTTTTGAAAGAAGCTATATACAGTGAGAAAACTGATGTGCAGTTAATGGTTAAGTATGAACTTCACTATGAGAAGGTAAATTAGAAGGACAGCAATTCCAATTATTCTCCTAAATGCTGTAAATAAGAAAAAATAACAACAGATTTAAATCAATATGTCTAAATTTCAATCTGAACAAAAATAAAGCTTTGACCTGACAAAGCAAGAATACTGTAGACTTTAAGTTACTATTTGCATGTATACAAATACACCCACCCAAACTACCAAAGTGTAATCAAAGCACCATTTTGTATGACTTTTGAAAATACACAATCCAAATATAAAAATAGTTCCATAAAGAAAGTTGCTTTAGAAATCCTAACATGTAGGTTCAGTAATGTAAAGGTTATTAAAGAAACTTAAAGTTTACCTCAAGTATTTGTTGATTAGCTGCTTTCATTAATTGAGTAATGGCTCTATTATGTTGCAATCTTAAAGTACTAAATTCATCACAGAAGGCAAAAGAGGAGAGCAAGCCCATTCTAGTAAATGTCTGACAGATTACTGTAAAAAGAAACAGGATAGAGGTTATTTAACAGGAAACCTAACTAAACAATTGCAACTTTAATTCTTATTATTTCTTAGCCAGGACACAATTTATAGTGATCAACTGAATCAATGAACATGAACAGGAGCTAAGTACCCAATTGCATTTTAAGTCTCTTTCCCACCCAATATAAATAAATATGAGCAAAATTCTGAGCAACAATTACTTGTATCTTAGCAAAGGGGAGGGAACAAATGCCAACACTAACACCACATGTGGGTATTTATATAACCATCTTGACCTGTACTTTTTATTCAGAAGTAACTGCTTTATTATTGAAACTGAAGATAATTTCTAATTCAGTCAACATGGAGCTTGGAGTGCACATGGTAATAGTGCATGAACAGTCACATAAGGAATTCTTTTTAAAACAGTAACTGAAAGATTCTGAATCTGAAAAAACAAATGCATTCCATTACATGTACCCTAACGCCTTTTTCCTCACTCCTGGTAAGGAACCAAACGTAAAACTAATTACACCCCAACTACAGCTACCCTGTAGAAATCCCCTCCTACCCACCAAACTAATCCACATTCCTTCACCTCCTATCTTCAGGGTGAAAGTCTCTTGTGCTCATCTCCTTCCTTTCCTAGCTGAATAAATTATCTAACCACCACCCTACCCATTTGGCTGCCACAAATAAAGCACCTTCGCTGTATTTTCAGACTTCAGTGCTAACAGCATTCCAGTCTGTTCACAATTATGAGGACTCATATTACCATGGGCTATCAGCGCTATGCTATTAGTGAAGAGTGGCAGTATCAATGTTTTTGCTAATTCCTCTAGTGTGTATGCACATGTATATGCATGTACATGTAAATACACAAAGAATGCATTGGTCATAGCTCCACAATTAAGTTAAGACCAATTTCTCTTTCAAAATTATTCATTATGCAGTCCGTTATGGGGAATAAAAAACTGGGCCTGATAAAATTACTACATACTGGAAGAGCAGAGACGGAATTTTGGTGACAGTTACAAAAATAAAAAATACGTAGGACGGTTTAGGAAGTTCCAAGGAGTTATAACTGTTTAGGAGTCCTAATGAGAAAAAAAAGGATTTTTTTGGGAAATATCTTGAGTCTCTTTCTTTGGATCACTGTAGCTCAACAGCCTGTTATTAAACCCAGCAAACTATCCACATAGATACATTTCTTTGAAAATATGTACATAAGCTATATTTACAGAAATTACATTGTAATTAATGAAAGTTGTTGAACAATTGTTGAATTTAATATTATAGGTATAGGCATGACTCTGGGTCACTAAATGGTGCACTCTAATAAGGTAACAACCAATCATTGCCCTTCCTCTCCAGTTCATTTGTAAAACTTCACCTCTATTGGCTGAAATTAGTTAATGGAAACTTTCCACCTCTCAAGAGTTTTCAAGGGTCAAGTGCTGAATTATCAATACACAAAGAACACTTGATTGGGTCATAGTAGACATTGTGACAGAGTACTGGTTGTGTGTATATTTGTCTTGACAAAGAGAAGGAGAGGTAGAGAACTTGTGGTTATTTACCTTCGGATAGACAGTAGAGACATTGGTATAGTACTGATAAACAGATCTTGAAATAGATAGTAGTAGTAGTGATAGAATATTTGTTTTTATTTGTCTTGACATAGAGAGTAAATATAGTGGTGTAGGTACAGGTACATTAGTCTTGAAATAGATAGTGGAGGAAGTGATAGAATACTTGTGTAAATTTTAATCTAAGAGGGAAAAAAAACGATAGTTGATCATTTGTAGACTATCACAGCCTACTGCTTTGTCCACACACATATAAAGTACAAAAATATACATCTAATCTTATTTCAACAGTTTATTTCTATAGTCTTGTATATGAAAAATATTTTAAAAAATGACAATTCTTAATTGTACTAGTCGTGTGTTTAGTAAAAGAAAATATTCATGCACAAAAAAAGGAAGATTTCAATCAAAATGTCTTGCACCAAAATATGGGAAGCACTTTTATAGAGCTAAAAGGCAAATATTAGAAGGGTATAAGTAAATGTAGTCAGAAATGTAAAAAAGGAAAATATTAATCTTTTTGTTATTTTCTTACTATTTTAAGAATATGCTTAGGAAATGCATAGAAACATAAAATTCTATACCAAAAATATCAATAATCCATCAAGCCATCTCAAGTAATAAAACACTTAAATTGCTACATACTAGTGCTGTAATCTTGAAAACATTTCTGTATGTGCTTACCTTTACTACCATGGGAATTCCAATAGGAAGACCCCAAAGGAAATGGAATTTCAGCTCCAAATTTGAGTTTAATGATAACCTGTTTCCTGTGTTTCTAATGCTGAGTGTGTTGTTTGTAGTTAAATAAATAAATGTTATTGAAAAGCTTTTTTTATGCTTAGGTGACTGTAATGTATTCTCAAAACTAAGGTTTTGTCTGGGGATAGAGTTTTCATACTTTTTAATCACGAATATTTTTGTATCACTCCCCTTGTAAACCCAGGCATCTTAATTATCAAATCAATTCTACACTGAACTATTAAACAGTTTTACAGTTGGCCTAAAATTGTTTTCCTATAACTATAAAAATGTCAGTTTTAGGTCTGATATTTTGGATCCTGGAGTAGGAGCAAATGCTGAGACCCCACTTCTCCAACAGCACTTCAAGCCATGTTGGGTCATCTGATATCAAACTTTAAATCTGGCACTAGTGCAGGTCTGAATATTGGTCGTCCTGGGATTGAGGCACATAACATTTTGCTTGGAAATTTCCACATTGGAGAGGAAGGAGAAATACTACTTTGTCAGTTGTTTTTGTTTGTAAATGACAGTTGTTTGAAAGCTGCTCGAAGATACAGAATATTATAGTCCCAAATGAAATGGATTAATGGGAAGAGGGCAGGTGAGATGGTAAAAGGTTCATGATTGCATGCCACATGGACCCACCATGTGCATCACTTGGCTGTACAATTTAATCACCATCACATATAGCGGGGTGCATACAGATGAACAAAAACACTGTTCATGGGAAATCTAATTCATTTTTTTCAGTTCAGCACATTCCAACAATAAGAAGAGTTGGTAAAGTAGAAAAGTCATCTGAATAGTCACCTTGGAGTAGTGTTAACTAAAACTAGTTGATAGAAATTAACAGTATTTTCTAACTGCTTTTTTTTTTTTTTTTAAAGATTCCTTTGATTTGAATCCTGTTTTGATTAGCATAATACAGGTACATTTGTTGCTTATGCATAATTTGTATTGAGAATTATACAATTTGTGTATGTTTATGAATATTTCTATTACATTATATTCCTTTCCTATAACTGTGTTTTCCCTGTTTTTGTAGTTCAAATACCAGATTTTAATAAAGCCTGTGGAATAAGGTTAGAGTCATCTTAACAATATCACCTGTTACTTCTCTTGCACTGTACTTTCCTAAGAGGCTGGTGAAACAGAATTGTTAGTAGAGTAGTAATAATTCCCTGCAACTTGATCCTGCATATTTTTGGCAGGTAGAGAATGCCCTCAACTCCTAGTCAAATTGAGGGTCCTCCCAACCTTCCAAGTGGCACTCACTTACCCCCAGTATCAGATCCATAATTTTCCAATAGTCCAGTGTAAACTGGCAAAAGGATCTCATAACTCAGAGAACAAACGTAGCATTTTATGTTCAGGCACACATGACAATAAATCAATTTAAGGTAAAGTAAAAACTGTAGATATTCTCACTAACTTTGGAACAAACATCTTGATTGAACAGGATTTTGTGCATACAAGTGGCAAAGATGTTCTAGGAGAGAAACAAGCAGTAGCTGGTTTGCAATTGTAGAAGTGAAATAACGTTTTTCTGAACCATTCACGACTCGAAGTTCTTCTGGTACATCAGATTCTGAAAATAAAACAGAACAATTTAAGGGTCATAATATACTGACTTTGTGAAACACTATAAAAAGTGGTTACCAGCAGAAAACTTTTTTGTTGTGTAGACTGACCCCTAATTGTAACTGTGTAACCAGTTTGGCCAGTTCTTCATTACAGCTCTCTGTAAAGGACAATGTCTCAGAGTGCACGGTGCAGATGCCACTCTCTTTGGCCAGGTCTACACTGCGACTTTAAATCGGTTTAATGGCCGATATACCGATTTAACGCTGTATCCGTTCACACGACGTCGTCATTAATATCGAGTTAAACGGCTCCTTAAATCGATTTTGGAACTCCTCCCAAACGAGAGGAGTAGCGCTAAATTCGATAGTGATAACTCGGATTAGGGTTC
>NC_133777.1:15278233-15282913 GCF_003597395.2 Chelonoidis abingdonii
GAAAGTGGTAGATTTTCCATCTCCTGATGTCAGTCAGTGAAGACTAGATGTCTTTCTGGAATGTGTTTGCCCCAAAAGTAGCTATTGTATCATTCAGGAGGCCTGTGATATACAGGGGGTCAGATTAGATGCTCTAATGGTCTCTTCTGGCCATAAAATTGACTAGTTTCTGAAAAACTGAGTGTAGCATTGGAAGCAGTGTCTGATGTTTTCCTGTCTAGCTGGCTTGCTTCCTAGAACAAAGGCTCCTTAGTGAGGTGATCCACAGGGACAGGGCTGGTGCAAGGAAGTTTCGCGCTGCAGGTGAAACTTCCACCTTGCACCCCCCACCCAGCTAACCCCGCCCCCCGCACAGCAGCTAAATCAGCCCCCAACCCGGGAGCGCCCCCCGCAGCAGCTACTCCCCTACCGCGACAGCTAACCCCTTTTCCCCCCAATCCTCCCATGGCAACTAACCCCACCCAGGGAGACTTTCCCTCCCCCTCATCATGGCAGCTAACCCTACCTGGGGAGATTTCCCCCCTCTCCCCCTCCACCACAGCAACTAACCCTGCCTGGGGAGATTTCCCCCTTCTCCCGCTCTGCCACGGCAGCTAACCCTGCCTGGGGAGATTTCTCCCTTCTCCCCCTCCACCACGGCAGCTAACCCTACCTGGGGAGATTTCCCCCCTCTCCCCCTCCACCACAGCATCTAACCCTGCCTGGGTAGCCCGCCTCAGCTCACTTTGGCTGCGCCTCCTCCACTGAGCAAGCCGGCGCTGCTCGAATTCTCCTCCCCGCCCAGGCTTGCGGCGCTGCTTGGAGGAGACTTAGAGCTGGGTTGTGTGCTCAGTGGAGGAGGCAGAGTGGAGGTGAGGTGGGGCAGGGAGCTGTTCCCCTGTGCGCTCCCCCCCATTACTGAGGGCAGCCCTCCTCGCGTGCTCCCCCCTGCGTGCCTCCCTACCCAGCTCACCTCCACTCCACCTCCTTGCCTGAGGTGACTTTTAGGAGTCCCCGACCAGTAGGCGCCCTAGGCGGCCGCCTAATTTGCCTAAATGGTTGCACTGATCCTGCACAGAGAGTAACTCAAATCTTCAAAGTGCCTGGCCAGGGGCAGGACATTAGCACAGCAAGGGAGGGGTGTGGCAGTGACATCACAAAGGCCTTTTGCAGGACCTCAGACTATTGGTCAGAGTGGTGGGCGAGGGTGGTGACCTCACAGAGAGAGCTGACATTCCAGCAGGCAGACAGGGGCCAAGGGGCCAGGAAACCTCAGAGACCCCTGTGGCCTTTGCTTCAGCAAGTCTCCTTCTCCAGGTCTTCTCTTTTGAGGACTGGAGAGATACTCTCGCGCTCCGTTACCTGAGTGCCAGGAGGTAGTTTCTCCTTCCCTTTTCCTGATTTTATACCAAAAGATAATGTCCTTGTTTAGAAGGTATTAAGAGGCCTCCTCAAGGTTTGACACCTGGCTTTCATCTGATCCATCTGGTGTGGACAGTTGAATTCTAGGCATGAAAAACACACAACTTACAGGACGAGAAGATTTTATTCCGCATCTCGGGTTCTTTTGTCCCCAAAGAGTCATTGGGACATTAGGGTTTGTCCCCTTTTTGTTTCAACTTTTCCTCCATCCATCCTTCCCTCCTTCTCTTCGTCTCTTTTCATTTTGTCCTTTTCACTGTGCCCTCCAAACCAGGGTGTGGGTGTGTCTGGTGTTGGTGTTTTTGTGTTATTTGTGGCAAATTGGCCCGGTACTGTCTTCTGCTTTTCAAAGGCTTTCTGCTAATGCCCGCTCATACTCTCATTACTCCCAGTGCTGTGGTATTGCATGCAGAGGCGCCTTGATTGATCTGTTTGGCGTCATGAACGAAGATGCATATAATCCTCCCCTAATACGGACTGATCCTGGGAGAGAAGGGGCTCGGATGTGAACCTAGGAGCCTGAGGTGGCGCCGCCTCCCTCCTAACTCACGGGTGTCTAGCCGACAAAATGATCTCCATCGTGTGCCTCTGGTGGTTCTTAAGTGTACATGGTGTGAATCGTCGCACAGGATGGCGATCACAGAAACTCCCCGGCGCCGCCGGCCAGACCTACTTCCCTGGGTTACATTACCCTTGTAGTGCCCGATACGTGCTGTGACAGTGGGAGCCCTGCTCCTGCTCGCCTAGCGTCTGCGCTACCTCCGCATCGTCTCTCCGTACTGATACAGCCTCGTGCCCCTCACCTAGGATCTTCTGTTGGTTTTCCAATCCCACCGCGCACTCCCTCCAACCTTCTATTTTCTCTCTGGACAAACTCTTCTCTTTTCGCCAATCTGCACCTCATGCTTTTCCAATCCAACCTTTCTTTCAACTACCACCCCTGTCTGACTGAAGCAGGGGTTTAATATCCCTGGAGGCATGGGGAAGTCAGGTGCTCTAGTGAACAGTCAGTGGTGCGCTTCACTTCTGACTGCGCCAGCACGTCGTGTGCACACGGTCCCTTTAATAACTCGCACACGCTCAAGTGACTCTAATTGGAGTCCGCAGAGACACTTTGCCTCTAACATACTGAGAAAGCAGTCCAGCGTGCTCTAATTGGCCACAGCTGTTCTAGTTAATCTAAAGCAAACCTTCCTCCTTGGCAGCTTTACAGACGAATGCCTGCCTTTAAGAGAGCCACTCTGTTCTGACACTCTTATGCTGCCCTCTGGCCCCCCATCGTCTGCTATCACATATAGTGACTAAACCCCAAATTAAATCCGTTATATTCTCTTACTCTTACCCTCCCGCTCACTAACATGGCTCTCATACTACCAGAGGGTTGGGGATTAACTACTGAGGATTAGCTCTTCGCTCCGCAGTCTCTATAACACTTTGAATAGAGGGATATGCACATCTGTTGCCTCTCCCAGATATTAATACATATACTCTGGAGGTATGTAATAAGGTGAAAAGTACTTTATTACAATGTTACAGAAAAGTAGGATTTAGTTGGCATGGGATCCAGAGGCCAATTCCAGCGTGCCGTGTTGGCTTCCAGCCCTATTGCTGGACTGAAATGGAAAAGGTTGCAAAAGAGAGAACCACGTGTTATATAGACTCAGAGACAAGGTCTCTTTACTCTATATACACGCTCTCTCCGCAAATAACTCAACAATAAGACGCGCCACATAATCGTGTGTCTAATCGAGACTTGGTGATCAGGTCACAAGGGTAAACCAGACGTACCAGCGCTCCAGATGCACTCCGAGTATCCTCAAGGGGAGTGCTACGTCGGCTAATGTTACAGTCCTACATTATGCTCCCTCATTATGCTCTCTCGCCGGCATCCTTTCAGCTAATTATCTCAAAACCTACGCCACCCCGTGGTCATTATTTGATGTCTCACTCTTGAGGAGTGGAGGCTGTCCGGCCTTGATTTCCAGTTCCTGGTACCAAGATGGGTTGCAGGTGTCATCTCCTCCCCTACTCGGGACGATCTATGTGGGGGAAGGCTCTCTTCATATTAGCAGCTGAGACAAAAAGGCAGACGGCACCGGCCGTCCCACGATCCTCGCTACCAGCGGCGGGTGCCTCCTGTCTGCCTAGTTTAGATGAAACTTTTCTCTCTCGTGTTGCGTTGGAGAGCCCCAACGCTCTCTCACTGCCTTGCACAAAGTCCTGCCTCCAAGATGGATCTGGAGTCACCTGGGCCAGTCACATTTGACCACAAAAAAATATCAGGGGTGGTGGATAGGGACCTCCGGAGGTTCATCCTTCGTCCAACCCTTGCCTCCAAAGCGGAGGACCACCTGTCGACCCAGACAGATTTTGCCAGATCCCTAATAACCCCTCAAGGATGAAACTCACACCCCTGGTTTAGGCAGGGCCATGCCCCTCCAAAACCACTAGCTTCAGTCCATGAATAACTCACGGTTTTTTCTTTTTTAGCATGGTACAGCAGTCATTGTGTGCCCCCCTGCAAAGTGAGAAGGAATACAAGGTTACAGCTGGGAAAGCTGCTTGTGCATGAGATAGATATTTCTGTGGACTGAAACAGCTACACTCTAAGGGTACTCCACACTACCACCAATCTGGCAGGTAGTTGATTCTCGTTTTTGTGCCGCCCGTTGACTCTGGAACTCCGACCAGAGCGTGAGAGGCGGAAGCAGACGTTGACAGTGGAAGTGTGACTGCGATCCCATGCCATGAGCAGGAGAGGTCAGTCAAAATAAATACGTTCCGACTTCAGGCTACGGCTATTTCGTAGCTGAAGTTGTGTATCTTACATTCGACCACCCCACCCCCCGGTATAGACAACCCAAGCTCAATGACTATGCTGAAGCTGGGCACAATGCACCCCTAGCTTGGGTTTGGTAGACAGCTTTGCTTTCTCTGCCTCAAGCTAGCATGCTCTCGATAAAAATAGCCAGTCGGGTGACTGCTGTTGGGCTAGCTGATTGAGAATACATATCTGGGGGTGCACGCAGGTTTGTCACGGCACAGCTAGCTTGAAATGCTGCACTGCGCCTATTCCTCCCCACCCCATTTCTTATTTTTAGCATGCTAGCTCAACGAGAGCTAGCTATGTCTGTCTACCAAGGCTGGGATCATGTTCCCAGTTGGCTATTACAGACATAGCTTAAGTGGGAAATTATAAAACACTAAGAACAGGAACTACAAAGAAGTTCCCTACCAAACACAACCGGATCGGCCTAGGAACATAAGCCGCGATGCTTT
>NC_133777.1:15283013-15287771 GCF_003597395.2 Chelonoidis abingdonii
TTTTTTTCAAGAGAAGTCTCTCAAAAGTGCAAAGTCAAAAAGTTCAATAAAAAAGATGCTGGCAGAGCAAATGGACAAGGAAAAAGAAGTCTGAGATAAATAGAAGAAGCGGAAGGGACAGGCAGAGAAAGAAAATGAAACGTTGGAAGAAAGCCAATTCAGAAGTCCTGAGTCTTCTGATACGTTCATGATTGAAGATAGACCAGAAACATTCCTCACTAAGAGGAAAACCCTAGTAAGGGTAGATGCATAGAAAGACCCGGGGGAAAGATAAGAATCCTCAACCTGGGGTAAGACAGGCATGCATGCAAATGCACACCGCAACAAAGAAACAAAGCCTGGGCCCAAGAGAAAACATGAAGATAGGGTCCTTCTCAGGAGGAACCTGCATTGAAAGGATGAAAGGAACATGTCGAACATGCAGGACGTCAGGTGGTAAACTTTTATTGCATACGCGGTTGGACTGCCGTCTCCGTCGGACACTGAAGCCCCTTGGCAACAAATCAGTTCTCTTGCACAGCATTAGAAAGTCATGTAATAAAAAATAGAAGACGAAATAGGCAAGCTCCTTTTAAATCAACCGTTAAAATATACCAAATGAGCATAGGAAGAAAAGAATAACTGCATGAGACGTATGGCAGGCGAATCCATCCTCCAAAATCAGATTCGGAACATCCACCTCAAAGATCAATGATCAAATATCTGCCAAGAAGTTTATATCACGATCATGTAATGTCATAGGAGCCAACAGTAAAATACCTTAGCAAAAAAGAAAAAAACTCCACATTGCCAGAAACAACCATAAAAGTGACAAAACCAGCAGATTGCAAAAAAAAGTAATGATTAAAAAATTGCCTGGTTTGTTTAGCAACAAAACCCTTCCGATATGGAGAACCCACACTTCATACAGGTTCAGGTCATTAAGACCAGGAACAGTCCACCCAAAAGACAGATGTCTCAGCAAAACTGCTGGAAAAGTGTAACTGGAAAAAAATGAGCAAGTGTGCAAAAGATCGAGAAGGAAATGTTAACCTGAAGCAGGGTGGAGCAATCCATTGAAGACCTGTGTATGCGTGTGACAACGAGAAGAAAGGAATTCTCCGGACAGAAACATTGATAACAGTCAGGAAATGCACACGATAGCAGAATATGTACAAGAAGTAACAGTGAAAAGATCAACCAACTGTGGAAAAAAAGTACAATTCGAAGTACGCAACGGGTCGCAACAATGCGGCAAATGTAATCCAAGAATGAGAAGGAGGAAAAGAGCCCAACTACATAGGTGGCAGTGTCATTGAATGCACCTCCAACCCAAAGACTCATGTTTCAGAATTAAAGGCCAAATGGTGGAAAATGCAAAATACTTCCGTAACAACATGGCAGCTACTGCCCCGAAAAAAGGAGAGGAACAACTAACCTCCCACCAATGTTGATAGACCTCAGATGGACCTGTGAGCACATATCAAGGAACGGGCCGAATCTAAGAGTTGTGAACAAAATGAAAAAAATAGATGGCAAACGCACAAGCCAAATTCGCAAACACGGGCTTAAGAAAATGTGAACCACTACGCTGAATACGCCTGAACCGATCGTAGCCAGAACAAATGCAAGAAAAGCTGTTTTATTGCGAATCTTGAAATCGTGGAAGGAACTGATGAGATTCTAAAAAAGAAATATCAAACAGAGTGAATTACAAGCATAAAAAAAAAAATGGACAAGCAACTCCAGCTCAAGTTCTTGCAAGATCGCATACTCAGTACCGAGGGCAACTACGGCAAAGAAAGGAAGGCTACATGGACATCCCAGCAATACATCCCCCATAATGTCAACTAAGAATAAACCCAGAGCAAGGTGAACCATCAAGAAAATTATGCCAGGCGATTTAAAAAAAAGGCACACGAAAAGCACTAAGCACTGGATTCAGAGACTGAAGTGAGATCCAACCTTTGAACAGCAGTAGTTCTACGAACCAGGTAGAAAGAAAGTTCTCCGTGACTAATCGCCATCCAAAGAAGAAATGTTGGCGACCCTGAAAAAGCAGGAAATCGTTGGTCTTCACGAGATGAACAAAACAGAAAATGAAGGTGAAACGAATAATTAGCGCAGAAGCCAGTAGTAAAGTGTCTCATGTTACCTGCTGACATAGCCAGTAATTGTGGTTTTAAAATAAATGACAGTAGTAAAAAAATAAAAAAACCAACCTGATTAAAAAACGAATATGAAACTAAACTCAAAAATAATCTTTGGTTCAATATAATGTTTCTGTTGAAGAAAAAATCGAGAATATAAATGTGTTTAGTAAACAAACAATAAAATTTGACGTGAGTGTCTCCTCCGAACAGCAGGACAAGAAAATCCTCCAAAATTAATGATAACCCTGTGAATTAGAAGATAGTCACCTCTAGACTCAATAAATACTGCTCAATACTTTGTAAAGTAAATAACCAATCAATCTGTCGATATAGCTGGAGAAAAATCTGAAAAGTTCAACAAAAAAATCACTAAAAATGGATAGGTAGCTGCTAAAAATAAACCTAATGTTATGCTGAGGAGAGAAAAAATTATAAGATTATAACAACAAAAGAATGCACTTATGTAGTAAAATCCATGAAAAGATCCTCCGACAGGAAAATCATCGATTAAATCAAAATCCATCCTGTAGAACAATAGGAAAAGGATAATGAAGACAGTAAATACAATGCACTATAAATCATGGATGCACACATCTGAATACGGCACACAGTTCGGTCACCCTATATAAAAAAAATAACACTCACCCGAAAATAACGTGCCGTGGGAAGCCAAATCTACCGTCGTTAATAGGAAATGGCTATAAGGTGAACTTGCGGAATTACACTAGCAGGAGCTGCCCGCCGCGACCGAGCCAGGGCGGCTTCCAGTATATATCCAAAAGTGTGTTATGCAGGTGGTTTTATAGTGCCAGGTATTTGCCGTATCAGAAATGGACAAAGTGACAGAGAAAGGCAACAACATGATTAGGATATAGAACAGGCTCCCACATTAAGAAGATAGAGATTAAAAAGACTGAGACTATTCATCTTGGAAAAGAGACAACTAAGTGGGGAATATGATAAAGGTCTGTAAAATCATTAATGGTGTGGCAAAAGTGAATGCGGAAATGTTATTTATTCCTTCGCATAATATAAAAGCCAGGCATCACCGCATGAAATGAATAGGCATCAGGTTTAAAACAAACAAATGGAAATACTTCTTCACAGAATGCAGTCACCTGTGGAATTCATTACCAGGGGCTGTTGTGAGGGCCAAAAGTATAACTGGGTCCAAAAAAGAATTAGATAAGTTAATGGAGGATAGATTCCTCAATGGCTATTAACTAACCTCAGGTCAGCGATGCAACCCCATGCTCTGGGTGTCCCTAAGGCTCATACTGGATAACAGAGGTTGGATCACTTGATAATTGCCCTATTCTGTTCATTCCCTCAGAAGAACCAGGCATTGGCCACTGCTGGAAGACACTATACTGGGCTAGATCTAGATGGACCATTAGTGTAACCCAGTATGGTCACTCTTATGTAGAAATATTTCAAAGCTCCCCCCCCCCCATACTGTTTTATAGAAAAAAATGTCTGCTTAATTAAACATTCACATGCAGTTCAGTAACACAGTCTCCACTGATCTGTAGAATTCACAGAAATCTTATCCTTCAAAAAGATCAGGATAATGATTTTGACTGAAGATTTAACTACTACCCAGGAGAGTCAAACAAACAGAAAACAAGCAGACATGACAGCAGCATCTTACACAAGCCAACAGGAGAGTGGGAAGTAAAGGAGAATGGAGGAAAAACCAGAGACCCAAATAACCCTAAGAGTGATTAGAAATAATGATCTTCCACATTAAAAGTTTACATCAAACTTCCAGATTCCCTGAGTCGTCCCTACTCAGAGGAAGGACACATGGAGGGGCCACAGAAACCCTATAGAAAACACACAGTCTCCAGGAATTCCTCACAAATACTTCAGGAGGACCAAGTGGGCAGACAGCTAATAAAAATGGGGATTAGGAATTAATGACTGACAGCTGCGCTGCTCTTGCATCACCCTCCCTACCACCAGGCACCTGACGCCTTCATCACCTCCCCCCCCCCCGCACCAGACAATGACAGGGGCCACGGGGAGGCTTTTGTATCATCTCCTAGTGGGGCAGGGGGGCAGATACCTCAGTCTCCTCAGGGGAAGGGGCGCAATGTCGCCCCACCACTGTGTGGGGGTTTGGGGGGATTTGCACTGCTCTCCCAGTGTGTCCCAGGCGCTGTGGGGGGGGACTTTAAGCCCCTGTTCCCGGCCCCCGCAACGAATATCCCTCAGGGGCGGGAGGGGGCAGTTGCAGTGCCCTTCCCCCTCAGCAGCTGGGGCACTTTTTTCCCCTAGGCCCTGCTAGAGTCGTGGACGAAGGCTCCCCTCACTCACCGTCGTACTGCGGCTCCGGCCCCTCCTCGGGAAACTCGATAGCGGGCGGCGGCAGGTTGGGCCCCGTGGCTCTAGGCCAGAGCGTGGGCCGCCGTTGCCCCGCAGCGCCCCCGCTACCTCGCCACATGGCCGGGACCTCTGGGACTAAGCGACCCGCTGCTTCCCGCGGCCTAGCAGAGCGAACGGAGGCGATGGGGTGGAACGTACCAGCTCTTTCCAGCCCCGTGTCGCCCAGCTGCGCCCTCTACAGGGTCCCGCCATAGCGCGCCAGGAGTCTTCCTCGTGACAAGCCACCCCCCCCCCCCCC